>NW_028270162.1:25544048-25846998 GCF_037043375.1 Chiloscyllium plagiosum | reverse complement strand
TATTAAAAATGATGAGACGAATGGAAACCATTATCTGAAAACTTACAAGTTCAGATTTCAAAGCTGCATTAATCACAGTTCTCCACTAATCTATAGATTAGAAAGTATTAGAAAGTATTTATTTCATCATTTGCATTTTGAGTGCGAGCAGCAGCTGAGTTTAAACGAAACCGGAAGGCTACAGCTAAGGTAAGACGGTTTGTTTTAAAATTACTTACCGGTAGCGGGCAGCGGTGTTTTATTTCTCTCTACACAGAAAGAGCGGGAGCAGCAGGGGGAAGTGACGACGACTAGAGAGGCAGCCAGGAAAGAAAGCAGTGAGTATATAAATCAGGAAGACGGCAGTGACCACATCTGCAGCAAGTGTTGGTTGCTGGAAGAACTCCGGATCAGAGTTAATGATCTGGAATCTGAGCTTCAAACACTGCGGCACATCCGGGAGGGGGAGAGTTACCTGAACACTTTGTTTCAGGAGGCAGTCACACCTGGGAGATTAAGTAATTCACATCCAGTTAGTGATCAGGGACATCAGAGTGTGACTGTAAGTGAGGCAGGGTAGGGGGAATCTGAGTTCAGGAGTGCAGGAGCCTCAGCCTTTGACCTTGTCCAACAGGTATGAGATTCTTGCTCCCTGTACGGATGAGGAAAAGGGCTCTGGACAGGATGAGCCAGCTGACCACGGCACCATAGTGCAGAAGGCCATTCAAGAGGGGGGAGCAAAAAGACAAGTAGTTGTTATAGGGGATTCTATAATTAGGGGGACAGATAGTATCCTTTGCAAGCCGGATCAGGAGTCTCGCATGGTGTGTTGCCTGCCCGGTGCCAGGGTTCGGGACATCTCTGACCGGCTTGAAAGAATATTGGAGCGGGAGGGGGAGGATCCAGTTGTTGTGGTCCACGTTGGGACTAGCAACATAGGCAAAGCTAGGGTGGAGGACCTGTTTGGGGATTATCGAGCACTAGGAAGGAAATTGAAATACAGGTCCTCAAGGGTCATAATCTCCGGATTACTGCCCGAGCCACGTGCCAATTGGCATAGGGATAAGAAAATTAGGGAAGTAAACACGTGGCTAAGGGATTGGTGTGGGAAAGAGGGATTCCACTTCATGGGGCATTGGCATCAGTTTTGGTATCGGGGGGATCTGTACCGTTGGGACGGTCTCCACCTGAACCTATCAGGTACCAATGTTCTAGCGAAGAGGATAAATAGGGTGGTTAGTAGGACTTTAAACTTCTGAGTTGGGGGGAAGGGAAAGAGAAAGCGACAGGGAGTATGGAGTCAAATGGAAAGATAAGCGGCAGGATAGCATATGTGCAGGCAGATTTAAACTTGGGAATGCAGCAAAAAGGAAGGATAACTTAGGACATCTTATGACTTCCAATATCTCTAATAAGAAAGTTAGCATTAAGGCACTTTACCTGAATGCTCATAGCATTCATAACAAAGCAGACCAACTAATGGCACAGTTCATCGTGAATGATTATGATGTGGTAGGCATCACAGAGACTTGGTTACAGGGGGGTCAGGATTGGCAGTTAAACATCCAAGAGTTTTCAACTTATCGAAAAGACAGGGAGGTGGGCAGAGGGGGCGGGGTTGCCTTGTTAGTTAAGAACAAAATTAAATCTATGGTGCTGAATGACATAGCGTCGGATGATGTGGAGTCTGTGTGGGTGGAATTGAGGGACCACAAATGCAAAAAAACCATAGTGGGAGTTATGTACAGGCCTCCTAACAGTGGTCAGGACCAGGGGCGCAACATGTACCGGGAAATAGAGAAGGCATGTCAGAAAGGCAAGGTCACAGTGATCATGGGAGACTTCAATATGCAGGTGGACTGGGTAAATAATGTTGCCAGTGGATCCAAAGAAAGGGAATTCATGGAATGCTTACAGGATAGCTTTTTGGAACAGCTTGTCATGGAGCCCACAAGAGAGCAGGCTATTCTGGACCTAGTGCTATGTAATGAACCAGACTTTATGAAAAATCTTAAAGTAAGGGAACACTTAGGAAGCAGCGATCATAATATGGTAGAGTTCAGTCTGCAGTTTGAAAGAGAGAAGGCAAAATCGGATGTAATGGTGTTACAGTTAAATAAAGGAAATTATGAGGGCATGAGAGAGGAACTGACGAAAATAGACTGGCAGCAGAGCCTAGCAGGGAAGACAGTAGAGCAAAAATGGCAGGAGTTTGTGGGTAAAATTGAGGACACTGTACAAAGGTTCATCCCCAAGAAGAGAAAGATTATCCGGGGAGGGATTAGACAGCCATGGCTGACAAAGGAAGTCCAGAAATCTATCAAAGAAAAAGAGAGAGCCTATAAAGTGGCCAAGAGCACTGGGAAATCAGAAGATTGGGAAGGCTACAAAAACAAACAGAGGATAACAAAGAGAGAAATAAGGAAGGAGAGGATCAAATATGAAGGTAGGCTAGCCAGTAATATTAGAAATGATAGTAAAGGTTTCTTTCAATACATAAGAAACAAAGGACAGGCAAGAGTAGACATTGGGCCACTTCAAACTGATGCTGGAAGCCTAGTGATGGGAGATAAGGAAATAGCTGGAGAACCTAATAAGTACTTTGCGTCAGTCTTCACAGTGGAAGACATGAGTAATATCCCAACAATTAAAGGGAGTCAGGGGGCTGAGTTGAGTATGGTTATCATTACTAAAGAGAAAGTGCTAGAAAAGCTAAAAGGTCTTAAAATTGATAAATCTCCTGGCCCCGATGGGCTACATCCTAGAATTCTGAGGGAGGTGGCTGAGGAAATAGCGGAGGCGTTGGTTGAGATCTTTCAAAAGTCACTGGAGTCAGGGAAAGTCCTGGATGATTGGAAGATCGCTGTTGTAACCCCCTTGTTCAAGAAAGGATCAAGACAAAAGATGAAAAATTATAGGCCAATTAGCCTAACCTCGGTTGTTGGTAAAATTCTAGAATCCATCATTAAGGATGAGGTTTCTAAATTCTTGGAAGAGCAGGGTCAGATTAGAACAAGTTAACATGGATTTAGTAAGGGGAGGTCGTGCCTGACAAACCTGTTGGAGTTCTTTGAAGAGGTGACAACTAGGTTAGACCGGGGAAACCCAGTGGATGTTGTTTACCTAGACTTCCAAAAGGCCTTTGATAAGGTGCCACACGGGAGGCTGCTGAGCAAGGTGAGGGCCCATGGTGTTCGAAGTTCACTACTGGTATGGATTGAGGATTGGCTGTCTGACAGAAGGCAGAGCGTTGGGATAAAAGGTTCTTTTTCGGAATGGTAGCCGGTGACAAGCCGGTGACAAATGGTAGCGGTTGGGGCCGCAGCTGTTCACATTATATATTAATGATCTGGATGAAGGGACTGGGGGCATTCTAGTGAAGTTTGCCGATGATAAAAAGTTAGGTGGACAGGCAGGTAGTCCTGAGGAAGTGGGGAGGCTGCAGAAGGATCTAGACAGTTTGGAAGAGTGGTCCAGGAAATGGCTGATGGAATTTAATGTGAGCAAAAGCGAGGTCTTGCACTTTGGAAAAAAGAATACAAGCATGGACTACTTTCTAAACGGTGAGAAAATTCATAAAGCCAAAGTACAGAGGGATCTGGGAGTGCTAGTTGAGGATTCTCTAAAGGTAAACATGCAGGTTGAGCCCATGATTAAGAAAGCGAATGCAATGTTGTCAATTATCTCAAGAGGGTTGGAATATAAAAGCACCGTTGTGCTAATGAGACTTTATAAAGCTCTGGTTAGGCCCCATTTGGAGTACTGTGTCCAGTTTTGGTCCCCACACCTCAGGAAGGACATACTGGCACTGGAGCGTGTCCAGCAGAGATTCACACGGATGATCCCTGGAATGGTTGGTCTAACATATGAGGAACGGCTGAGGATCCTGGGATTATATTCATTGGAGTTTAGAAGATTAAGGGGAGATCTAACAGAAACTTATAAGATAATACATGGCTTGGAGAGGGTGGACGCTAGGAAATTGTTTCTGTTAGGTGAGGAGACTAGGACCCGTGGACACAGCCATAGAATTAGAGGGGGTAAATTCAGAACAGAAATGTGGAGACATTTCTTCAGCCAGAGTGGTGGGCCTGTGGAATTCATTGCCACAGAGTGCAGTGGAGGCTACGACGCTAAATGTCTTCAAGACAGAAATTGATAAATTCTTGATGTCACAAGGAATTAAGGGCTACGGGGAGAATGCGGGTAAGTGGAGTTGAAATGCCCATCAGCCATGATTGAATGGCGGAATGGCCTTACTTCCGCTCCTATGTCTTATGGTCTTATGGTCTATAGAGGACATTAATGAAATTATCGAGGAGAAAGTGAGGACTGCAGATGCTGGAGATCAGAGCTGAAAATGTGTTGCTGGAAAAGCGCAGCAGAATCGACGTTTCGGGCATAAGCCCTTCTTCAGGAAACTGAAGGAAACTTCTTCAGGATTCCTGAAGAAGGGCTTATGCCCGAAACGTCGATTCTCCTGCTCCTTGGATGCTGCCTGACCTGCTGCGCTTTTCCAGCAACATATTTTGAGCTTTAATGAAATTATCTCTGGTACCTTTGTATACTGAGCTCTTCTATTAATTGTGGCCTTCTGAAGAATTTTGTTTGTCCTCAGATTGGAGTAACTATCAAAAGCTGATGTACATCTTCTAAAGTATCTATGCCTTCTTTGAAATTTTTTACAATTTATAAAGTCATCTGTTTTAGGACCCATTGAATATTATAGTGTATTAACTTGTTCAGGTTCAGATTTAGAGTTTAATTGTGAAGCAGTTCTGTAATTCGAAACTTCTTCCTAAAATGTGATATCTTGTGTGCTGTTGACCCATCTCTGACATTAAATCTTTTTCGGAAGTATTTTTTCATCTCATTAGTATCTCAATATTATTTGTAATTTGTTGCTTTCAAGCTTGCATTCTCACATAAATTATCAACAGTGTTTCAATCGGATTGTCTGGAAAGTAACAAGACTGCAATATTTTCTACATCAACATGACTTTAAATTCTTTTTCATGGCAAAACTACATGTAATTCTTACAATAAAGCTTTAAAATAAGTTAACAAGCATAACTGTATTGTGTTACCTCTTCCAAACTTTAACTTGTTTCAAGTGGCAATATTATATCACTGAGAATCGGTTTAGCTCAGTTGGCTGGATTGTTGCTTTACAGAGCAGTGTGATGCCAACAGTGTGGGTTCAGTTTCTATCACTGGTTTGAGGTTACCATGAAGGACTCTCCTTCTCAAGCTCTTCCCTCACTTGAGGTTTGGTGGCCCTCAGGTTAAATCACCACCAGTTACTTCTGTCTAATGTGAGAGCAGCTTCTATGATCTGGTAAGACTATGACGACACAACAATTGCATCACTATATCTCTTACTTGGCATTACCTACCTACATAATGATCAAATTGTTCTCACACTGTCTGGAGGGTTTTCCTGCTATTTGCAGCCAAGGTGGAAGTTTCCTCTTGCTTTCTGGCAATGTAGACTTTGGCCTCCCATGTCCCAAAATGCAATGCATGTTCCCTTGTACAAATTTAAAATAAACCTTTGCAGCTGCAATCTTAATACATTGCAACCTCAAAATCATAGTTTAGATCATGAATCCCAATCCTTCAAAAAAGTTAAGATTTTCTACATGTCAGATATTTCTGACATGTCAGATATTTCTGTCAGACATTTCTCTCATTTTGTAGAAAAAAAAGTATTTTTAGTCCATTGAAATAAACACCATGAGTTTATTGGTACCAGAGACATGGAGTGAATTAATTTTCTAGTGTTGCTTTGTCCACTGTGACTGTGCCTTGTGGATCTTACTTGCAAGGGAGGATCCTTGTTTTGAAGGATAAGTACTTCCTTTCCCTTCTACACTTCCAAGGTTTATCTCTTGAACTGTTATTGTAAAATTCCTTTGTCCCTGGCCTTCAGAGATCTTAGGGTCCAGAGTCCAAAGATGTGCAGGTTAAGTGGACTGGTCATGATAAATTGTCCATAATGTCCAGAGATGTGCAGGATATGTGGGTTAGCTGTGGAAAATGCAGGGTTATAGGGATAGGCTAGGGTCATGATTCTGGGTGGGAACGCATTTCGGACGGTCAGTGTGGGCTCGATGGGCTGAAATGGCCTGTTTCCACACTGTAGGGATTCTATGATACTGTAGGGATTCCAACTTTACTCCCAACATTCCTAATTTTTCCCACCGAGCTTTCTTCTTTAAAGACTCTATTTCTTCCCAGAGTGTTTAGTTTTTGCTTTCCTCCTGGCTTACTCGCTTTATCTTGTGCCTCTTCCCAGTCTGAGATGACTATTCCCTTCCGGAGTGCTCCTTTCACATTGTTGCTGCTATCCACTTGTAAGTTTACACATGTCAGTTGCTTTCCGTCCATCATTTCAAGAGGTGGAAATGCATTCACGTTGGTAAACGCACTTGTCTTCAGGATTGTTTTCCGTGGGTTGAATGGCTTGTCTCCGCTCTTGTTAGCTTGAGATATTTCAGCAACTGTGCTTACCGTTGACCACCGTGTTGGCTGATGCATAATGTTGCCACCAAAAGTCTTTTCTGTATATTGTCAATGAACCTATTCAGATCTGTTATGACACACCTCAGGTGGGTCTTGAAGTCTGGTCTTCTGGCTCGGAGTTGGGGACACTACCACTACACCAGAAGTAATTTAGTCTAACTTGTTAATCAAGTACCAGGAGCATCACTTCTGACCTCAGCAGGATCTCATGCAATGCTGCCTGATTTTCCAACCAAATACTTTGATATTATCACATTGGTTGGAACTTAGTGCAATTTCAATATTAACGGTCGCAAAAGCATTATTTCCTCCAACATTTAGAAGAAACTGAAATTCCTAACCTATATTATAGTATCAAACATCAAAATCTTTCTCCTGAGTTGTGCAATAATCTTGAAACTGTTTTCATGTTATTCATTCTACTTATTATAGATCTGTTCATATGGTTCTCCTTGAAGTATGAAAAGACTAACTCTTCTTTTAATAGCTGACTTTGAAAAGTCAGACTAGCAGTCAAGCTACAGAACACAATTTCAAGCTGTAAGTTAGAGCAATATATGATTGGGTGCTTGGCCCTCTCATACCTTGGAAATTTATGGCCTTTAATTTTCTGTTCTCTGATTTACTTTCTTTCCCAGTTGCTGTGAACTAATGTTTCCATTTTTAATCCTGAAAGGTTTATCACTACTTAACTCAATGGAATGGTCTTTAGCTGTATAAACTGAACATAAGACTGAATGCTGCAATACATGACAATCCGAGATATAGCAGGCCCAATCTTACTGCTATACTAGTGAAAGACTTTCCATTAACTCTACTGCATAATGCTAGTCAATCTACTCGACATGCTTCTCTGCATGTTGCTAACTTTCACATGATGAGATTTCAGATTTCTGTCTAGCTCTTTGTGTGTTTCTTTTTATTTTACCCTTTAACTCTGTTCACATTGCGCTATTTATATGCGGGGAGGAGCTGCGCTGTCACATCATTGCAAGGTTGCTTCAGAGTCCTAAAACACTCAGACAACTGGTTGGCACCACATTTTCAATGTGTGGTATAATGCCAGAATTTTAAATATTGCTGAGCAAAATTGTAAACATGGGTAATTACCTGTATTTAAAAGATTCATGTCATTTATATTGCATTAGTGCTGTCATAAATTTGTTTTAGAGTGGCTCAGAATGCAACAAGATGATTAAATGATTTTAACAGAGCTTCTGATCAATTTAATTAGCTGAGTGATTTTATGCAGCTTGCTGAGGCTAGTTCATAGCTGTAATAAAATAGAGGGCTACAGAGATAGGGTCAGAGAATGGGACTAGCTGGATTACTGTTTTGGGAGCAGGTACAGATGTGATGAGTTAAATGGCCCCCTTCTCTACTGTAAAATTCTATGGTTTCATGAATTGCAAATGCTAGGGATCTGAAGCAAACAAAAACAGAAGTTGCTAGAGAAATTCAGTGGTTAGCACTGCTACCTCACAGCGTCAGGGACCTAGGTTAGATTCCAGCCTTGGGCGTCTGTCTGTGTGGAGTTTGCACATGCTCCCCATGTCTGTGTGGGTTTCCTCTGGGTGCTTCGATTTCCTCCCACAATCCAAACATGTGCAGGTTAGTTGAATTGGCCAAACTAAATTTCCCTTAGTGTTCAGGGATGTGTAAGTTAGGTGTATTAGTCAGGGGAAATGTAAAGTAATAGGGTAGGGGAATGGGTCTGGATGTGATACTCTTCAGAGGGTCGGTGTGGACTTTTTGGGCCAAATGACCTGTTTCCAGACTATAGGGATTCTTTGGTATTTTATGAGGTCTGACAATATCTACAAAGAGGAAACAAAGTTAGTGACAAAGTTAGTCAGATCCTGAAGAAAGGTCACTACACTCAAAATGTTAACTCTGCATTCTCTCTACAGATGCTGTATCTCTCCAGTAATTTCTGTTTTTGTTTGTTTCTCATTCATAAAATTTGGTTAGTTTTGAATGTGGTAATTGATTTGACCAGGGGCTGGTGCTACTTGTTGATTAATAGCCTTTTCCTACCAATACAGTGGCTTGCAATTACTCAGTAATTTACCAGTATGATGCTTGCAGAAAATCTGAGTAAGTGTGAAGTTATGCACTTTGGCATGAAAAACAGAAAAGCAGAGTTTTATTTAAAAGCCGATTTATTGGAAATGTTGATGTGCAGATTGATCTTGGTATCCCTGTGCGCCCGTCAATGAAAGCATATAGACAGTACAGCAAGCAATTAGAAAATCAAATAATATGCTGGCCCTCTTTTCAAGATGATTTGAGTTTAGAAGTAGGGACATGGAGAACTGTGGAGTATTTTGTGCAGTTTTGGTCTCCCTACCTAAGAGAAGATAGACTGACCATGAAGGAACCATTACAAAGGTTCACTGAACTGATTCTGGGGAATGATAGGACTATTACAATGAGAAATTGATTTGATTGGGTCTGTCCTCACTAGAGTTTGGAATAATGAGAGAGGTTCTGATTGAAATGTCTAAAATTCTAACAGGGCTGGACAAAGCCAGACACAGAATGGACATTTCCCTGGAGAATCTAGAAGCAGGATAGAAACAGTCTCAAGATATGGAGTCGGTCATTTGGGACAGAGATGAGGAAACATTTCTTTACTCAGAGTGTGGTCAACCTGTGGAATTTGCGAGCACAGAAGGCTGTGGAAGTCAGGCCATTTAGAAAGAAATTGGTAATCTTTTTGATATTAAAAGCATCAAAGGCATGGAGCAAATGTGAGAATATGGCATTGAGATAGAAGATCAGCCATCAGATTAAGTATAGAGGAGGCTTGAAGGGCAAAATGGCCTACTCCTGCTCCTAGTTCTTATGTTTCTATGTTTGACCCAATCATGAGTTTGTTCTTCTGATGTACGAAAAATTTTGGTGTCTGATGAGCTCTTGTGATGCAGTGGTAATTATCCTATCTCTGAACCGGAAGGCCTAGATTCAAATCCCACCTGCTCCAAGGGTTTGCTGTAATGCGGCTGACCTGGTTGAATTTTTAAAACAATCTATAGTGCTGTATGAACCTCAACAACAAGGAAAGTCAATCAGATTGAAAAACTATGGGCTTGTGGCACAGAGTTAGTGTCCCTCCCACTGGGCCAGAAGTGCAAGGTCAAGTCCCACTTGGCCCTGAAGTGTATCATAACATGTCAAAAACAAAGTGACTAAAAGTGACCTGGAAGTATTTAATAGGACGGTAAAAATGCCGGCTTTTACTCTGCATTTAGTCATTATTGTACCTGATGAGCAACTGCTTAATTAGACCAGACTTTGGAAACTTTACAGTTTTGTATTTGGGAAATTCTCATTCGGAAGTGCAATGCAGTGAAGAGTTTTCAGGTTGACAGATACTTTTATAATCACAATAACATTTCTAATTCTACATTCCAGAGGTATGGTTTGTATGTTTAGTATTGAATAGTTTTTTTTCTTAAATTAGTAGCATTAGATAAACTCTGATTGAAAAGAGTGGAATTCCTCAAAACCAATTATGCAAAAGGAGCAGTGGCAAATCACAGCAGCTGATTCCAGAAAACAGGTGGAGTTCAAAAGTGACATTGTGTTATGGAAAAAGAAGTGATGGGAGCTGAGGAATCAAAGCTAAGTCTCTAGTTTATACCAATTAGTGCATGAGTGTCCTGAATGCATTTTGCTGTCCAACCAGTTTTCAGTTCCAGATACAGGTGAAGGCGATGGCTTCCATGGGGAGTACAGCCAGAGCTAAGACCATGACACCCTCTGTGACTCAGCTATGCAGGGCCATGTAGGCTAGAAAAAATAATAGTGATAGAGGATCCAGTAATTAGGGAAGGGGACAAAGAGGTATTTCTGTGGTCACAGATGTGTTAGACTAAATATGAACCGGCAAAGCTGTTCATTGTATAAATTCTGCAGCATTGGCTACGTTCCCATGATTTTGTTTTCAATTCTAAGTTAGGTCAACCAACGGCTGGAGTTTTAATTAGAAATCAGGAGAGCATTGCACCAGTTGACCCAGTAATGGTCTTAATTGGACTTAATGAACTGAAAACTGGCCAAAGAATGTGACTAATGATTCCCTTTGCAATTAGACTCCAAACCACAGATTCAATTGTTACTAGCTACTGCCTCAGTTTTTGAAATGCTCTGGTAGATTTATCATCTGGGCCTAGTAAAGAACTTACCATTGACTAAATAAAACAAAAATATACCTTTTGACACCTTTTCTCAAAACCTTTTGACAGAAACATTATGCATTATATACATCAAGAAAACCAAAATCAGAAATTTCAGTTCAATAACCTTTATATTCAGAAGTCACACGATACCAGGTTATAGTCTAACAGGTTTATTTAAAATCACAAGCAATCATAGCGCTGATCTTTTTTTACTTCACATGGTGAAGGAGTGGAGCTCCAAAAGCTTGTGATTTTAAATAAACCGGTTGGACTATAACCTGGTGTCGTGTGACTTCTGACTGTCCACCCCAGTCCAACACTGGCACCTCCACGTCATGACTTTTATATTAGTCCTGACTAGTGTCTTAACCACTAAACATGTCAACAGCATAATTTGTAAATTGTGAAAAATATCGTTATTTTATGCCTTTGAGTATTTTTGAGTGTCCCAGTACTAACACTAACTGAAACAAAGCTTTAGCTTTATAAAAAATCAAAGTTAATTTATCATAAACTACTGCTGAAGGTTCCTAAGTTATAAAATGTCATCATTGCTCAATAAAATATTAATACAAAGATTAAAAGTAGACATAGATAAAAGATACTTCATACGAGTAAAGATCAGTTTATTCCATTATTATTACAGATTTGTGACTTGCTTGAAGAAAACTCCTTCAAAATGAAAAGATTGTAAACTGGAATTCAGAATCCAGAAGTGACAATAGCTTCTGGAGATTGAGCATCTGGAGGTTGCTTGTACAGGTGAGTCAGCAAGATAACAGATTTTGAGAGAGAGAGAAGATTCCAGTTTTGGTTTTTATTTAAGCATGACACTTTTATTCACCCAGGTACCCTACAGAAGATTGATCTCTCTGCCCTCTCCTTGTTTTCCTCTCTCTTCCCTTCGCGAAACTCCTCTCTGTTTTCTCTGAATCCAACTCAGAAAGAGGTTTCTTCAAGATGGAATCTCTCCCAGATTAAGATGGATGTTGTTACCATGTGACTGATGCAAAAAAGCTAAGTCATGT
This sequence comes from Chiloscyllium plagiosum, assembly GCF_037043375.1. Lineage (NCBI taxonomy): Eukaryota > Metazoa > Chordata > Chondrichthyes > Orectolobiformes > Hemiscylliidae > Chiloscyllium > Chiloscyllium plagiosum. The sequence goes on along the minus strand of NW_028270162.1, from coordinate 25,835,282 downwards.
TGCACTTAAGGCAATGGCACTCTGAAAACAGCCCTTCTCCCATCTGTGGTTCTTCACTTTAGTTTTAATAAGTGCCTAATTTACATTCTCACAATGAAGTGTCAGCAAAATTTTGTCATCTCCTGGATAACACAACAGTGAAACATATCATAGAATCCCTAAAGTGTGGAAGCAGACCATTTGGCCCATCGGGTGCACACCACTCCTCCAAAAAGCACCTCATCCAGACCCACCCCTTTAACCTATCCCTGTAACCTTGCATTTCCCATGACTAAACCATCTAGCCTACATATCCCTGGACACTGGGCAATTTAGCATGGCCTATCTAGCTAACCTGCACATCTTTGGACTGCAGGAGGAAGCTAAAGGACTTGGAGGGAGCCCACACAGACATGGGGAGAATGTGTATACTCCACACAGGTAATCACCCGAAGCTGGAATCGAACCAGGATCCCTGGTGATCTGGGGCAACAGTGCTAACCATTGAACTACCATGCAGCCCCTTTTCTTAGAATCCATACAATGTGGAAGCAAGCTAATCAGCTCATCAAGTCAACACCAACCTCCAAAGAGCATCCCACCCAGACTCTGTCTTCTACTCTATCCCTGTAACACCGCATTTCAAATGGCTACCTAGCCTACACATCAATGTACACTATGGGCAACTTAGCCTGGCCAATCCATCTAACAAATAAATTGAGGATTGTCTTTTTTCCTCTTTTAAGTGGAGACTCAGTTTAAAGCATATAATTTTATCTGAGCCTGATGCCATTCTGAAACAGGAGAAAATGAGGACTGCAGATGCTGGAGATCAGAGTCAAAAGTATGGTGCTGGAAAAGCATAGCCGGTCAGGCAGCATACGAGGAGCAGGTGAATCGACATTTCAAGCATAAGCTCTTCATCAGGAATTCCTGATGAAGGGTTTATGCTCGAAACATTGACTCTTCTGCTCCTTGGATGCTGCCTGAACGGCTCTGCTTTTCCAGCACCACACTTCTTGTGATGCCATTCTGAAACAGTCCATTCCAAGGTTTTAATTTTAATTAAATGATAGCTTTTATTTTTTTCCAGAAGAATATGGGAGTCAGACCTAAAAAGTTATGATACTGTGAGCCAAAATTACACATTACAAAGCTGGATTAAAAGTTCTTCTCTAAAAGCTTTGGGAGTGGTGTAGAAGATCTCTTGCAGTTTTCCAATGGCAGCTAAAATATTCAAAGCCCACAAACCTTAAGCTTTCATCGCTGCTTTCCCGTGCTTGGCCAGCGCTAGGGCTTATGCTGATGGTAAAACTAAAATATGTCACTCAGCAAGTCTTTCAGGCTTGGACAAGCAAGTATATTTTCTTGATCTGTATCCAAGCATGATTGGGAAAATCAGATCCTTAATCCACTTAAACATTTAATTTCAGCTCTTAAATTCGATTTAACCCTCTTAATAAATCTTCACAACATTGATGTGTCAAGTATGACCTTAAATACTTTCAAAGTTGGCAACTAAATTCCTTCAGTGGAGATCAAAACTCAGAAGCAAATGGATGTATGATTTTGAAGGTCTAACTCCCAGAACAAACATGTAACAGAATAAATAAACACCAGTTTTTAATTATTTTGACAAAGAATGCAACATCAATTTGATATTAGACTCTTCCAATGCTCAAATCGTAGTTTGAGGGTTTTGTTGAGAGGTATTGGAGTTATTCTCATGAGAGGTGACCTTATAGAAATTTATAAAATAATGAGGAGTACAGAGAGTTGATGGGGTCTTTTTCCTAGGATGGGGGAATTTCAAGTCTGGGGACACATTTTTAAGGTGAGTGGAGAGAGATTTAAGAAAAAGAGAGGCACATTTTTTACACTGGGTAGTTCGCGTGCAGAATGAACTTCCTGAGGAAGTTATAGACGTGGGTACAATTACAATGTTTAGAAGACATTTGAATAAGTACATGATTATGAAAGGTTTGTAGGAAAATGGGCCAGGAGGAGGCAGGTGAGACTAGTTTAGTTTGGGATTATGTTCAGCATGGTCTGGTAGGAATGAAGGGCCTGTTTCCATACTGTATGGTTCAGTAACTATAGTATGCTAATCAATTACTGTACTAAAATTTTGGCAGAGTGAGTTCAAGCTAGTGTTAGCTGTTTGTCATGACCATGGGTCAGAAATGCATAATACTATGTATACTTTAATTATAATTTTAAAATGTGTTGTTTAAAAAAGAGCTGATGCTGCCAAAAATGGCTGCAGATAAAAATTAAATGGACGTTTAGAGAGAAAGAGACCCATCAAATGCTACACCTCAAGATGCGAAGTGAACTTCGAATAAGAGCCATTCCAAGCTGGGAAGCGACAAATTAAAACTGATTGGGCTTTGATTTCTTGTGCCTACAAAGATATTGAGGAGCTAACAATCCCTTGCTCAAAAGCAATCTACCCTCTGTAGACATTGTCCCCCCAGCATTTTGTAATTTCCCCTTTCAAAAGTAGACAAAGACAGCAGTAAAATAGCCAGTTTCAACTCTGCTGGAGTGTATTAGTGGGCCTGACTGTCCCTCTGTATACCAGCCTGGTTTGAGCAGTATTGTGCTTACTCCTAATCACTCTGTGTTGCACGAAAAAGGAATCTCCTTTGAATGCAAGAAGTCAGCTAGCTAGCAACCGCACAAAGAGGAAGAGGACAATAAAAAGTACAAAATGAAGGCTGGACTCCAATTACAATTGAAAGGAGTCAGAACTATAAATCTCAACCAGCCTGCAATACTAAGATTGTGAAACCACCATTCACCTCACAAAACCAACGTTACCAGTAATCTCCATTGCAATATCCACAACGTATTTCAATCTGGTCTTCATCCACATTTCAGAGCCTGATCCTTGTGTGTTTTTTTTAAAAACTTCTAAAACTTACCTTTTGTTTTTAATCTGTTTGCCTGTGTACTGGCATTACTAATTCTTATAACAGTTAACAATTAATTGAATTTAATTAAATTTACTGTCATGTGTACTGAGGCACAGTGAAAAGCTTTGTCTTGCAGCAATACAGGCAGATCACAGAGTTAAGTAGCATAGATAAGTAAATAATAGATAAACAGCAGCAAAATCAAAAACACAGGTACAGGCAAATGTTGAGAGTTTGAGTCCATTCAGTATTGTGACAACAGTTGGATAGAAACTGTTCCGAAACCGACTGGCGCATGTGTTCAGGCTTCTGTACCTTCTCCCCGATGGTAGAGGTTGTAGACAAACATTGCCAGAGTGGGAAAGATCTTTGAGAATGCTGGTGGCCTTTCCTTGAAAGCGGGCCTGGTGGATGGATTCTATAGATGGGAGGTTGGCCTTTGTGATTGTCTGGGCCGAGTTCACCACTCACTGTAACCGTCTCTGATCTTGAATGGTACAGTTGCTATACAAGGTAGTGATACATCCAGGCAGAATGCTCTTGATGGCGCACCTATAAAAGTTGGCAAGGGTATGCGCTATCATGCCAAATTTCCTCAGCTGCCTGAGGAAGAAGAGACGTTGTTGGTCCTTTGTAACCAGTGCATCCACATGAAGAGTCCAAGAAAGCTTGTTGTGGATGGCCACTCCCTGGAGCTTGACACTCTCCACTTGTTCCACCTCTGTGCTGTTAGTGTGTAGGGGGGCATGAGTAACATCCCGCTAAAAGTCAATAATGAGTTCTTTAGTTTTGCCGGCTGGGTTATTCTCAGTGCACCATTTTTTCCAGGTCTTCTACCTCCCATCTGTAGTCTGTTTCATTGCCATCTGAAATTCAGCTGACTATTGTGGTGTCATCAGCGAACTTGTAAATGGCATTAGTCTGATATTTGGCAACGCAGTTATCGGTATACAGTGAGTACAGTAGGAGGCTGAGTGTGCACCTCTGGGGGGCTCCAGTGTTGAGTGGTGGTGAGGATGAAATATTGTCTCCAGTCTTCACTGATTGTAGACTGTGGGTCAGGAAACTGAGGATCCAGTTGCAGAGATTGGGGCTTAGTCCCCACTAAGAGATCAGTATCGTACTCTTTGTTAACTCAAGAAAGCCTGGTTAAATTAGCTCTTTTTGAACCAAGAGTTTATTTGGCTTTAGGAGAATGGTATCCACCAGGGACAGGATCTGTGTTTAAACTAACCTTTTTGTGACCAACTGACTGGATGGGTGAAAACGAGGGGAATCAGTTCATCTGTCCTCACTCAGAAACTTGATGATCTATGGTAATCTGTCTGGAACCATCTTCATATCATTGAGGAGCAGGTTTAAATTAGAATCAATGAGAATGTGTGCCTCTTTTGCCTCCAATTAGGGAATGTTTCAGAATGCAAAGGTTAACCCTTTTAACATTCACTTTCCACAATTTGACTAAATGCTGACAGTATTGTTAAAAATTCACCTTTTGGAAGGATTTATGTTTGGCCTATTTTTCATTATAAAATGATATGTTTTTCATCCACTCATGGGATGTGGGCATCGCTGGCTGGGCAGCATTTATTGCCCACACTTGGTTGCCCTTGAGAAGGTGATGGTGAACTGACTTCTTGAATCACTCAGTCCATATACTGTGGGTTGATCTACAGTAGTCTTAGGGAGGAAATTTCAGAATATTGACCCAACAACAGTGACAAAACGTTGATATGTTTCCAATTCAATCCTTCATCTTATTGATAGCTTTAGGATCTATGATCAAATTGATCACATTTGTTCAATGCTGAAAATGTGTTGCTGGAGAAGTGCAGCAGGTCAGGCAGCATCCAGGGAACAGGAGAATCGACGTTTCGGGCATAAGCCCTTCTTCAGGAAGGGCTTATGCCTGAAATGTCGATTCTCCTGTTCCCTGGATGCTGCCTGACCTGCTGCACTTCTCCAGCAACACATTTTCAGCTCTGATCTCCAGCATCTGCAGACCTCACTTTCTCCACATTTGTTCAATGCACATTTCATGTAGATGGCCCAATAAGATCAACAAAGTCCATATTAATGTATAATTCCAACTGACAAGTAAATTGTATAGTTGAATCACAATAAAAATAAGAAAGCACAAAGACAGAAGTTATATAAATACATCAGTTGTAAATCAATTAATTGATGTAGAACAATTTCAATGAGATTTCATTAACGTGCTAACAATCTGAAGTATATGGAAAATAAAAGATAACATTAGCAAGTATAAAGTTGTCCTAATGGAGGGCTATGGGTGGAATCTTACAGAGGACTGAGTGACGTGCGCTATAGTTAGATGGTGGCAGGATCAGGCAAACATGGTGAGGCCTATCTTGATATTGAGAACATCTTGCCCTATCTTTTATGGTTTTTTACTAATAGCATAGCGAGATTCCAATGAGAGAGCAGTGAGATGCCAGTTGATGCTCATTAGTGATTGTTAAATACCTTGTTAATGTCACAAATTTCCTCATTTATATTCAGCCACTATCTTACCAAACTTGTAGAAAGTGAGACTACAGATGCTGGAGATCACAGAGTCGAGAGTGTGGTGCTGGAAAAGTACAGCAGGTCAGGCAGCATCCGAGGAGCAGGAGAATCAATGTTTCGGGCATAGGCCCTTCATCAGGAATGAGGCTTGTGGGCCGGGGGGGCTGAGAGATCATTGGGATGGGGGGGTTGGGGCTGGGGTGGAAGGTAGCTGAGAATGTAATAGATAGATTAAGGTGAGGGAGAAGGTAATAGGTCAGAGAGAAGGGTGGAGAGGCCAGATGGAAAAGGTGATGGTCAGGTCAGGAGGGTGGTGTCAAGTTGGAGGCTTAGGACTGGGATAATGTGGGGGAAGGGAAGTGAGGAAACTGTTGAAATCCACATTGATCCTGTGTGGTTGCAGGATCCCAAGGCAGAATATGAGGCATTCTTCCTCCATGCGTCGAGTGGTAAGGGTTTGGCGCTGGAGGAGTCCCAGGACCTACATGTCCTTGGTGGAGTGGTACGGGGAGTTGAAGTGTTCAGCCATGGAGCAGTGGGGTTGGTGGGTGCGGGAGTCCCAGAGATGTCCTCTGAAATGTCTGCTAGGAGGTGTCCTGTCTCCCCAAAATAGAGGAGACGACAGTGGGTGCAGCCGGTACAGTAGATTACATTGGTAGAGGTCCAGGTAAATTTCTGTTGGATTTGCAAGGATCATTTAGGGCCATGGATAGAGGTGAGGTGAGGGGAGTGATGTGGCCGCACTTCCTGCGGGGGCGAGTGGACCTGATGAGGGAGTCGTGAAGGGAATGGTCTCTCTGAAATGTTGATGGGGTGGGGAGAGAAATATATCTCTGGTGGTGGGGTCTGCTTGTAGGTGGCAGAAGTGGCAGTGGATGATGTGATGTATGTGGAGGTTGGTGGGATGGAAGATGAGGACCAGGGGGGCTCTGTACTTGTTGCAGTTGGAGGGATGGGGTTCAGGGGCGGTGGTGTGGGAAGTGGAGGAGATGCACTGGAGGGCATCGTCGACCATGTGGGAAGAGAAGATGGACGGAGGAGGCCATCTGGGATTTTCTAAAGTGGAATTGGTCATCCTGGGAACAGATGCGGTGGAGGCAGAGGAATTTGGAATAAGGGATGGCATTTTTACAGTAGGTAGGATAGGAGGAATAGTAGTCTAGGTAGCTGTGGGAGTCCGTGGGCTTGTAGTAAGTCGGTTAGTCGGTTGCAGGAGATGGAGAGGTCCACACTCTCGAATATTACCAAACTTGCCAGATGAGCTAGATGTCAGGAAAGCTTGATAAGGAAACCAGAGTGCGTACCTAGTGAACTCAGAGTGGGAAACCAGAGTGGATTCAGCTTTTTGCTTGATTCGAATGACGACCATATAGGACCATATAGGACCATATCTCCAGCTCAACTGGATTGGCTATTGTCTCCAGATTTTACAAAAACCCTACTCTTCCTTTTCTGCTCATTTCAACAATGCTTTCAGTCATATTCACAGTAATCCACTGCACCCATGCCATTTTTAAAACACTGCACTTTACTGGAAGGCATTGTAAAGCCCATGATCCTCCAGCAGCAGCTGAGTTCACTCCTCGTCCATGGAAAATTGCATTCACCACCTGCCACGGCATCATGACCATTCTGGCACTTCCACTATGTTCTGGCAATGTGTTCTGGTGCACCAGCAACTTACGCTGAAACACTGCAGCAGTGACACTTTGTGCACAGGGACTGGCATCCAACTCACAGACTAGACCAGGCTGTACTTGAGGGCTGCTTGCTTGCTTTCTTAGCATTTGCTAAGTTAACGCCTACCTGCATGCTCACAGCATCCTACCTTGATTTCTCCTTCTCTGACATCGTGTGCACACATTCTTTAATAAACAGGGCAGCTTTGCAATGCCTTCCAGTAAAGTGCAGTGTTTTAAAAATGTCATGGGTGCAATGGAGGCCAGTGTTTTGATGGTTATCTGATGAGTGGTGAGTTGTTTGGAAAGGGATGTTTAATGGTATGGGGCAGAAATGGCGAGAGCGTGTGGATACATTTTAAATTACTGTGAATATGACTGAAGGCATTGTTGAAACAAGCAGAAAAGGAAGAGTAGGATATTTGTAAAATCTGCAGACAATATCCAACCCTGTGGTGCCACCAGTTGAGCTGGAGATTAAGATGCCTCCACTCAGAACTTGTAAATTGGCCTAACAATAGGACATCTGGTCCACATCCCCCATTCATACTCTCAAGGCCTCCTGGTATATTCAGTCGGTATTTTTCATGTCTAGCTGCTCAAAAATAATTAGATAGGCCTCATTAAAATTATATATAAACCAGTAAATCCACTTTTTATAAGTGAACTAACTCTAGCCATGGTTTCCTAAAGTATTTGGCTTGGTATAGTTGCAAAATTGGTCCTGACCTTGTCTGCCAAAAGTTTGGACCTTGTGCCAAGAATGAAATAAAATTAATGTTGCAATCTGTTTCTATCCCTTGGTTCTTCGTCTGTGGTAACTGGTCCACGTAATGTTTTTGTTTGGATAAAGTTTTTTTTTGTGTTGAAGTTTTTGATTGGCCCAAAGATATCAGGATCAGTTTTGAGCATCATGTGCATGAATCAGTTGTTATTATTTTTTGACTGTTTCACATAATCTTGGCAACAACGGTTCTCCAAATTTTGCTCTGTTCTTTGTATTGATGTGTGTTCTGTGCCTGACCTATGCTTTAAGATTTCACTTTGATGCTCCTGGTTTCACTGTATGGTGCCCTGGGTCTGGCATTCTGCATTTGGTGTTTTGGCACCACCACCTTTGGTACAGTGTCTCTATGTCTCTCACTATTTGACATCCTGGACTGCACAATGGTTTTTAATGTCCAAGAGAGAGAATTACAACTGACACAATCTCAGTGGAAATCCAACAGCTTTTCTTGGTAAGAAAAAAACTTCAATTTTAAAAGATATGTAAAGCAATTTTTGAAAAACATATCCCCAAATTAGGCATTCTATTAATTGGATCTGATTTAAATGCAGCTGATCTTTTTCTAACATGACTTCCTTAATGGACTCAGCCTGATGGCAGCATACTGATAAAGGTTCTTTGCCTCCTGTGTACCCTTTTGATTGCTGAGCAACCACCCTCTTGTTGAAATAAAATAAAGCTGCACATGCTGAGAATCTGAAACAAAAGCAGAAACTACTAGAGAAACTCAACAGGTCTGGCAGCATCAGTGCTGAGAAAGCAGAGTAAACATTTTGAGTCCAGTGTCCTTTCATCTATTTTCAAATTGATCCTTCTGTGCTCCTTGACTGAATTCTGAGGTATTGTTCCCATTGTTCAGTGTGAGTATTGTATGTAGTCAGTTTTGCCTGTAGTCAGTATGATGCCATTGAATTCAACTGTCTCACAGGTGGTGATGAGATCCCCCATGCCTAGTATCAAAGGTCATTTGAGAACTCATGGCAATAGAAAACACGGGTCAAGAATTGTTAGCTCGCTTCCATTGCACCTTTGCAATAATTTCAATCACATTCTTGTAGTTTGGTGCACTCAGCCACATTAATTCTTATCCTGTTTCTTTTTTCTCTCACAGGCATCTGGATCTTTTCACAACTTATGAGATATTTTAGAAATTCAATTTTTATTCTGTTTTATTTCCTGGTTCTGCTTTCCGATTCATCATTCTTGCAGCTCTTTTAAGTCAGGCTCATCTCCATTGTCATTATTCTTTATTACAGCATCAAATCAAATGTATATCAGAGACACTAATAACAAATGGAACGTAATGTCTATGAAACTGAGAATTGCCTGCATAATTAACACATCTTGTGTAATTCGTTTTGACTTTGTTGAAGCCCTTTCCTGGGCTTTCTTTTGCTTTGACCTCATACTGAATTGGATTTTACTGCCATAATGTGCTATTAATGTTGAGTAATATTCATTTGAAGCAGCCTACAGGTTTCAGAATGGCATATGATCTGTGGCAAATTAATTAGATATCAGTTATTCAATAAGAAACAAAGAGGAGTAAGTTCAAGACATTAGACACAGCGCTTCAGTCTGAAATGAGACAGGACCGGAAGGCAAATTCACACAGAAGTGAATCTTCAGCATACCAAAGGTTCAATAGAAGGAAAAGACATCATGCATTTACATTGCCTGATAAATGACACATGCTTCCTCACCTCAGACTAGGTCTGAGTCCATCTATTGAGTCTGCACATCTAACTTTAGGCAGCCTACTCATTCTGTCCTGGGAAAAGGTATGCACCTGAGTATTGTCTGTGATGTATGTAGTACAGTTGAATGCCCACATTGAACCATACAAAATTGACCATATGAATAGAGGCCATGGTGCCTGTGTATGGAAATGGTGAGGAGAATAAGGAGGAAACTGGATTGACAGACTGATATTTTGACTCTTTCTATAACAGAAAGTGAATTTGAGAACTTGCTATTAATAATATCTGACTTGTTATACAACTGGTCTGTGCCACATTGCAATCACTTTGCGATTAACATGCAACCATGCATTTCTAAGGCTTAAAGTGAATGTTTGGGTGGTTTTGGATAGCCTGCTTTGTGAAGCACATTCCTGATTGCTGCATGATCATGCACCCTCACAGATTTAATGGAACATTGTCCCTTCTGAGTTTACTGCTGAAATCTCTCAATCTGTTATTAATTAGATCAAGCCTGACAGCACTGTATGGGAGAGAGTTCCAAATTTTAACTAACCCTTTGTATGAAAAAAGTTTCCTATCATTATGTATGAATGGCTGAGCACTAATTTTGAGATTATATCCCCCTCATTCCAAAATTTCCCAACAGAAGCAATGGTCCCTCCTTCTCTGTTTGTTCATTAACACTCGTCATCTTAAAACCTTAATTAGATGCCCCCTTAGTCTTTAATATTACGTGCAAACTGCCCTTTTAATTTTTACTTGGTCTGTTATGAGAAAGTAGGAAAAAGTGAGGACTGCACATGCTGGAGATCAGAGTCGAGAGTGTGGTGCTAGAAAAGCACAGCAGGTCAGGTAGTATCCGAGGAGCAGGAAAATTGACGTTTCCGTCCAGAGCTCTTCATAGTTCATTCCTAATGAAGGGCTTTTGCCCGAAACACGATTCTCCTGCTGTGCTTTTCCAGCACCATACTCTCGACTCTGTTACCAGAAAGTGTAGAGATGCAATAACAATGTATGGGGCGCAATTTAAGGTGGGTGATCTCCTGATCTCTACAACAAAATCTCTACAACATGTCCCTGATTTTTAGGATGTGCACAAGCAAGCATAATGAGTCTTGGTTGCATTGCCCGAAAAATAATTCCGCCCCTGTTGAAAATCCAAGCCATTTTTTATTCTAGGACACAATCATATAAGATGGCACATTATTTACATTACTTGCCAATTTTACCATACCTATAATGTTCATCCTGGCAACTGCAGATATTACAAATACAAGCTTAACTGGCTCAGTCGTGAACAGCATATGTCACCTTGTGATGACTTAAATCATTAGTCAAGTTGCAAGTTGTATTCAATTTCTGAGCAGCTGGGCCAGTGCAAAGATTGGCAGTAGCCCAGCAGAAGCTGCTCTGAATGCTGGTGCTCAAAGCCAGGCTTCTTCAAGTACACCCACTCACAATCTGAGAAAGATGCATTTGCATTAATATTCAAAAATGGAGCTTCTGTTATGTTAAATCTACAATAAACTATGGAGGGAATGATGTTGTTTGTGTCTAAAGCTTCTGTTCATTGCTTCCTATTCCAGGAAGGCGTGAATCCCAATGAGATCATTGTGACAAGCTGTGCCACCTCAGACCCAGTTAATGCCAGATTAATGATTGCTGAAATGGCAATGCCACATGACACATGAGTAGTGATCAATCTGATTTGGCTGGGTGATGGTTGAGTCTATACACTCAAGGTCACTAGCAGCAGGTCCGTTATGATACAAGTGATGAGCTGCTGGAAACTCAGTATTAGGAGGGTGAGAAATCTAGTAGTTTTATCTGGGAAATGGTACCCTTTGGTTTTGAGGGTGGGAGGGCAACCAGAGGCTGAACATATCACATGGTCCAACCAGGAAGAAGCCCAAAGTTGCATTGAGGATCCAACTGAAGCATATTGAAGAAACTCAGTCCTGCTTTAACCAGAAGCACTGGCTGCCCAAATCAAGACCTGACTGAAAATGATATTGGGTAGGCTTTTAGCATCATATTACCTGTAATTTTAAAAAGAGATTCATCCTTTTCCTTCCCTGTTTACATTGCAAAATGGTGCGATGGAAGTTGCTCTTCAAGAGATTAAACCCAAGTTGTTGTGACATATAACACCTCAGTACTTCTGAGGAAGGGTCTCTGGACCCAAAACATTAACTGTGATTTCTCTCCACAGATGCTGCCAGACCTGCTGAGCTTTTCCAGCAATTTCTGTTTTTGTTAGTGCTTTATTCTATCTGCTTATCTATAGCCTATTCTCACACGTATGTGCTTAAATCAAATCAAACTCATTACTTCTTTCTGAGCTGTTCCCTGCCGACAAGAAGATTTCAAAATTAAAGAGAAAGGTAATCAGTTTAGTTCCAATGTGGTGAAAGATATTTACCTTCAGAATGTAATGATTGTGGTTGAAATAAGTGATACATGACAGGTACAGGGAGAGGAGCAGATTAACAAGGGTAATTATGTGTGTCCTTTAGAGTGACCTTCAATCAACAGTGACCTTTAGAGACCTGATTTAGAAAGCCTTTGTACTAGGTTTTCTCAGGACCAATAAAACTCTCAATGAGATCTGATCCAATTGTTTTCCCTTTATACAAAATGAAACTGTATTTATAAGCTCTGCTTTTCTTTGGAGTTCATTATTGCAATGATTCCCCTTGAACCAGAAATCTGAAATCCCTGGAGCTGTGTGGGTTTGATATCCTTCTTCAAATCACTCAGGGCTCAATGGTTACGGAGAAGAGCTCTGTCAGCTTGTTGTCTGATTGAAAATGCATGTCGTTTGCTGAAGGCTACAGTAAGAGTGAAGTTGTGATACTTAAAAAAATTAATATGCTATTAATGCTTTGATATCATGGATACTGACTCTGAATATGTTGTATGTGGCAGATGACTGAAAGGAAGCTAAGTAGGATAAGCAGTTGGAGAACAACAGAAAATGTCATGCTCGAGACTGGATAATTGATCTGCCCGTACTCAGTCGATCCTGTAATCTACCACAGTAGAGAGCATACTCTGGAAACAGGGAACAAAAATCCATTATTGTGGATTTGTCTCATTATTTCCCCCTCCCAGTTTTACTGATGTGCACTGTTATTCATCAAGGCTGATGAACCCACATTCCTGATGAAGGGCTTAATCCCGAAACATCGACTCTCCTGCTCCTTGGATGCTGTGCTTTTCCAGTGCCACACTTTTTGACTCTGAACTCCAGCATCTGCAGTCCTCACTTTCTCCTCTTTGTCAAGTTTGTCTTGTAAAGATTTCCTCCCATCCCCACTTTAGGAATGTATGCTGCCACACTGGGGAAACGTTGCAAGTGCAAACTTGGAGCCACTCCAAACATGGAGATTTTCAGCTTGCTCTGTTGAACTTCTGATTTTCCTCTCAATGTAATCTGGGGAATGCAGTGCATTGGAGGGTAGGGAGATTTTCAGATACTTCTCTGAAGTAGCCAAATTGTGGTCTAACTCTACTTCAAGCTGCCTGTATTGTAAGATGCAACGTTGATGAAGGAGTTAAAACCTGCTCCAGAAGTGACCACTGGGAGGATTGTTAATCACTGATCACCACTTAACTTATCTGCTAATGGTTATGAAAGAGGGTATATGACAATTTAATGGCAAGAACTTGAACCAACACCCTCTTCTAACAGTTTCCAATTGACTGGGAGTAAACTAATTGTCACAGAGGATTTTAAGCTGTTCCTAAAGGCAAAGTCTCATTTTATAAATACAAAAGTAAGGAACATGAGGAGGCCATTTGATCCTTTGAGCCTGTTTCACCATTCAATGTGATCATGGCTGATCAATCAACTCAGTACTCTGTTCCAGCTTTCACCCCATACTCTTTGATTCCTTTATCCCCAAAACCTATATCTGTATGTCCTTCGTGAAAACATGACAATACTTGGTCTCCACCACTTTCTGTGGCAGGAAGTTCCACAGACTTACCATTCTCGGGATGAAGAAATTTCTTCTCATCTCAGTTGTACTCCTTATTGTTAAACTATGACCACTGGTTCTGGGCTCCTCCATCAATGGGAACATTTTTCCTGTCTCTGGCTTGTCAAGTTCTGTTGGAATTTTACAGGTTTCTGTGAGACCCCCCCACATTCTTCTAAACTCCAATAAATATAGTCATAATGGGTGTAGTCTCTTTTCATACATCAGCCCTGCCATCCCAGGTATCAGTTTGCTATATCTAGGACACATTTTCAGGACATCAGCAACAGTCTATCCCAGAAATGTCTATCCTGGAAAATCCTAGCAAGTGGTGGAGTCGGGTTTTGAGACTGGGGCTTGTCTGCTATATCTGCTTTTCGTTTTGTTTCTTTTCTTTTTCTCTTTCACTTTTCTCATTGTGTTCTTCTGTATGTCGTCTTGAATTTGGAAGTATCGAAAGAGGTCTCCATTAGGTAATCTAAATTTCTGACGCAGCTGTTCAAAAGACATCAGGACCCCCTCTTTAAACAAATCTCCTAAACATGAGATAACCCTGGATCTCCAGAGTTTGAAAGTGGCATCTGTAACCCCCAATTGAAATCCCCTGCTCCCACTATCGGAGCATAGGGGGATGTTTTCTGTGAGTTGCCCTCATTTTGCCGCATTATATTCCAAGCTTTAATTGTGTTTAGTATTATAGGGTTTTTACAGTGGTCATAATGATTTTCCTCTTGTCTGAAAATAAAAGGTTAATAAGTGGGCATTTTACTTGAGAAGCCACGGTGTCCAGCCAGATTGATTGCGGGCCAGACAAGACCCAATCAGCTATGTAACTTAATAGGGAACTTAACTGATATTTCCTAAAATCTGGGAAATCCAATCCTCCCCTTGCCTGTGGAAGCTGTCGCTTCTTCAGCTTAATGAGGGGCCATCTATGATTCCAGATAAAGGAACCCAACCAGCCATATAATTTCGTAGTGCCAGCCTCGGCAGCATCACCGGAAGCATTCTCATAGGGTATAGGAGATGGGGCTGGACATTCATTTTAATTAGTGCTATTCTACCCAGCCAGGAAATTGGAAGGTCTCCCCATCGCTGGAGGTCCTGCCTTATCCTTTCCAGTAAATGCACAAAGTTAGCCTTGTAAAACTGACCAAACACGGGTAATAAAAATGCCTAAATATAAGAAACTCTCCAGGGACCACCGAAAGGGAAAGTGGGATCCGTCCAATAAGTGGGGTATCCTAGCAAGACCACCCATTGGCACAGCCTCCGATATTGAGAAATTAATTTTGTAACCTGAAAATACACTAAATGTATTAATAACTTGGATTAAGCGAGGCACGGATATCAAAGGATTACTGAGAAATAGAAGAACATCATCTGCATAAAGGGTAATTTTATGTTTACCTGTACCAATCTTCAGGGCTGTTATATTACTATATAATGTTGAGACCCATTTGGTAAACATCTTTCCAATGCTAAACCTTTCCAATGTGTAAAACAAATATGACCATTCAACCCTGTCGAATGCCTTTTCCGCATCTAATGAGACTACTACTCCTGGTATCTTTCCCTGATGGCAGGCTTGAATCACATTCAAAACCCTTCTGACATTATTGGATGATCTACGGCCCTTAATAAACCCTGTGTCTGATCCTCCTTTATAATATGTGGCAATACCCTTTCTAGCCTCAATGCTAACGTTTTAGAGAGGATTTTAAAATCTACATTTAGCAAGGACATTGGTCTGTATGACGCGCAATCTTCTGGGTCCTTTCCTTTTTTAAGGATAAGAGAGATATTCACCTCTTTCAGCAAAGGTGGGTGACAACCCTGACTGTATAAGTAGTTATACATGTCCATAAGTGGACCAGCCAATATTCCTGGAAATTCTTTATAGAATTCAGCTTGAAAGCCATCTGGGCCAGGTGCCTTACCGCTCTGAAGTTGCCTGATTGCGTCAAGTATTTCTTGGATTGTTAGGGGAACATTCAAGACCGATACCTGTACTGGAGTTAGGTCCGGAAAGGTCAGGTTTTTAAAAAATGATTGCATCCTCCTAGTCCTGTCTTCACAATCCTACGACTTATATAAATCAGAATAAAATTTTCTAAAGATTGTGTTAATCCTTTTATGATCATGAGTCAAAATACCCGCACTTTCCTTGATAGACGTGATAGTTTGAGGGGCCTTCTTTTTCTTTGCAAGAAATGCTAAGTATCTACTGGGTTTATCGCCAAATTCATATAACCTTTGTTTTGCAAATAATATTTCCCTCTTAGCCGTTTGGGTAAGCGTGGTGTTTAGAGCTGTCCTAAAGGCCGTAATCCTTTGCAATTTGATAATAGAAAGTTTGTCAGCGAATGCTGTTTCAGCCGCTTTTAAGCGAGCTTCGAGCAGACGCTGTTGTTCTCCCTTTAATTTTTTCTGGGTCGCTGAGTATGAGATGATCAAACCTCGCGTGTAAGCTTTGATGGTCTCCCACATCATTGATGGGTTGCTAGCTGTACCTGAATTAATTTCTAAAAAAGTTTTAAATTCTTGAGAAAAGTACTTTACAAACTTACTACCTTTCATCAGGAAGGGGTCCATACGCCAATGTCGGGGGGATGTCTCATTGTTCCTCGCCTTGATTTCCATATATACAGCAGCGTGATTGGAAATTGCTATACTACCTATTTTACAGGATGATATGGAATTTTAAAAAATCGAGGGGGCAAAAAACATATCAATTCTGGTATGACATTTATGTGGATTGGAGTAAAATGAAAAATCTCTGCCCTGTGGATGAAGACATCTCCATACATCTACTAATCCTAATTCTTTGTTCAAATCCACCAATTGTCTAGATCTGGGAGATACTCCTGCAGTACTCTTGGGAATCCTATCTATTTCCAGATCCATAATACAATTAAAGTCTCCCCCTATAATTGTATGACGGGCACCGAGAGCCATCAATTTTGAGAAGGCTTCCGTTATAAATTTAAAAGGATGTGCTGGGGGACAATACAAATTTTAAATCCCATATTCCTCTCCATTTATAAGGGCTTTAATTAGAATATATCGTCCAGATTCGTCTTTTATCTGATTTGGGATTTTGAAAGGGAAATTCTTCCGAAAAGGAATAACAACTCCCCTGCTTTTTGAGCTAAAAGAAGAAATAAAGGCCTGATCAAATCCACCCTGTCATAATTTCAAGTGTTCTTTATCCAATAAGTGTGTCTCCTGTAGGAGAGCTATATCAACTCTTTCTTTCTTGAGATTTGATAATATTTTCTTCCTTTTTGACTGGTGATTTACTCCCCTTGACATTCCAGGTGCACCACTTAACCGACTGATCAACCATAATCGTCCGGGCCAATCTGAGACCCCTCGGGAGGGGAAACCCTATCCAGAACATCCCGAGCATAGAGCATATAAAATTCACAAAAATAAAGGCTCTCTAATACACTCACAACAGTATAATAAAAAACTATTTCTAAATTTAAAAAATATAAAACGTATTTAAATGGATATTTTCTCCCTTGTTCCCGGGGGTATCACTTCCTTTCCAAAAGTCCATCGTATCGTCTCCCAACCAGTGCCCCACCCTGGACCCAGGCGCTCCTCAATAGGATGAAGAAAATTCATATATACTACAGAGCTAGAGTTAACAGTGAGCACCCTACCCGCACCCCCCCCCCCCCCCATGCACACCAACACCTGGATATATTTGGTAATGTTAATACCATGTATAAACATATGTAACTATAAAATTACAGCCTCAACAAGTAATAATTAAATATAATAATACAAAATAACAAGGGAAAACAACTCCGCTCCTAGAGACAGAGATAAAATAGGATAAGGTAACCACCTCTCCCCACCAACATTAACTATACCCCCTGGCCTATATATATATATATATATATATATATATAATTTTAAAAAAGGGGGGAGAAAATCGTTAAGTAGAGAGCAAATAATTAATCCCTCTCCCCACCCTCCAAGATAATATTAAACAGTAAGGTAAAAAAAAAGGATTAATATATATAAAAAAAGGGATGTAAACCGGAGTGGGGGGAAAGCAAACCAACATCAATTATCTCTTACAATTTTTCTAAGAGAGTCCAAAAATTCCTTGGCCTTTTCCGGTGATCCGAATACACGGACCCTTCATGCTTAAAGCGTAGCGTCGCTGGGTAGCACGAGGAGTACTGAATATTTAAGTCCTTTAAAAACTTCTTTGCCTCATCAAACGCCTTCCTCTTTCGGACCAGAGTTGGGGAAAAGTCCTGGAAAAACATGATCTTGGATCCTTTATAGATCATGGCTTGGGGATCTTTTCCAAGATTTCTGGAGGCTTCTAGGAGTATCTGCCTCTCTTTGTAGCTTTGCAGCCGGAACAGGACCGGGTGGGGGTGCTGGTTCGAGCCGGACCCGCATATTGCAACCCGGTAGGCCCAGTCCACCCTTGCCTGGCCTGATCCAGCCTCCAGATTTAAAAGCTGTGGAAGCCACTGTTCAAGGAACACTGTAAGCTGGCCTTCCTCTTCCCATTCAGGAAGGCCCAGCAAACGAATATTCTTGAGGTCGTCAATGTGATTCTCTAAGGTCTGGACTCAGTATTCGAGAGTCCGGACCCGATCCATGGCCGATTGTGCTGTCGTTTCGGAGGTCATGGCCTTTAGCTCCGCCACTCTGACTCGGCGCTCGATTTCCTTGATGTCTTGGCCGTGCTTTTGGAGCGCGGCCGAGAGTGAGTCCCATCGGCTTCGGGATTCTTCAATAAAAGCGTCGATCTTCGCTTCGAGTTTGGAGATTATTTCCACGAGGCTCACCACTGTAGGTAAGTCCCCCGGAGTGGCTGCGGACGCCTCTGCTGCAGAGAGTGGGGGAGGGGTTCCTGCTCGCTGAGAGCTGCGGGCTCCCTTCCCTTTAGTCATTTTTACTGGAGATTAAATTGTTTAAATTCAATACTAAACAACTAATTACATTAAGTAAAAACTATTTTAAATGATTTGGTGAGTGTGGCGGGGGCGGGTGACCCATTTTGCCCAAGTCTTGGGAGGACCACTGTAGACTCAGACTTGCTGGGTCGCTGCCAACTTGGATCCCCCGTTATACTCTTCTAAGGATGCACTCGATCTATCCTGTCTGTACCTTACAGATGATTCCTTCATTTTCTTAACCAAACCCTCAATTTCTTTAGTCATCCAATATTCCCTATCCCTACCAGCCTTCCCTTTCACCCTGACAGGAATATACTTTCTCTGGATTCTTGTTATCTCGTTTCTGAAGGCTTCCCATTTTCCAGCCATTCCCTTTACCTGCGAACATCTCCCTCCAATCAGCTTTTGAAAGTTCTTGCCTAATACCGTCAAAATTGGCCTTTCTCCAATTTAGAACTTCAACTTTTAGATCTGGTCTATCTTTTTCCATCACTATTTTAAAATGAATAGAATTATGGTCGCTGGCCCCAAAGTGCTCCCCCATTGACACCTCAGTCACCCGCCCTGCTTTATTTCCCAAGAGTAGGTCAAGTTTTGTACCTTCTCTCGTAGTTACATCCACAAACTGAATCAGAAAATTGTCTTGTAGGCACTTAAGAAATTCCTCTCCACCTAAACCTTTAACACTATGGCAGTCCCAGTCGGTGTTTGGAAAGTTAAAATCCCCTACTGTAACTACCCAATTATTCTTACAGATAGCTGAGATCTCCTTACAAGTTTGTTTCTCAATTTCCCTCTGACTATTAGGGGGTCTATAATACAATCCCAATAAGGTGATCATCCCTTTCTTACTTCTCAGTTCCACCCAAATAACTTCCCTGGATATATTTCTGGGAATATCCTCCCTAAGCACAGCTGTAAAGCTATCCCTTATCAAGAATGCCACTCCTCCTCCCCTCTCGCCTCCCTTTCTATCCTTCCTGTAGCATTTGTATCCTGGAACATTAAGCTGCCAGTCCTGCCCATCCCTGAGCCATGTTTCTGTAATTGCTATGATATCCCAGTCCCATGTTCCTAACCATGCCCTGAGTTCATCTGCCTTCCCTGTTAGGACCTTTGCATTGAGATAATTATAGTTTAATTTATTAGTCCTACCTTGTCCCTGCCTGCCCTGACTGTTTGACTCACCTTGTTCTCAACTGTTCCAGTCTCAGATTGATCTCTTTCCTCACTATCTCCCTGGGTCCCACCCCCCCATCTTACTAGTTTAAATCCTCCCAAGCAGTTCTAGCAAATTTCCCTGCCAGTATATTAGTCCCCTTCCAATTTAGGTGCAATCCGTCCTTCTTGTACAGGTCACTTCTACCCCAAAAGGGATTCCAATGATCCAAAAATGTGAATCCTTCTCCCATACACCAGCTCCTGAGCCATGCATTCATCTGCTCTATCCTCCTATTCCTGCCCTCACTACCTTGTAGCACTGGGAGTAATCCAGATATTACTATCCTTGAGGACCTCCTTTTAAAATTTCTGCCATCTCTCTGTAATCTCCCTTCAGAATCTCAATCTTTTCCCTTCCAATGTTGTTGGTTCCTATGTGGACAATGACCTCCTGTTGGCCCCTCTCCCCCGTGAGAACATTCTGTACCCTCTCTGAGACATCCTTGATCCTGGCACCAGGGAAACAACACACAATCCTGCTTTTTCTCTGCTGGCCACAGAAACGTCTGTCTGCACCTCAGACTACAGAATCCCCTAACGCAATTGATCTCTTGGAAGCCGACGTACCCCTCATTGCATTAGAGCCAGTCTCAACACCAGAAACTTAGCTGTTCGTGCAAAGTTCCCCTGAGAATCCATCACCTCCTACATGTTCCAAAATAGCATACCTGTTTGAAATGGGTATATCCACAAAAGACTCCTGCCCTAGGTGCCTACCTCTCTTACCTTTCCTGGATTTAACCCATCTATGTGACTGTATCTGAGACTTTCCCCCCTTCCTATAACTGCCATCCATCACATACTGTTGCTGTTGCAAATTCCTTATCGCTTCTATCTGTCTCTCCAACCAATCCACTCGATCTGATAAGATTCCCATCCAACAGCATTTATGGCAGATATAATCCGCAGTAACCCTTAAACTCTCTTTAAATTCCCACATCTGACAAGAAGTACATATCACTGCAAAGGCCATTTTTGCTCCTTCACAATCTACAGACCCAGAAAATAACACCGTCTTATTCCTCTACAAACACTGCACTAGGTTAAATTAATAGCTATGGCTTATATTTTAAGTTTAATCAAGAGACTTATCTCCAAAAACATATAATCAAGAAAGAACCCACTGTACTCACTAATACAGCCTTTCTCTTGGACAGACTTAAAATAACAATTAACTTACTGATTGTGTTGTGAACTTCGCCCAAACTGGTTCCTCCAAGATTAGTTGTGAATTTCACTGTTTGTTAATTTTCCTAGATGCACGCTGATGTCCAGCGACACATGAATTCAAAAACAGCAAAGGCAGTAACTGTGCAGGTTTTCTCTCTCTCTCTCTCCTGCACTGTCCTCACCATGTGCTTCCTTTGTCTGTTCTTCTCCCTTTTAAAACTGCTGTTGTTTTGACTTGACTCATAGTGGTGAGTGCATCGGTGGAGATGAGATGGCATTGAACAATGGCGTCTTTTGTTCTAGTGGCAGCAGTGTGGTAAAGGGGACTCATGCCCGGGCACCTGGCTGGTGGTGCAGCACAAGAAAGACTGAAAAGTTGAACATTTTTTGTTTATATCTTTATTTTTCTGCCTTGATAGTCTGTGTTTTGGTTAATTTCTCTGTGTTTTAAAATGGCGTCGGTGAGTGGCGACACTATACAACACTTTTGACTGTATTTCATAACAAAATGGATGTGACAATAATTAAATCGAATTCTCTTAACACCTCACCTAAAACAAAAGTGGTGTGTAACTCTTAAAAATGAGATGCTAAGGAATTCCATCTTCAAGTGAGTAGTGGGGTGTCTGGAATCTTCTATCCCAGACTGTTGTGGATGCTGGATCACTGTTTATAGAGGAGGTAGATATATTGAAAATATTGGGGAATTGAGGGCTATGAGGAGCTGGCATGAAAGAGAAATTGATGGCTGGGGTAAATCAAATATAATCTTACTGAATGGTAGAACAGGCTTGAGGGGTCTAATGGCCTAAACCTGCTCATAAGCCTTATGTTCTTACGCTACCTAATTGGACACCTTATAGGAGTTAAAAATTACACAACATCAGGTTATAGTCAAACAGGTTTAATTGGAAGCACTAGCTTTTTGAGTGCTGCTCTTTCGCTCAGAAAGCTAGTGCTTCCAATTAAACCTATTGGACTATAACCTGGTGTTGTGTGATTTTTTTAACTTTGTACACCCCAGTCCAACACTGGTATCTCCAAATCATGACCTTATAGGAGGCAACTGTCGAAAATAAATGCTTGGTCATCTGTATCTTGCTAGAGGTCCGCTATGGTCTGCAAGAGAAATGAGAGGGGGATAGAAGGCCATGCAGTGCAATACCAATTGTTGCAGGAGATAGATAGAGAGCAGAGCATGTAGAGGAAATCCTTCCTCTGGATCTCATCCAATAGGAGACATCATTTTACCTTAACTTGTCTTCCAGCCTATTCATTTCCACATCTTCAGTGGACTTGGATGAGTGTAAATTCCAGGAAACTTGCATTCAATTCAAGTACTAATCCTTTGATGTGCCATTGAATCCTGATAATGGCTGATATACCATTCTAACTGAGGGTGACTTTGTAGCAACTGCACCACTTCATCCTGAGACCAGCCTTTAACTGAAATGTCAGTCCACCTAAGGAGAGTTTCATGAAAGTGATATTGATCAGATGTGTCCACTTGGGTATTCAAGCATTTAGTTATCTGAATGTGAAGAAAAACCAATGTTTTCAATAAATGTCTCTCTGAGAAATTTTGCCAACTATTTGTCACAAATTATAAATTCTTGACTCTAAAGTCATTTGTGTGGTAGTACTTAAAAAAAAAATTCCTGTTACTGTTATTTACTGCAAAGCCTTCTTGGGAATACAAAAGATTGTATCCATCATTTTCTGTGTGTGTGCACTTTCCTCCTTTCATTGTGATTCTATTCATCTTTCAACATTTCTATTCTAAAGCCACAGAACTGTCTTATAGAAGGAATATGGATGGACATGTTCTTTTGCACGGTTTTTCGTATCTACCATCTGATGTGACTGTGACTGGGGATATGATGGCCAAGTGGTATTATTGCTGGACTGTTAATCCACAGACCAACTAATGTTTTGGGGAGGAGAAAGTGGAGACAGGCCGGCTACTTGCGCAGCCTTTCAGAGAACACCTCTGGGACACCCGGACCAACCAACCCAACCACCCTGTAGCTCCCATTCCTGAAGAAGGGCTTATGCCCGAAACGTCGATTCTCCTGTTCCCTGGATGCTGCCTGACCTGCTGCGCTTTTCCAGCAACACATTTCCAGCTAATGTTTTGGGGACCCAGGTTTGAATCCTGCTACGGCAGATGGTGGAATTTGAATTCAATTAAAAGTAAGTCTGGAATGAAACATCTAATGATGACGATGAATTCATTGTTGATTGTTGGAAAACCCCATCTGGTTCACTAATGCTGTTAGAGGAAGGGTACTATTGTCCTTACCTGGTCTGGCCTACATGTGACTCAAGACCCACAGCAATGTGGTTGACTCTTAACTGGCCTCTAGGCAATGAGGAATGGATGATAAATGCTGATCTAGCCAGCAAAACCATCATCTCACGAGTGAATTAAGAAAACTGTTTGATCTTGTGGCATTCCACCACATGATAAGATAACAGGTGCTGCTATCATTTCTCTAATTTGTCAAAATCTTTAATTTTCCACTTGAACATTTTTCATTTTGAGGATGACAGTGACATTGTTGTGCTGACGGGAATTGTTTACTGAAACATTACCACTCAGGAATCTGTGAACAAATGACTGGTTTGCCATTAAAACTGTTCCAAATTGAGAAATGTTGTAAAATCCATTATATTCAGAATATTGGCCAAAAAATACAGCTTTCTACCAAGACTCCAATCATTTTCCTGCCAGAAATCTGGCGTTAAATTTACTGACACCCCCACTCATGCTGTCACTGCAATTTATTTACATTGTCACATCATGTCATAATGTGCAGCATTTGATTTGATAGAAAAGAGGTAACATAAATTTTGGTAATAAAATCGAAGCTACAGGTTCAAGAATTTGCATTTTAATAAAGGGAATACTATTTGAGATAACCATTAGTAAAATGACACTCTCAATAGTTGCTACTTATCAATTAACTAGTGTTTAGGAAATACTTGTTATTTTGTTATTTGGTTCCAATGATCATTGTCCAGCAAGATTTAGTTCAAGTGGAGCTCCCACTTGCACCACACTAGCTGACATGTTGGTTTCATTTATTATGCTAAATAAGCAACATACATTCATGAGATTATTGAAAGCCAAGAATTCTTACCTAATTCATGACCTACGTTTGACAGGTTAACATGCTGATCCTATTTATTGATGAAATAGAGATTAATAAATAATTTGTCTTTAAGCAAGTTAGGCCAGCACCACAAGTTCAACATTGAAGATATTCTCCCCATCTCTAATCTTCCCCACCCCACTTGCAAAATAATTGCACTCAAACTCTGGCCTTTGAGCATCCCTGGTTTTAATTGCTCCACTATTTATAGCTGTGTCTTACATGCCCAGGTCCTAAACTCTGTGTTATACTTTCTCTGCATCTCTCCACTTTTTAATATCTATTTCCTCCTTTAACACATTCCTTAAAGTCTATCTCTTTGACCAGACTTTAATCTCCTTATCTATCTTTTGTCATACTTTGCTTTATAATGGTCATGTGAACATCTTTGGGCTATTTCATTACGTTAAAGGCACTAATATTAATTAAAGTTGTTGTGAAATATGATGAGACACAAGAGGTAATCCTCTATTGTGATTTGTTAAGAACAGCAAATGGGCATTAGGCCTAATTCTTGCTCATATTTGTAATTTGTCCTAATTAATATCCATTCTGTGTTGTATTGGGTTCAAAAGGGTGGCTCAGTAGTTAGCACTGCTGCCTCACAGCACCATTGTCCCAGGTTCGAGTCCAGCCTCGGGCGGCTGTCTGTGTGGAGTTTGCACATTTTCCCTGTGTCTGCATGGGTTTCCTCCGGGTGCTCCGGTTTCCTCCCACAGTCCAAAGAAGTGCAGTTCAGGTGAATTGGCCGTACTAAATTGCCCATAGCGTTAGGTACATTAGTCAGAAGGAAATGGGTCTGGGTGGGTTACTCCTCAGAGGGTCAGTGTAAACAAAGGGCCTTTTTTGCACACTGTAGGGAATCTAATCTAATCTAAAAAAAGTGCTTGAGATGTAGTGTTGTCACTATTCCTTCCTTCTATGCTGAGTCTAAGGGCCTGTCTAATTATCAACAGTGGAAGATACACCACTGGCAAATCTTAATATGAAAAGGGTCTTCTGGATTAGTGGTGCTGGAAGAGCACAGCAGTTCAGGCAGCATCCAAGGAGCAGCGAAATTGACGTTTCGGGCAAAAGCCTTTCATCAGGAATAAAGGCAGAGAGCCTGAAGCGTGGAGAGATAAGCTAGAGGGGGGGTGGAGGTGGGGAGAAAGTAGCATAGAGTACAATAGGTGAGTGGGGGAGGGGATGAAAGTGTTAGATCAGGGAGGAGAGGTTGGAGTGGATAGGTAGAAAAGGAGATAGGCAGGTAGGACAAGTCCGGACAAGTCATGGGGACAGTGCCGAGCTGGAAGCTTGGACCTAGGGTGAGGTGGGGGGAGGGGAAATGAGGAAACTGTTGAAGTTTACATTGATGCCCTGGGGTTGAAGTGTTCTGAGGCGGAAGATGAGGCGTTCAACCCCAGGGCATCAAGGTGGACTTCAACAGTTTCCTCATTTCCCCTCCCCCCACCTCACCCTAGTTACAAACTTCCAGCTCAGCACTGTCCCCATGACTTGTCCGGACTTGTCCTACCTGCCTATCTTCTTTTCCACCTATCCACTCCACCCTCTCCTCCCTGACCTATCACCTTCATCCCCTCCCCCACTCACCTATTGTACTCTATGCTACTTTCTCCCCACCCCCACCCTCCTCTAGCTTATCTCTCCACGCTTCAGGCTCTCTGCCTTTATTCCTGATGAAAGGCTTTTGCCCGAAACATTGATTTCGCTGCTCCTTGGATGCTGCCTGAACTGCTGTGCTCTTCCAGCACCACTGATCCAGAAACTGGTTTCCAGCATCTGTAGTCATTGTTTTTACCTGAAAAAGGACTTGCCTTATCTAACAGGAAGTAGTTTATTGCATAATATAATTCCAGGTCATGTTGACTATTTGAACATAATTACAAAAACTATCTGGAGCCAGAAGTTATGCCTGTCTCCATTGAGATCAAATTTTAAATTGTTGATTATCTAGGCTTTGGTAACATCAGGTTGGCTGGAGCTCAATGCAATTTCAGTATTACCTCTTTCAGAACTATTACCTTATACAACATCTTCCCAACACCTCCTCCCCCGCCCTGATATTTTGTTCCCATAGTTCATATTCATCCATGAATGTTTCTAGGTACTTTTATGTCCACCATCACCTTACCTATACTCAAGTCTCTGAGAACACAAATGCAGGTGGTCTGTGGTTTGCACAATTCTTCCATAAATCCTTCCCTTCTGACTTGGAAGATTGGTACTTATTTGGCTTAAGGATTGTTGACTTTCATTCTGACCTTCTGTCAATAATTTGAAGGACTTTTACCTCTCAGATGTCATCGATGGAGGATGTCATTCCTGCTAAAACTTGTAATTAGTCCATTAGCTCATGTGGAAGGGCCTGTAACCACAGAGGAATTGCTGCTTTACTAACTTGAACTGTTGCTGTGCAACATAACCTCATGGCTAACCATTATGGAAGATGGTTGCTCTTTTGTAATAAATACTATATTCCTTGCAATATCCTAGATTTCTGGACCAGGCAATTGTTTCTGATTAGTACAAGCATTATCTTTTATAGTATCCAAGATGATCAGGCCAGACATTTCTGCCTGAATCTCTGGACATTGGCCTAACTTTCATGGAGTTGTGTGCACCCCATTTCCTTTTTGTTCAAGCAAATCTTTACTCTCAAAATGCCGGTACATTTGAGTTGATGTAAATGAGCTGTTCAGTTCAAGTTATTGATTAATATGCAGTCTTCATTCATCCTCTGTATCTTTCAGGCGAACTATACATTTTCACATCTTCAATCATGTTACTGGAGATTTACTGCTGTGTCAGCATTATCACTAATACTGAGACTCTGCTGTGAGAGACAACATATTGAAATGTTATTCAGGGTTATAGGAATGGAAAACATTTGCACCAATCTTGTAAATTGTGTGACATCCTTACTGTTGAAAAATTATGGATTTAGTTTCTTATGCTAACATTTGGAATTTCAAGTGATTTATTCTTCTATTTGAGTTCTGCCATGAGTATAGTTTTTTCACTGGTTGCCTTTTGACTGTTTGGTCAACAACAGTTTGATTCTGGACCAATTATTCCAGGGGAACTAGTCAAACTCCTTCGTCTTTTGTAATGACACTGGGTCAAGGCATGTACAAAGGCTCAAAAGTAAGGTTTTTGTGAATGCAAATTACTTAAAATTTTCAACTTTCTTAGCCATTTTGTATTCCAATAATCTTCCCAACTATTCTGTTTGTGTCATGTAATCTCATCCACTTAAACTTTAACTTCTTTTCCTTCCGAGATGCTAATTCATCTGATG
Source organism: Chiloscyllium plagiosum (assembly GCF_037043375.1). Classification (NCBI taxonomy): domain Eukaryota; kingdom Metazoa; phylum Chordata; class Chondrichthyes; order Orectolobiformes; family Hemiscylliidae; genus Chiloscyllium; species Chiloscyllium plagiosum. The sequence continues at coordinate 25,807,923 of NW_028270162.1, read as the reverse complement.
GGAGCATGACGTCACCGCTCTTTAATTGGATGTCCATTACCATATCAAGTTCTGTGAAATTATAATTGTTTGGATCACCAATTGCACCGAGGAAAGCCTTGAATTTTTTTTTCTAATCGGGGTGGATAACCATGTAAATGCCTTTGTATGAGCAAACATTTAGAATTCTGCTACCCTGAAACTGTGTTATGGATCTGGAAGTGACAGATATAACATGCTTTTGTTAAAGCTGGAAATTGCTTATGCCAGTCAGGCTTTCTTGTTCCACAGTGCTGACACTGAATCTTAGAATCTGCTGTTTGGCTTACTCTGTATTGGTATGTACATGGCTCTTTAGAATGTCCTTACTCTATAAAGTGATGTTTAAGTTGCTCTCCTGAAGTAAGGTTGATCTTGTCTGGAGTTCTGTTTGTGAGTCTTTCTGTTTTCTGTTTCTGGCGTCATTTGAATATCTTTCTGCAAAGTTTAATCTTCCTTGGACTGTTAAAAATCTGACAAAGGCTCATCAATAATTCCATTAATAATTTTATCTCTAATGATAACTGATTACAAAGCCTGAGGAACAAATAATCTTTCTTCAAATCCTTTAAATATGTCTTTTTGTCCCTTTTAAATAAACTCCACAAGTTCTGTGACCTCATTAGCAATTCATTTTCTGGCCTTTTTCCTGTCTACTATAACTGTATCTCATGGAGCCTACGTAAAATGGCACCAATGTTTGCTTTTGAAGGGTAAGTATACCCTTTCCCTTATGTTCTTCCTAGCTTAGACTTTTGCATCATTCTTGCAATATTTCCCCTTGCACTTTGGGATATATAACTTTACTCCTGATGTTCCAATTTGCTTCCATAGTGCTTTCTTCTTTATGGATTCTGTCACTTCCCAATGTGGCTAGTTTTACTGTCTTTCTAGCTCATATGGTTTGTCTGCACTGCTTCCCAGCTTTGACTTGAAGATTTCCATTCTTGGATGCTGCTTTCATTCTGCTGCTGCTCCCATGAGTACAACTGATTGCTGACTGTCATCTTAAAGTAGTGATGTGTTTAAAGTGATAGCCTTACTTGTCTTCAGAAATGTTTTTTGTCCTGTGTCAAATGAATAATCTTCACCATTATTATGTTAAAGTCCTTCAACAATTGTGCCCACTGCTAATCACCATGTTGTATTGGGCTTTGCGTGGATGAGTGTAGCGCTGTCACCAATCCTCCTGCCTACTGTATTTAACTGAACATTAAGCAAGTCATAAAGCCCCTGGAGGGGCATGCTATCAAAAACAATGAACTCTTTTCTTTATTATGTGTGGTTACTTTATTGAAAGCCTTTGAGAAATCTAAGCATATCACAGCTGTTGATTCCTCTGTATTCATTCTACTTTTTTAAAATCTCCTCAAATAATTCCGATAAATTTGTCTGATAAAATTTCCCCTTCATAAAGACATGCTATCTCTGCTTCGTTACATCATGTATTTCTAAATGCTGTGCTATTAAATCCCTGAAAATAGAGTCTAAAAATATTCTCAATGACAGATGTTATGCTAACAGGCTACAGTTACCTGGTTTATTGTTTCATTCCACTTTTTGAATAGACGTGTTACATTGTCAGTTTTCTGATGCTTTGAGACCTCTCCAGAATCTAAGGCTTCCTGGAAGATTGCTTCCAGCATATCTATGATTCCTTTATTATACTAGAGCAGGTGAGTGTTGCTGAACAAAGAGACCTTGGAGTGCAGGTTCATAGTTCCTTGAAAGTGGAGTTGCAGGTAAATATGATAGCGAAAAAGGTGTTCCTTTATTGGTCAGAATATTGAGTACCAGAGTTGGGAGGTCGTATTGTGGCTGTACATGACGTAGGTTACACCATTTTTGGAGTATTGCATGCAATTCTGGTCTCCCTGATATAGGAAGGATGTTGTGAAACTTGAGAAGGTTCAGAAAAGGTTTACAGAGATGTTGCCAAGGGGTGGAGGATTTGAGCAATAGCTGAATACACTGGGCCTGTTTTCATTAGAAGGTTGGAGGCTGAGGGGTGACCTTACAGAGGTTTATAAAATTATGAGGGCCATGGATAGGGTAAATGGACAAGGTGTTTTCCTTGGGATGGTGGAGTCCAGAACTTGAGGACATAGGTTTAAGGTGAGAGGGGAAAGATATAAAAGGGACCTAAGGGACAACTCTTTTCACGCAGAGGGTGGTGAGTGTATGGAATGAGCAGCCAGTGAAATGGTGGCAGCTGGTACAATTACAACATATCAAAGGTATCTGGATGGTTATATGAATAGGAAGGGTTTAGAGAGATGTGAGCCAATTGCTGGCAAATGGGACTAGATTAATTTAGGATATCTGATCGGCATGGATGAGTTGGACTGAGGGTCTGTTTCCATGCTGTGCATCAGTATGACAGAGCACATTACATCAGATCCAGGAGCTTTTTCAGCTTTTTACCCCACTAATTTCCCTAGTAATATTTCTGTAGTAGTTGTCATTGAATTTATTTTTTCTATCATTTCGCCCCTTCATTAATTAGTATTTGGTCTTCTATTTCAAAAACTGAAACATATTATTTATTCAACTTCACTGCCATTTTCTGGTCCCTCATTATTCTTTCCCCTGCCTCATTCTCTAAACGGCTAATATCCACTTTGGCCTTTCTCTTCCTTTTTATATATTTAAAGAAGCTCTTGTTCTCTGTTTAGATATTACTTCCCATTTGAAGTGTGTCTACTTCATTGCTAGGAGCATCCGGAATAAGGTGGGTGGACTTGTAGAATGGGTTGGTACTTGGGATTTTGATGTTGTGGCCATTTCGGAGACACGGGTAGAGCAAGGACACGAATGGTTGCTGCAGGTTCGGGGATTTAGAAGTTTCAGTAAGAACAGAGAAGACGGTAAAAGAGGAGGGGGGTGTGGCATTGTTAATCAAGAACAGCATTACAGTGGCAGAAAGGACAATTGAGGACTCATCTACTGAGGTAGTATGGGCTGAGGTTACGAACAGGTAAGAAAAGGTCACCCTGTTGGGAATTTTCTATAGGCCTCTGAATAGTTCCAGAGACGTAGAGGAAAAGATAGCAAAGATGATTCTCGTTAGGAGCGAGAGTGACAGGGTAGTTGTTATGGAGGACTTTAACGTTCCAAATATTGACTGGGAATACTATAGTTCAAGTACTTTAGATGGGTCAGTTTTTGATCAATGTGCGCAGGAGGGTTTCCTGACACAGTATGTAGACAGGCCAACAAGGGGCGAAGCCACATTGGATTTGGTATCGGGTAATGAACCTGGCCAGGTGTTAAGTTTGGATGTCGGTGAGCACTTTGGTGATAGTCACCCAATTCACTTATGCTGACTTTAGCAATGGAAAGGATAGGTATGTACCGCAGGGCAAGAGTTATAGCTGAGGGAAAGGCAATTATGATGTGATTAGACAAGATTTAGAATGCATAGGATGGGGAAGGAATCTGCAGGGGATGGGCACAATTGAAGTGTGGAACATATTCAAGGAACAGTTACTGCGTGTTCTTGATACGTATGTACCTGTCAGGCAGGGAAGAAGTTGTCAAGCGAGGGAGCCATGGTTTACTAAAGAAGTTGCAGCTCCTGTGAAGAAGAAGAAGAAGGCTTATGTTAGGATGAGAAGTGAAGGCTCAGTTGGGGCGCTTGACAGTTACAGGTTAGCCAGGAAAGATCTAAAGAAAGACCTAAGAAAAGCCAGGAGGGGACATGAGAAGTCATTGGCGGATAGAATCAAAGAAGATCCTAAAGTTTTCTATAGCTACATCAGGAATAAAAGGATGACTAGAGTAAGATTAGGGTCAATCAAGTATTGTAGTGGGAAGTTGTACATGGAGTCAGAGGAGATACGGAAAGTACTAAATGATTATTTTTTTGTCTGTATGCACACTATAAAAAGACAGTGTTGTCGAGGAGAAAACTGAGTTACAGGCTATAGACCAGATGGGACTGAGGTTCACAAGGAGGAGGTGTTAGTAATTCTGGAAAATGTGAAAATAATTAAGTCCCCTGGGCCAGATGAGATTTATCCTAGGATTCTCTGGGAAGCCAGGGAGGAGATTGCAGAGCCTTTGGCTTTGATCTTTATGTCGTCATTGTCGACAGGAACAGTGCCAGAAGACTGGTGGACAGTAAATGTTGTTCCTTGTTCAAAAAAGGGAGTAGAGACAACCCTGGTAATTTTAGACCAGTGAACCTTACTTCAGTTATGGGTAAAGTGTTGGAAAAGTTTATAAGAAATAGGATTTATAGTCAGCTAGAAAGGAATAATTTGATTAGGGATAGTCAACACGGTTTTGTGAAGGGTAAGTCACACCTCACAAACCTTATTGAGTTCTTTGAGAAGGTGACCAAACAGGTAGATGAGCGTAAAGCAGTTGATGTGGTGCATATGGATTTCAGTAAGGCGTTTTTTATAAGGTTTTGCTATGGTAGGCTATTGCACAAAATATGGAGACTTGGGATTGAGAGTGATTTAGCGGTTTGGATCAGAAATTGGCTAGTTGAAAGAAGACAAAGGATGGTAGTTGATGGGAAATGTTCATCCTGGAGATCAGTTACTACTTGTGTCCCACAAGGATCTGTTTGGGGCCACTGCTGTTTGTCATTTTTATAAATGACCAGGATGAGGGCGTAGAAGGATGGGTTAGTAAATTTGTGGATGATACTAAGGTTGGTGGAGTAGTGGATAGTGTCAAAGGATGTTGTGGGTTGCAGAAGGATGTAGATAAGCTGCAGAGCTGGGCTGGGAAGTGGCAAATGGAGTTTAATGTGGAAAGTGTGAGGTGATTCACTTTGGGAAGGAGTAACAGGAATGCAGAGTACTGGGCTAATGGTAAGATGAGCAGAGAGATATCAGTGTCCAGGTATATAGATCCCTGAAAATTGCTCCCCAGGTTGATAATGTTAGGATGTTGTCTGGTATGGAGGGAAGGTCTTACGAGGTAAGGCTGAGGGACTTGAGGCTGTTTTCGTTGGAGAGAAGAAGGTTGAAAGGTGACTTAATTGAGACATATAAAATAATCATGGTTATTTAGAGTGGACAGTGAGAGCCTTTTTCCTTAGATGTTAAGGATTAGCATGAGGGGACAAAGCTTTAAATCGAAGGGTGATAGGTATAGGACAGATGTCAGGGGTAGTTTCTTTACTCAGAGGCATGGAATGGTCTGTCTGCAACAGTAGTAGACTTGCCAACTTTAACAGCATTTAAATGGTCATTGGATAGACATGTGGATGAAAATGGAATGGTATAAGTTAAATGGGCTTCAGATTGGTTCACAGGTCGGCGCAACATCGAGGGCCAAAGGGAGCACACTATAATGCGCTGCGCTCATTACAGTACTGCGCTGTAATGTTCTATGATCTATGTTCTACTTTCCAGACCAAAGTATTCCAGAAGAGGCTTCACCAACATTGTAGGTAAAAACAATGACTGCAGATGCTGGAAACCAGATTCTGGATCAGTGGTGCTGGAAGAGCACAGCAATTCAGGCAGCATCCGACGAGCAGCAAAATCGACGTTTCGGGCAAAAGCCCTTCATCAGGAATAAATCAGAGAGCCTGAAGCGTGGAGAGATAAGCTAGAGGAGGGTGGGGGGGGGGGGAGAAAGTAGCATCGAGTACAGTAGGTGAGTTGGGGAGGAGATGAAGGTGATAGGTCAGGGAGGAGAGGGTGAAGTGGATAGGTGGAAAAGGAGCTAGGCAGGTCGGACAAGTCCGGACAGGTCAAGGGGACAGTGCGGGCTGGAAGTTTGAAACTAGGATGAGGTGGGGGAAGGGGAAATGAGGAAGCTGTTGAAGTCCACATTGATGCCCTGGGGTTGAAGTGTTCCGAGGCGGAAGATGAGGCGTTCTTCCTCCAGGCGTCTGGTGGTGAGGGAGCGGCGGTGAAGGAGGCCCAGGACCTCCATGTCCTCGGCAGAGTGGGAGGGGGAGTTGAAATGTTGGGCCACGGGGCGGTGTGGTTGATTGGTGCGGGTGTCTCGGAGATGTTCCCTAAAGCGCTCTGCTAGAAGGCGCCCAGTCTCCCCAATGTAGAGGAGACCGCATCGGGAGCAACGGATACAATAAATGATATTAGTGGATGAGCAGGTAAAACTTTGATGGATGTGGAAGGCTCCTTTAGGGCCTTGGATAGAGGTGAGGGAGGAGGTGTGGGCACAGGTTTTACAGTTCCTGCGGTGGCAGGGGAAAGTGCCAGGATGGGAGGGTGGGTCATAGGGGGGCGTGGACCTGACCAGGTAGTAACGGAGGGAACGGTCTTTGCGGAAGGCGGAAAGGGGTGGGGAGGGAAATACACCCCTGGTGGTGGGGTCTTTTTGGAGGTGGCGAAAATGTTGGTTTATGTAACGTCCCTACTTCTATAATCAAAGGACTGAGCAATGATGGCATTCATGCTAAATGCTACCTTAACCATCCTGTCAAAGAATTATATACCTGAAATCCCTCTGTCTCTTTGTTCTACGACACTACTCAACGGTTGTGAGTGTGGTGCTGGAAAAGCACAGCAGGTCAGGCAGCATCGAGGAGCAGGAAAATCTCTCCAGCATCTGCAGTACTCACTTTCTTCTATCACTACACAAGGCCCTCCTTTTAATTATATAAGTCCTGCTTTTGTTTGCACTATCATGGATATATTGCATGATTGTAATAAGTACAAGGTGACTTGATTGATGAGGCATGATGACAAAGATTATCAAGAGCAAGAGATGACATATCTACCAGGTGTAATGCTACAGTTCCTGATATTCCTCCCCCAAAATTCTATGACATCACCAGATTGGATTGGCTTTAACATAAACTCTTCCAGAATCATTAACTTATATAACAATCAGAGATGTACATGAGAGAATTTCAGTCAATCTGATTAACTTTCAGGTATGACATAGTGTGCAGAAAGTATGAATCTATTAATACTTAACATGACTGTCAAATATGTTTGCAGAAACTAATTATATTTACAAAGATCTCTCTGCTGTTTTAGAAATTACATAATGTTTATTGGTGAATGATCTTTTATCCTTGTTGTATGTCTCAATTTTTAAATTCTTGTGTTACTGGGCGAGAGAACAGCTAAAATATTGAGTCGATACTCTAGCTCCTGACTGCAATGTCTTGTGCTTCAGTGTTGTTTGAGTACTGGGTGATATGTGTTACTGATAGGAGAAACAGCTCCAAGCTGAAAAGTGAACGAATGAAAAAAAATGGATTTGCAAGAACCAGTGACTGGATTGATGTCATTGAAAGTGTCAAGAGATCAAGGCAGCATTGTAGTATTACGGATATATGTCTGGTCAGATCTGTAACTGGGATTCAGTTCAGGCACGTGTAGAACATAAAATCCAAAATCTTCAGAGGAAATCTAGCCTTATATAATTTGAACATTGTCATTCTTTTAAATTAACTGCTGTAATAAAAATGCAAAATAATTTCCTCATTCAAATGTCCTCAGCTGATAAGGGATTTGCTGGATCATTTTAAGTAGAAAAAACTAATTTCCAGTTTGTTACTGACCTGAATCTTGATTTTCTAGCTGTATTTGCAAACTAAACAGATGGTTTATACTAAACCCTTTGTACATCCTGACTGAGGGACATTGTGCAAGACTTAAGCTGCAATATTACATTAGAGCATTGACCTTACCACGTAGAGCTCTCATTCTCAGTATTTCACTATTGAAATAACAGAATTCTTCACATTAAGATTCTCGCTTGAGTCTAATGTGAATGTCAAATGTGCCCTGAGGTTATCTAACAGGGAAGCTGAATGGTCTCTACTTGACATTGGTTTAGAAGTTCTTTTGAATACTAGGAAGGGGACCACAGTGAACATCCGATTGAACACGAAAGACAGAAGCAAAATGTCCTTTTTTTTTGAGACAGAATATGAATAATCCACAAATAGATTTTTAACAATTTTACCATTTATTGGCTGGTGTTAACAGGGTGGAAAATGTAATGGCTCTATTTTGAAAGAGGTCTGACGCTGGATGCTCTAAATACCTGTTTAATGAATGGTTTATTTAAATATCTATTTACTGTGCCACAGAATACAGGTGGCAGAGATTTTGCTGAGTTGAAATTTATTGAGTTGGCATGGAACTCCAGAGGCTTAGAAGGAAGACATTTGTTAAAAACCTGTAACATCTCTAAATTTCTCAATTTTTGTTAAAACATCATCCATCAGAAATAATTTGTATTTGACTTTCAGCCCCCAAAAAGGTGGGGATTAGAGATTGGCAGGTTCTTAAAAATCATCAGCCCAGTCTATTTTCCTCAAGTTGGCACTGGGAAGGGCAATATTGCTATGAGGCAATATACACTTGAATCTACCATGTTAGCTAGGCATGACTTAGGAGAGTTAATATTGATAAACCAACTTTATTGGCTGAGTTCAGATACACAAAATCATGTGGAAATGGAGATCTAATACCTGCTGGAAATTCATTTGATTGAATTGAATCAAATAAGCTAGTGTTCATTCTGAAACTTGATGGATTAACTAGGTTCTGTATAGATTATAGAAAAGTATATGCATTTATGAAATCAGATTTATACTTAGTTCCACAATTAGACTCTATATAAAAGTGATTCCTGAGGAAGGGCTTTTGCTCGAAACATCGATTCTCCTGCTCCTCGAATCATCGATTCTCCTGCTCCTCGAATGCTGCCTGACCTGCTGTGCTTTTCCAGCACCACTCTAATCTTGACTCTAATCCCCAGCATCTGCAGTACCCACTTCTGCCTCTATAAAAGTGGCTGGCAGTGCCTCATTCCTTCGTAAGATTGATTTATTGCAGGAGTACTTATAAGTGCGATTAATATTTATGGCTAAAGAAGTATCAGCATTTGTCACCCAAATGGATTATACCAGTGTTCAGTTGTGCCATTTGCTTTGAAGATTGCCCCAACTACATTCCAGAGACTTATGATTCATATTGTAGCTAAAGTATATTACTATGTAATTTATTTGAACAATGGTGAAGATTATAGTAACAAATGGAAGAGCATGTGAGACAATTGGAAGACCTTGTTCAGCTATTACGTTTGACTGATTTAGAAATCAATTTAGCCAAAAATGAATTTGCAAAAATAAAATTAATTTACCAAGGATATATTGTAGGACAAGGCCAAGTGTTGCCAAGGACAGCAAATGCAAATGCTCTAATAGAATTTGCTGATCCTAAAAGTAAATGAGAAATCATGCTATGTTTCAGAATGTGAGAGTTTTATCGGTTTCATCTGTGAATAATTTTAACACAATAGCTGTACTTTTAATGAATTTGTTAAAGAAACAAGCAAAACTCAAAAAGAAAAATAGATAATAAGAGCAAGATTAGGCCATCAGCCATTCAAATCTACTCCATCATTCAATACGATCCTGGCTGTTCACCCAACTTAGTACCAGATTCCCACATTCTCCCCATACCCTTTAATCCCTTTGACCTTAGAATGATCTCCTTCTTGCAAAAAATTTAATGTTTTGACCTCAACCCATTTCTGTGGCTGAGAATTCCACAAGCTCACCACTTACTGGGTGAAGATGTTTCTCCTCATCTCAGTCCTAAATGGCTGACCCCATATCCTTAGACAACGACACCTGGTTCTGGACTCCCCAAATCTTTGGGAACATCCTTTCTACTGAGTCTAAGCTATATGAGGTCCCTCAATCATTTTTCTAAACTCTAGTGAAGGCTGTCCTAATTAATTCAATCCCTCTTCATACGTCAGTCCTACCATCCAAGGGATCAGTCTGGCAAACCTTCATTGCACTCCTGAATTGTCAGTACATCTTACCTTAGATAAGAAGAGCAAAGCAGCATGCAATACTCCAGGTGTGGTCTCACCAAGGTTCTATACAACAGCAACAAGAATTCCCAGCTCCTGTACTCTAATCCATACTCATAGAGGCACCCTTTTGAGAAGATGAAGTCAATCCTCATAAATAAACCAATGTTGGCTGTTTATGATTTTTCTGGTGATTGACATTAGTGACTGTGGTTAGGTGCACTCTTGTTATAGAATGTTGAGTCAAGAACTGTGATGCCAGCAGGATGCTTCACTAAGGGGTGGCACGGTGGCTCAGTGGTTAGCACTGCTGCCTCACAGCACCAGGAACCTGGGTTTGATTCCAGCCTCTATGTGGAGTTTGCACATTCTCCCCGTGTCTGCATGGGTTTCCTCCGGCGCTGTAGTTTCCTCCCACAATCCAAAGATCTGCAGGTTAGGTGAATTGGTTGTGCTAAATTGTCCATAGTGTTCAGGGATGTATAGGTTAGGTGCATGAGTCAGGGGTAAATATAGGGGAATGGGTCTGGGTAGGATTCTGTTTGGAGGGTCTGTATGGACTTATTGGGCTGAAGGGCCTGTTTCCACACAGTAGGGATTCTAATTCTAAGATGCTAAACCGGTATCGAAGAAGTATCTGAAGGGATTTTTATTAGTTCTTCAGTATATTGATATCAATGTCCAACATTGTACAAAGAAATATGAATCTACACTGAGCATAATTTACCTGCATTCATCAAAAACTTTAAAACTCAAAATATGATTCAGGTAGAGGCTTTTGTTTTAACCATATAATGTAAAACAAATCACAAAGCTGGATGTAAAAATGTAATTGCTGATGTATTGTAACAAGTGTAAACTAATGGAATAAATTAAATATTTAAGGAATGCTAAGATTGTATCATGTTAAAAATCACAAGTTTTTAACACCAGGTTATAGTCCAACAGGTTTATTTGGAAGTACTAGCTTTTGGAGCACCACTCCTTCATCAGCTAGCTGTGGAGCACATCATAAGAAACAGAATTTGCAGCAAAAGGTCTTAGTGTCATGCAACTGAAATGACATATTGAACAAGATAACTTAAGGATTTATAATTTTAAAAAAGTGACATCACAGCTCAGGCAATGCATTAAAGGTGTGAGGTTAGAGGCTGTGTGTATTCCAATCTTGAGTCAGACTGGTTCTATTTCAAAAGCAGGAATTTATAAAATGTTACTTAGATTGACTGTTTGCATTGACTGCCTGTGTGCTTTTTCAACAAAATAAAATGTATCTGCAATTACAATTCTGCAAATACAAATTCACCTCATCGACCTATATGTGTGTGGGAGGGAGTGTGAGTGTGTGAGAGCGTGTGTTGGCATGTGTGCATGCTTGGTAGACTGTGTGTGAGTGTGACAGAATATGAGCCTGTGAGAGGGGGTGTCTGTGTGTGTCTGTATGTGTGTGTGTCTGAGAGAGGGTCTGCGTGAGTATGTAAGAATGTGTGTGTGTGTGTGTAGTGGGGTGACCCCACTACACTAGATACACAAGGGCTTGTGCGCGTGTGCACACACACACACACACGGTCCCTCATGCAGACTCTCTCTCAGGTACACACATACACTGCCACACTCTCACCCATGCACACACCCTCTCGTAGGCTTATAGTCCATCACACCAATGCACACACTTTGCCATGCATGCAAACGCACAGTGTCACACGCACTCACATTCCCTCCCACACTCACTCACTCTCTCTCTCTCTCATGCACACACACACACACACACACAAGTCTATGGGATGAATTTGCATTTGCAGAAATGTAATTGCAGAATTGCAGATACATTCTATTTTGTTCAAAAAGCACACTGGCAGTCAAGGCAAGCAGTCAATCCATGTAACATATTATAAATTCCTGCTTTAGAAATAGAACCAGTTTGGCTCAAGGTTGGGATATAGACAAACTCTAACCTTACATCTTTAATGGATTGTCTGAGCCAATATGTCACCTTTATTTTTATGAAACCTTACGTTATCTTGAGAAAGTGACTTTAAAGAAGTTCTAGGATTTACATATTAATGAACCGAAACCTGCAACCCATTCTAAAAGTTGAAAGACTTAACAGCAATCTAGGTTTGTTCAATATGTCATGTCAGTTGCATGACACAGATTTTTTGCTATAAATTCTGTCTTATGATCCTGCTCCACAGCTACCTCATGAAGGAGCAGCACTCCAAAAGCTAGTTCTTCCAAGTAGATTATAACCTGATGCTGTGTGACTTCTAACTTTGTCCACCCCAATCTAACACCAGCACCTCCACATCAATATTATATTAGGTCATGTAAGAGGGAGGAGGAATGGTTGGATTTAAGTTCATATTTTGTTGTTTGTGTATCACATATCTTGTGCTGAAGTATCTTTTTGAAATGACATGTCATCTTATAAGAGTAGAGATTTGTAAGGACTCTATCTTTTTGTTTTTATGTTTTGATTGCAGACTGAATTGGAAAAAGGACTGTTTAAAAGACAAGGTTTATGGAAGGAAATGCTGCACTTCAAGTAAGTGACTGAAACTCAGTGTAAGTTTCGTTTACACTATCGAATTATTAAGTCAGTGCTTAAGAGTGTTAGTGGTTGGGACAGTACCAAGGAATGTATACCAAGTGAGATTTGGCCAGTAACAGATTGTTTATTAGTTTGTACAGTTCTGACTGGTTGTGGGTGACAATGGTCTGATGGTATCATCACTGGACTATTAATTCAGAGATCCCTGTCCCTTGGGACCCAGGATGGACTCTCACCATGGATTCAATGAAAATTATATCTGGAATAATGACCATGAATTGATTGTTGGAAAAACCCATTTAGTTCACTAATGTTCTTTACACAGGAAGATACCATCCTTTTACAGGTTTGGCCTGCATGTGACTCCAGACCAACAGCAATGTAGTTGTCTCTTACACTGCCCTCTGGGCAATTAGGGTTGGTCGATGAATGCTGGGTTAGCCAGTGATGCCTTCATTCCATGAATGAATTTTTTTTAAAAAAGACCCTCAGTCTGACAACAACAGTTGGATTGATTCCTGGGTAGCTGAACAGCTTGTGGATGTATAAGATTCTGGCGGAGGTCTTTGGTCTACTGCAAGGGGTAAGTGGTGCGACTTTCTCACCAGTAGAATACCTAAAGCCTGAAGAAAGCCTTTTTCTTTTCCCTCACTAGTTGCTGTAAAGTGTGTCAGTAACTAAGCGGCTGTGCAGTTAATGTGTCAATCACCTGTACGTCCTGTAAAGAAGTGCGAAAAAAAACCTGGAGTAAAGAGATTGAAGTAAAGAAAATCCTGGCAAGCAAAAGGATTATCTAAGACAACAGAATGCTTCACCTGTAAAACTATCGAGTTTCAGAGCATATTTAGAAATGGAATTCAATGTCAAAGCAGCAAAAAATTAAATATCTATTCATGTTAATGAGATGTAACTAGCAGCATTGAAAAAGATAACCAATGCATTACAAGAGAAAATTGATGATCCAAATGACTTGAGATTGACAAAACCAGTTTATGTTAATGGAGATCTTTATAACTTTAAGATGGATTCTACCATGAGTAGAATTTGTCATATCAGATTGAATACCATGGCTGAAGATAAAGAAGTTACTGATTACAAAGGTGAAACTGCATGCTTCAGGTGGCATAACTATCAAGATGAATAGGATGCAACAAACAACAAGGTAACACCAAAAGCAATTGAAAAAATATATATGGCTACAATCAGTATTTCTCATGTTTCAGTCTGCATGCGTGTGTCCTGACCTCAACATCTGTGAGGTAATGTAACGCACTCAAGTTCCAAGAGACAGTGTGCAGATCAGGAGAATCCAGATAAGGCCAAGTCTGTCAAAGAAAACTGAGAACAACTGGGCCAGGGGAAAGGTATTGTCAACCAAACAGTCAAGTTGGACCTAGTAGAAGATTTCACGAAGCTTCCTGGATTCAAAAAGAAGAGAATCGATTGTGATTATCTTTTGTCACGAAAGAATTGTTTTGTGTTGTTAACAACAGGAAGGAAATTTGTGACTGTACAGGAATGGTGGAAATGTTTTCCATTCTTATCTTCAAGAAATGATAGAAGTCAGCAAAATTTACAAGCAGTATCAAATACTGACAACAAAAGTGAACTGTAGAAACCATTGAAGCTCGTTAAAAAAGATGAACTAAAGTAATTCAAATGGCAAAACCATTTGCAGAGCAAATTGTTATTGCAGATTTGAATTTAGCGTCAGCTGATGAGATACCACATGTGCAAGAGAAACTTTTCAACTCTTCATTTTCTAAAATAGAATTATCAATACCAATGACAGAGGTAATGCTAAGTAAGCAGCAATTCTCCAGTATCATGACTGAAGATGAGAAAATATCTGGTGCATGAGTGTTTCAACCGCAGATGACAAATTAAGACAGCCAACCTAAACAATTTGAAGTCAGTGGATTGTGAAAACAGATTTAATTGCATAAAATGAGAATGGGCTTCCCATGGCCCCAGGAAGTCAGAGAAATGTCCACAAATTCAGGATACAATCAAAAAGAAGAAATTACATGACTCAGAAGTCCAGATTACTGCAAAGAAGTCAGTACTCATTTCCATCAAGTAGTTTATCATACATCACGTAAATTATTGAGATTAAAGGTCCCCCAGTTATTTCTGTGGAGGAACTAGTTAACTCAGCAAGAAGGTGTTTCTGATGGAAGGACATTCAAGAGATTAAGCGTCCTCTAGATAAAGTGAAAGGCCAAGCATGATGATTAGCAGGAATGCAAATTACATTCAAGATATCTCCTAATATGTACCTTAGACAGACTGCTATTATGTAATAAATTACATTTTATAAAACCAAGAGCTTCTTTTTGACTAGTAGTTGACTCTCTAGCATTGTAAATCAAATATTGTAAGCCTAAGATCCAGTCAAGGAGGGAGCAAAGGTGATGGAATCCTTCAAAGCAGAAATACCACATGCAAATATTCCACTTAATAGAATTTGAAATTTCACTCGTCTTCAGACCGAAAAGTGCTAAAGGGAGATAATTTGATGGGTGTGTCTAAACTTATGAAGGGATAGGGCTGATAACTTGAAGACCAGAATAAAAGTGATTGGTAAAACCACCAATGACAACTTGAAGAAAAACTATCTTATGCAAGATGAGGTAGAACTGAGAATGTACTGATAGGGTGATGGGTAGTGATGAATAAAAACTGTAGGGGTATATAAGGCAGAGTTGAGGGGCTGCAAAGCTCATCAAAAGCACAAACTCAATGGGCTGAAAGGCCTTTTTCTGAACTGTAAATTGTATGATCCTGTAGATCCTGTCCTTTCTTTCACATCCCTCGGTATTACTATTTCCAGCACGTTTCACTGGGAACATTCAAATTCCTCTCTCAAAACTTATCAACTTTGGCACATTTGAAAAGGGAGAGGAAAGGGCCATTATGAGATTTACTTTGCTGCAGGGAAAATTCATTTGAAAAATAACTCGTATTTCCAATGTTAGAGACAAACAAAAAAATGGATAGCTTCTTTTTTAAAAAAAGAAGTCATAACCTTCAAAGATTAACATTCCACAGGACCATTATAGAATGACAGACAACAGCCAGAGATGTAGAACATATTTGGTCAGATGACCAAAGTTTGATCCTGGAGGAGGTTTTAAGGAGTATGTGGAAAGAGGACTGTGAGGGTTACCAAAGAGTTTCCAGGACTTATGGCTAGGTAATAGAAGGGGCTGCTACCATTGGTAAACTATGTATGAATAAAGATTTCAGCAACTGATAAGCTGAGGAGGAAGCATTGAAAGACATTATGTAGTGGTAATAGGCAAGCTTAACTATAGTTTGAAGAACACGTCGGTAAGGGCTTCCATTCTCATTGCCACTTACAAGGGGTTGTGGATTTCAAGAACTAGAAGGACAAAATGCACAAGATCCAGATTCTGGCAAAAATCTCCGATTTGTTAATTTACTAAGTTCACAAAATTCCCAGCCCAGGACAAATCCTCCTGTGACTTGCCTGGAACTTTTAAGCCAAGTCCACACCATGAAACTCCAATACAAGATTGACTGAAACTTACATGAATTACCATAATACAAATCCTTCTGCGACTTGACCGAAACTTCTAAATGACCCCAGTGCAAGTTGTTGTGCAGTTGACCAATATGGCTGATCAATATCTGTGTTGATTGTAGAGGTGACCAGTCTCTGTCCTTTTCCTGACCGCAGTAACCATTCTCTGATGTATACTTATAAGATAATTCATATCACAATATCACAAGTACTTCTGTTTGACTTTCTTTTTATTTGGAATGTATTTAACATCTTGGTCTAGAACCGATTGGATGGACATGATATTGTTTTCTATTGCGAAAATAACATTATCCCCCTACCTCATGGTAAGGGATAGCTAGTTCCAGGATTCACAGATGTGTGAAAGTTCCTTGTGTCCTATTGTCTTACAGAATGTCTCTTCCAATCATCGAATGAGCTAGAAGCTCACATGGATCACTGTTCAACAGGGTTACAATTAACCCTTTCATACCAGTGAGGTTCGCCTCTGCATGTTGTATTGAGGTTTGTCTATTCATTTTTTCCAGTTTACCATCATGTCCACTTTTTTGGGAATTTTTAAACCTTATGATTTTCCAGTTCAGGGGATCTTCAGGCCAAACGTTAATCTAAAGGACAAGTGTGATATTAAGGCCGGTTTAATACCAGCCTATTGCCAGGGAGAGACATGGAGACAATAACTAGGAAATAAAGCTTATTTCAACTGAGGATTGAAAGAAAACAATCAATTGAACCCACTCTCAAACAATAAATCCATCACAATCACCCAAATCAACATTCTTCATGATCATCACTCAGATACACTTGTCATCTGTCACACCTTACTGGGGTAGTGCATTGGAAATCAAGCCCCACTGTCCCCAAAGTTGTCACAGAGGTTAAAAGGTTTTATCAAAATATGCAGAGCTCTCCAATTTCTCCTGTTCTGAAGAAGGCTCAAAACTTTGACTCTTCTTTCTTGACACAGCTGCTGTTAGACCTGCTGAGTCTGTCAGCAAATTCTGTTTTGTTTCAGATTTCCAGCATCCACTTTTTTTATTTTATTTTCCCGTCAGATTGATCCAGGTTAATAGAAAACACAGACTGGGTTTCTGTGTTTAACAAGAATTACTATATTTTCCAAATAAATAGTTTCTAACCACTGGTTCAAAAAAATTATGAACTATTAGCATATAACTCTATGAATTAAAACTTGAACCCCTTCTAAATCCCCTCTCCCCCACCCCCCAACCCCCATGCACATATACTAGTGAACACATGCACACATTAGTGTTTGAGGAAGGGATCTGAGGAAGGGTCATTGACCACAAAACGTTAAGTCTTATTTCCCTGCACAGATGCTACCTGACCTGCTGAGCCTTTACAACAGTTTTTGACTTTGTTTCTGATTTATAGCATCTGCAGATCTTTCGGTTTGTATTTAGTGATGCAGGTTAGGGGAACATGTAAAACTGGGGAAGCAGGTCAATGATCCCTGTCCACAGGGTATCTGTTTGGGTTAAGTATTTCACACATGTCTTTAGATTGTTTACACCTTAAAAAGTGATAGGTTCTATTATTTTCTGGTGATAAGATTATCATAATCCTCTCGGGAATTGTCTGTGATTCTTCTTCCAACACAATTGAGATAACTTCCTGGAAAGCCAATTTTTCTTTGGACTAGAATAAATCTGACAAAAACTCATCAGTTCCAACAACAATTTAATCTCTCATGAATTCTGAATTTAAAACACTACAGTCACTGTTCTCCAGTGATCCAGTGGAGATCATTAATGAAGCTATTGATGGATTCCCCTAAATGCTGGACTCTTTTATTACATCTAGCTCTTTCAAGAATAATATTTATTGTCAAATTAAACTATTTATCAAATGTTTACAACATCTTCAAAAGTATCTATGCCTTCTTTGCAAGTTGCTTATTAATAACATCATCAGCTGTAGGTCCTATTAAATTCAATAACATACTTTTATAACTTGTGATTTAGCATTAGCTTAGAATTAAATGTGTATCTCAATTGTTTTCTCCATGATGTCCAATCTTGTGTTCTGTTTACATAGTATGTGATATTGATTCTTACAGTTAGTATTATTTTCCTACCATGTCTTCATAACATGATTATTTATTCTTCTTTGAAAATTTTTAATCTTTCCTCCATGAAAACTCATATCTGAAAACAGCAATACTGTTTTATTTTATTTTTCCTAGTGTTTTTTTTTCAGTTGTGCAGTAGACCAATGTTGTAATCTAATGTTTCTTTTAAAATTTTAAATTTTGTTAAATATTGATGTTGTATATCTTACTGCTCCCCAAGGGCTTTCACATGTTGTTATGGTCAACATTGGGGTCTACTCCTTTTTACAGGCAAAATATAGCTGTTTTTAGATTAGATTCCCTACAATGTGGAAACAGGCCCTTCGGCCCAACCAGTCCACATCGCCCCTCCAAAGAGTAACCCACCCAGACCCATTTCCCTCTGACTAATGCACCTAACACTATGGGCAATTTACCTGACCTGCGCGAGGAAACCCACGCAGACACAGGGAGAATGTGCAAACTCCACACAGACAGTTGTCTGAGGCTAGAATTGAACCTGGGACCCTGGTACTGTGAGGCAGCAGTGCTAACCACTGAGCCACCGTGCCACCCATTTTCTGCTTCCTTGTGGGCAATGTGAATGATTTTCCATCTTTCACAGTGTAATGAACAAAGTCCTTGCTTTTCAACAACTTTCCAAATAAATTGTTATGCCTGTGGCCTTAAAAATATATTCCCAAGAGAACTGTGGCCTAAATTATGGTTCCCTGTTTCATGACATTACTGGTATAGTGAGTCTGATGTAAGTTAGGTCTACAGCCCTTTATTTTCCTAGTGCAGCTATGCTTCATGATGTCCATTCCTACTCAGCCTTCCTTTTGTGCCATTTATTTAAGTTCTTCACCATGCCCAGCAGGGATTTTTAATCTTATTGATGGAGCTCCAATGTCTTTGTGCCCTCGCCAAGCCTTCAACCGGGAATGCTTCTAGAGATCTTCCCTCCTTGGTGGAATCTGTAACTGCAGATCTTTAAGCTCTTTCTAACCCAAACTGACTGCTTGTTCTGTCCTTATGTAGACAGGCAGAAGGCTGGGAGAACGGTTCACAGAGTATTGCAGCAGGGTCTGCAGGACCGACTGGACCTCCTAGTCACTACCCATTTTAAATCCCCTTCCCAATCCCTTTTCAACATGACTATCCTTGGCCTCCTCCATTGCTAAAACGAACCACAGTGCATATTGGAGGAACAACATCTCATTTTTTGCCTGGGCAGCCTACAGCCCGGAGGATTCAACATTGCGTTCTACAATTTCAAATTACCTCCCTCCCCATCCCCCGACTCCCTTCCCAGACTCTCCCCTCCCTTCCACTCCTTCCTGCCACCAACTGGATTCATTCCTCCCATTGACCAACCAGGTTGTACCCTCTGCCTGTCTTCACCTATCCCCACTTCACCATCCTGCCCCGCTAACCCCTTTATCTGCAGTGCCCCCCTCCCAACACTCACCCCCAATCCTGAAGAAGGGTTACACCCTAAAAGTTGACTTCTCCACCTTCTGATGCTGCCGGGCTTGCTGTGTTCTTCCAGCCTCCTGCCTGTCTATTTTGGACTCCAGCATCTGCAGTTTTTTTTTAATCTCTACCCTGTTCTACCCTTGTGACCAGGACTGTAGTGCCGTTTCTCCCTTCTTGATCTTTTTCCCGAGTTCATGCTGATTGCTTGCTTGCTCTCATCCTTGCAACTTCCGAATGTATCTTTGAGCAATTCTTAAGCTTGCAAAATCCAGAAGTAGGTTCAAATGGCTTGATTTCTTGAAATTTCTTCTCCTGGATCCAATGTAACGTATGATATTAAGCAATAGTCCCTACCACTGAACAGCGTATGGTATTTGTGAGCAGAAGGATGATGGTAGTATTGCTCTTTTCTTGGTTGGGTCAAAGCACCTGTATGGTTTGCAGTAGGAAAAGAGGAACCACAAGGAAGAGGTTTTTGACTTCACAAGATGTCATTTATTGCACGGTAACAGTTGTCTCTTCAAGATCCAGAGCTACTCTTCCAATTTCCTCACACAAGACATATGACATCATAATATTTAGAAGAGCATAATGCAATCTGCAATCTTAACCCTTTCAGAACCATTACCTTTTATTTATTCAATCATAAAATCTGGTCATTGCCAGCTGGTCAGCTGGTCAACTGTCCCTAGTTGTCCTTGAGAAGTTGGTGGTAAGTTGCTTTCTTGAACTGCTGCAGTCTATATGCTGTAGGTTGACCCACCATCACCTTCGGGAAGGTTTGCAGGATGTTGACCCAAAGACAGTGAAGGAACGGTGATTATATTTCCAAGTCAGGATGATAAGTGGCTTGGAGTGGAAGTTGCCAGTGGTGGTGCTCCCATGTATCTGTTACCCATGTCCTTCTAGATGGAAGTAGTTGTGGAAGGCGCTGCCTAAGGATCTTTGGTAAATTTAAGTTATAGAATCATTGAGATGTACAGCAAGGAAACAACTCTCCATGCTGACCAGATATCCTAAATTAATCTAGTCCTATTTGCCAGCATTTGGCCCATATACCTCTAAACCCTTCCTATTCATATACCCATCCAGATGCCTTTTAAATGTTGTAATTGTACCAGCCTCTACCACTTCCACTGGCAGCTCATTCCATACACACATCACCCTCTGCATGAAAGAGTTGTCCCTTTGGTCCCTTTTAAATACTCCATCATTTGGCCTCCACAGCCTTCTGTGGCAGTGAATTCCATAGTAGCTGGAGAAGTTTCTCCTTATCTCTGTTCTAAAGGCTGTGCCTTTAGGTCCTAATCTCCCCTACCAATGGAAACAGCTTCCCAATATCCAATCTGTGCAGGTCATTCAGTATTCTGTAAATTCCAATTAGAATTCCCCCTTATCCTTCTAAACTCCCATAAAGTATAGACCCAGAGTCCTCAAACATTCCTCACATGTTAAGCTTTTCATTCTTGGCACCATTCTTGTGAACCTCCACTGAACCACTCCAGGGTCAGTACATCCTTCCTGAAATGTCAGGCCTAAAACTGCACACAGTACTCCAAATGTAGTCTGAACAAAGCCTTATAAAGCCTCAGAGGTACATCCCTGCTTTTATATGCAAGTTCTTTCAAAATAAATGCCAAAATTGCATTTGTCTTCTTAACTACTGACTCAACCTGCAGGTTTACCTTGAGAGAATCCTGGAGTAGAACTCCCAAGTCTCTCTGCACTTCAGACTTCTAAAGTTTCTTCTCATTTAGAAAACAGTCCATGCCTCTATTCTTCTTACCAAGCACTTTTCCACGTTATACTCCATCTGCCTCTTCTTTGCCCACTCTCCTAACCTGTCCAAATTCTTCTGCAGCCCCTCCACCTCCGCAATGCTACCTGTCCCTCTACCTGCCTCAGTATTATCTACAAACTTAGCCAGAATGCCCTCAATTCCTTAGAGTCAGAGAGTCATAGAGATGTACAGCATGGAAACAGAACCCTTCAGTCCAACCTGTCCATGCCGACCAAATATCCCAACCCAATCTCGTCCCACCTGCCAGCACCCGGCCCATATCCCTCCAAACTCTTCCTATTCATATACCCATCCAAATGCCTCTTAAATGTTGCAATTGTATCAGCCTCCACCACTTCCTCTGGCAGCTCATTCCATACACTTACCACCCTCTGCGTGAAAATGTTACCCCTTAGGTCTCTTTTATATCTTTCTCCTCTCACCCTAAACCTATGCCCTCTAGTTCTGGACTCCCCGACCCCAGGGAAAAAGCTTTGTCTATTTATCCTATCCATGCCCCTCATAATTTTGTAAACCTCTATAAGGTCACCCCTCAGCCTCCGACGCTCCAGGGAAAACAGCCCCAGCCTGTTCAGCCTCTCCCCGTAGCTCAGAACCTCCAACCCTGGCAACATCCCTGTAAATCTTTTCTGAACCCTTTCAAGTTTCACAACATCTTTCCGATAGGAAGGAGACCAGAATTGCACGCAATATTCCAACAGTGGCCTAACCAATATCCTGTACAGCTGCAACATGACCTCCCAACTCCTGTACTCAATACTCTGACCAATAAAGGAAAGCATACTAAACGCCTTCTTCACTATCCTATCTACCTGCGACTCCACTTTCAAGGATCTATGAACCTGCACTCCAAGGTCTCTTTGTTCCCTAGGACCTTACCATTAAGTGTATAAGTCCTGCTAAGATTTGCTTTCCCAAAATGCAGAACCTTGCATTCATCTGCCACTTCTCGGCCCATTGGCCCATCTGGTCCAGATCCTGTTGTAATCTGAAGTGAAAAGGTGTGGTCCCAACACTGACCCTTGCTGAACATCACTTGTCATCAGCTGCCACCCTGAGAAGGATACTTTTATCCCCACTCTCTGCTTTCTGCCAGACAGCCAAGCTTCTATCCATGCTAGCACCTTGTCACTAATTCCTTGGGCCCTTATCTTA
The DNA here is from genome assembly GCF_037043375.1 of Chiloscyllium plagiosum. Classification (NCBI taxonomy): domain Eukaryota; kingdom Metazoa; phylum Chordata; class Chondrichthyes; order Orectolobiformes; family Hemiscylliidae; genus Chiloscyllium; species Chiloscyllium plagiosum. The sequence goes on along the minus strand of NW_028270162.1, from coordinate 25,785,524 downwards.
CTCATTAGCCTCCTGTGTGGCACCTTGTCAAAGGCCTTCTTGAAATCCATTGGCTCTCCTTGGTCTAACCTGCTCATTACTTCCTCCAAGAATTCTAGCAGATTTGTCAGACATGACTGAAACCTTGCTGACTTTGCCCTATTTTACCATACACCGTATTCAGAAATCTCAACCTTCACAATGGACATCAAAATCTTCCCCACAACTAAGGTTAGGCTAATTGGTCCATAATTTTCCATCTTTTGCCTTACTCCCTTTTTAAACAGCGTGTCACGTTTACAATTTTCCAGTCCTCTGGGACCCTCCTTGACTCTAACGATTCCTGCAAGATCACCATGAATGCCTCCACTAAATCTTCATCTATCTCATTTAGAGGAATGGGGTTTAGTTCATCTGGTCCAGGTATTTATCCACCCTCAAGCCAATATGTTTTTTTAACACCTTGTTCTTGATGATGGCCACCATACTCTGCTCTGCCTGCTGACTCTCTCGAATGTTTGGGATATTACTCGTGCCTTCCACCGTGAAGACTGATGCAAAGTAATTATTCAGTTCTTCAGCCATTTCCTTGTTCCCCACTACTATCTCTTCAGCATCATTTTCCAGCAGTCCGATGTCCACTTTTGCCTTCCTTTGATCTTTATATATCTAAAGAAACTCTTACAGTCTTTCTTTATATTACTGGCTAGATTACACTCATATTTAATCTTCTTCCCCCTTATTTTTTTTTGTTGCCCTCTGATGGTCTTTGTAAGCTTCCCAATTCTCTGGTTTCCCACTGCCCTTCGCCACATTATATGCTTTCTCTTTTGCTTTTATGCTATCCCTGACTTCTCTAGACAGCCATGGTTGTCTCATCCTGTACCATGTTTCTTTTTCGTAGGGTTGAATTTTTGCTGTGCCCTGAATTACTCCCAGAAACTCCTGGCATTGTTGTTCCATTGTCTTTCCTGTTCAGCTTCTCTCCCAGCCAATTCTACCCAGCTCCTCTCTCATGCTTCTGTAGTTACCTTAATTCAGCTATAATACTGTTACCATTGATTCAATCTTTTTGCTGTCAAATTGCAGAGTAAATTCAATCATCTTATGATCACTGCCTGTTAAGAGTTCCTTACCTTAAGCTCCCTTATCAAGTCTACCTCATTGCACAACACTAAATCCAGTATTGCCTGTTCGCTAATGGGCTCCATCACAAGTTGCTCCAATGAGCCATCTTGTAAACAAACTCTTTTTCTTGCAATCCACTCCCAGCCTCATTTTCCCAGTCCATCTGCATATTGAAATCTCCCATGATCACTGTAACTTTGCCTTTCTGACACACTTTTTCTATCTCCTGGTGTATCTTGTGCCCCAGCTCCTGGAGGAGCTGTTTGGAGGCCTGTACCTAACTGCAATACTTTTTTTTTTAACCATTGTGGTTCCTCACTTTTACCCACACATCATCTGACCCTACTTTGTTTCTTACTATTGCTTGTTTTAACAATATGTTAAAGGAGAGCCTCTGTAATATATTGAGCACTTCTTATACAATGGTAGTGCAGCTTTTGAGATAGGTGACTATCTTGGACTTCTTCAGACTAGCAGCGAGCGTTAGTAATGATCATCTCCATGAGCAATATTCCATCTACTCTGCTGATCCGAGGATCCATGCAAGGTGATTGGCGAGCCAAAGTATTTTGAATCATTGATTTCCAGTCTGGAAGTCACTGCACGGGAGCCTTGGGGGATCTGCAGACAAAAATCAAAATTAGTGTGAACACTATCCAGAGGTCAGCAAAAGTCTTAGTGAACACAGTGTTATGCTTCTGTGTTGCAGCAAAATCTGAGTCGTGTATCAGTGTAATATTAGAGTGTTGGAGAAAATCCATCAGCATTGCCTCCAGATTCGCTGGGAGGACCACTGAATAATACTAGACTCCATCTTGAAACTAGATCTGCAAATATTCAAGGAAAATGCAAAGTAAACTTCAGGACTCTGTGATTACATGGTCAGAAATAGTCTTTTTGATATGAATCTGAAATGGCTAATGTTTAAGGGAAGGACAAAGAAAATACTTCAAAGCAACTGAAGGACTGAAGCTGTCCCTTGAATAGGGTGGTATTGACTTTAATGGCTGGAAGACATTGTTCAGAGTTGTGGCAACTTGTTCATGAAGCTGCATCACTCTGAGTCCCAATGCCTCAATGATAACCGGAAAGGAAATACAGCCAATTCTGCTCATCTGATCCTACTGCCCTATGGGGTGCCCTGTCACATGGCCAATTACCTGTGTAGGCTAAAGTAGAAGACTTATAGCAGGAATGTGCAACCTTGAGTAGACATTACCCTCAAATCGTAGGACTCTTTTCAGCAACACTCCTTAGGACCTTACCATTAAGTGTATAAGTCCTGCTAAGATTTGCTTTCCCAAAATGCAGCACCTCACATTTATTTAGATTAAAATCCATCTGCCACTTCTCAGCCCATTGGCCCATCTGATCAAGATCCAATTGTAATCTAAGGTGACCTTTTTCACTGTCCACTACACCTCCGATTTTGGTGTCATTAGCAAACTTACTAACTATACCTCTTATGTTTACATCCAAATCATTTATATAATGATGAAAAGCAGTGGACCCAGCACCGATCCTTGTGGCACTCCACTGGTTATAGGCCTCCAGTCTGAAAAACAACCCTCCACCACCACCCTCTGTCTTTTACCTTTGAGCCAGTTCTGTATCCAAATGGTGAGTTGTTCCTCTATTCCATGAGATCTAACCTTGCTAACCAGTCTCCCATGGGGAACCTTGTTGAACCTTATAGATCACATCTACCATTCTGCTCTCATCAATCCTCTTTGTTACTTCTTCAAAAAACTCCATGTTTGTGAGACATGATTTCCCATGCACAAGGCCATGTTGACTATCCCTAATCAGTCCTTGCCTTTCCAAATACATACCAAAGACCTTGGAGTGCAGGTTCATAGCTCCTTGAAAGTGGAGTCACAGGTAGATAGGATAGTGAAGAAGGCATTTGGTATGCTTTCCTTTATTGGTCAGAGTATTGAGTACAGTATTTGGGAGGTCATGTTGCAGCTGTATAGGACATTAGTTAGGTCACTATTGGAATATTGTGTGCAATTCTGGCCTCTTTCCTATCTGAAAGATGTTGTGAAACTTGAAAGGGTTCAGAAAAGATTTACAAGGATGCTGCCAGGGTTGGAGGACTTGAGCTATAGGGAAAGGTTGAATAGGCTAGGGCTGTTTTCCCTGGAGTTTCGGAGGCTGAGGGGTGACCTTAGAGGTTTATAAAATCATGACGGGAATGGTTAGGATAAATAGGCAAAGTCTTTTCCCATGGTGGGGGAGTCCAGAACCAGAGGGCATAGGTTTAGGGTGAGAAGGGAAAGGTATAAAAAAGACCTAGGAGGCAACTTTTTCACTCAGGGTAGTGCATGTGTGGAATGAGTTGCCAGAGGAAGTGGTGGAGGCTAGTACAATTGCAACATTTAAAAGGCTTCTGGATGGGTTTATGAATAGGGAGGGTTTGGAGGGATATGGGCCGGGTGCTGGAGGTGGGACTAGATTGGGTTGGGATATCTGGTCAGCATGGATGAGTTGGATCGAAGAGTCTGTTTCCATGCTGTACATCTCTATGACTCTAAATCTTTCCCCTTTCATCCTAAACCTGAGCCCTCTCATTTTGGACTCCCCCTCCCCAGGAAAATACCTTGTCTATTTATCCTATCCATGCCCCTCATGATTTTATGAACCTCTGTAAGGTCATCCCTCAGCCTCCAACTCTCCAGGGAAAACGGCCCCAGCCTATTCAGCCTCTCCCTATAGCTCAAACCCTCCAACCCCATCAACATCTTTGTAAATCTTTTCTGGACCTTTCAAGTTTCATAACATCCTTCCTATACCAGAATTGCATGCCATATTCCAATTTTTTTTGGAAAAAAAACATCACACTTCATCCAATTTATTCTCAAGTATCTAGCTGTCACAATGTTGTCCACATGAGAGAAAGTTCTCTGATAGTTTGTATATATGTGTCCACCTGAGAAGTCACTCTTGGAATTTACAACAGTCTCTTGTTAGGGTCTCTGTTTTTTTTGTCAGTGCATACAGTACTTTCTATGAGTGAGTGTGTGTGGATGATTCCTGTCGGGTCTCTGAGTCACTGGGTTAAGATTTCTTTGAGTGAGGATTTCTAGCACATCATTAAAGGGATGCAGGCTTTTCCATCAGTGTAAATGTCTCACTGATATGTATCTAGGTCTTTTGTGTGTTTGAAAGCTTTGGTTTGTGTTTGAGAGGTTTCTGTCAGTAAGTTCTCATGTAGCGAGTGTATGATTCAGTCTGTTCATGGTCAGGTCTCTCTAAGGGCATGTGTGATCCATTCTCAGCTTGTATATGGAAATTCTGCTGGTGCTCATGTACATCTCCATTGGAGTGTGAGGATCTTTCTATACTTGTGAGTTTTATCCTCTGTCAATGACTGTGAGGGACTTCTTGTTCAGTCTGTGTGGGTCTTCTGTCACTGTGTAAGGGGTCCCTCTATTGGCTTTCACAGGGCTGTGTGATTATATTCTGAAGCTGGGATCAGTGTAAATACGTGTTCAGTTCCTAGTCTCAGACTGCTTTTTATTGAATTTAATAACTTGTTGACTAAATATTGACTCTGGTTATGTTTTTTGTGTATGTTGAGTGGCACTGTTTAAACTCAGGATGCATGTTACATTTTAATGCAGCTGATAGTGATTAGTACTGGAACTGTGGTATGAGTAAAGTGCTTAGCTTGTTTCTCTCTCTGTTCTCACGCTGCTGAACATGAGGCTGATGATTGCTTATTCCTGGAAGGTGTAGAGAAAACAAAATGCATCAAAGCAAAAATGTAAATCCAGAGAAGTTAAGATCACCACTTAGACTAATTCAAATTCCCACATTGGTGCAAACCCAAAACGTCTCTCAAGTACTTAATTTGGCTCTTGTAATTCTTATCCAAAATCTTTTTTTTAATTTGTGAGCATCATTGTCAAGGCCAGCATTTGTTGTCCTTCCCTAGTTCCCTTCTTGAATGGCTTAAGTATGGTGAGGTACATCCTGGTGATGCTGGGAAGTTACCAGGATTTTGATTCTGTAGCAGTGAAGGAATGGCAATGTTGGTCCAATAGAGTGGAGTATGCCTTGCAGGGTTACTCTCAGATGTTGCCATTTTTGTGAATCTGATGCCCTTCTCCTTCTGGTGGCAGAGATCACAAATCTTGAAGGTACTATTGAAGGAGCAAGTTGCTGCATACATCTTGTAAATGGTGCTACCACTGTACGTCAGTGATGGAAGGCATGAATATTTAAGTTGATGGATGGTGCTGATCATGTGGCTGCGATGTCTTGGATGACCTTGGCTGACTCATCACAGCTCTCTCTCTTTCCTAGTCCCCTGATGCTGTTTCCAGCTGGAAACCCCAGGCTTCTGAGTTTCTCCGTACATCTTGCAGTGTCCATGGACTGAGCCTTGGAAAATCTCTCTGCACACATTATCCAAAGCGTTTTTTTATGAGGACATGGGGAACTGTATGTGTGAGGCTGATTGTTGGACTCAGTCCCTGTCACCATGCTGCTCATAGCCAGAGTGAATTATAATGACTTTGCTTAACATATATAACCTGACTGCAAAGTAAAACAATCGATCCTGTATACTTACAGTAAATGGGTCTGTAGTGTGTCTGGCTATTTCTATTTATAAATTTTCCTATTGCTAAGAGCCTTGCCCTAAGAGGTTTCTGTTAGTTTGGGTGATATTATTAGTGGAGCCACATTGATAGTTTGGTCCAGTTTCAGGCTGCTTCTGTTTTGTTTTGTGACTTTAGATATTCATATGCCTGTGGCATCGCTAATCATATGAGCAGGTCTTCGCCAGAGGTCAGAAATTTGCAAACCCTCCTGGGCAGTTGCATGGACAGTGACAGCAAATAATAAGGAGAGAAAGCTTAAGACTTAAGTATATCATAAGCTTAAGACCTCTCAGCAGAGTGGCTTAAAACAGGTTTACCATTTTGTTTGCATCGGAGTCCCAGCCAATGCTATCCTCAAAGGGGGCTATTGTTAGGCAGGGCATTTGCCTGCTTCCGTTAGTAGGCCTTTCTAATAAACACTGTGTTATGGCCTCCTAATTTTGATACAGATGCTACATGTGATGGCCTCAGCAAAGGCCCTGCTCAGTTTTAGTTGGCATAACAGCAGCTGAGGCAGCAAAGGGACAAGTGGTTAACACCATGTTACAAGGAGATGCAACAGTGGGCTACTGTGTCCACAGCTGACAGGCCACATGATTAATAAGGCTCAGCCATCCCACTGGCAGGGATAAGTAGTTATGCACATACTCTGATTATTAATCATCTATCCCACTTACTGTAAGAACATAAGATGTAGGAACTGGAGGAAGCCATATGATTATTTGAGACTGCTTCACCCTTCATGCTTCTCCTTCTACCTTAAACCCACCTGTCCACACCATTTCCATATTATTTACTTCCTGAAGTGGAAAAATAGTCTACTTACCTCAGTCTTGAAAACTGTGAAAGATTGAGCATCCACAGTTCTCTGGGATAGAGGAGTGCATTGATTTATGATGCACTGAATGTAGAACATTCTCATCATCCCAATTCTCAGTGGTTGACCCTGTGAGACTATGACCTCTTGTTCTGAACTCAATAGATGCAAACCCCTCATGTGTGAGTCAAATCAGCCACAACAAACAGATTGCGTGGATTTGGAATGTCTCACAGTTGAACCTGCTCATTAGTGTTTTACAGTAAGAGCCACTGAAAGTCATTTAGGAAGCTGGCCTCTGATTTCTACCTCTCTAGCCACATATGCTGTAGCCAATTCATAGCATCTCTACAGTGTTGAAGCAGGTCATTCAGCCCATCGAGTCCACACCAACCCTCTGAAATGCACCCCACCCATACCCACCCAGTATCCTCTCTCTGTAACCCTGCATTTCCCATGGCAAATCCACTTAACCTGGCATCTTTGTAGGAGGAAACCCGAGCATCTGGAGGAAACCCATCCAGACACAGGGAGAATGTGCAAACTCCACACAGTCACCTGAGGGTCCCTGGTTCTGTGAAGCAGCAGCACTAACCACTGAAATACAGTCCCACCCTAATTATAGCGCTGGCTCCCTAGCTACAGACAAATTGAGCTCAGACAGAGAATCAATCGAGTTCAATTAAGGCTTTCAAGAGGGCATTAATGATTAGTTAATCAGAAATAATAAAGCTACATAGAAAGGGCAGGAAAATGGCATTAATTCATGATGCCTATTGGAGAGCCGGCAGACATGATGGGACAAATGGTGTGCTTCTGCAATTCTGTTATTCTGTGATATGTGAAGCCTTCGTGGTTGGTGGAGCTCAGTTTCACATCAGCTGGCATGTAGCTGCAATGCTTTGGCTAGGGTGGGGGAGGTATTCTCCTATGTTTAACTCCTCTTAGCATATCACACAACATGCAAGAAAGAGAAACTAGAAATATCCGATTTCCAGGGAATACTTCCAATTCAGATAAGTCACTCAGACCCTTCATACCTCCAGTGTTATGAGGAAATTTGAAGCAGATTTTGTTACTATCAATAAGTCTAAGTCAATATGTTTAATTTAATTTCCAATATTAAGCAATCATTTAAACTTCACTGATACACTAGTATGCGTTGTAACACAATACAGATGATTTTATTCTGATATTGCTGCCTGCTTCAATCTATGTACTTGACGGCTGAGTATTATCAGCCCAGGGGAATTGGATTGGGACTGGGGCAAGTATTCAGTAAAATGATGGGAGAATAGGTTTGATTGGAAGCCCACTGGGGTTACCTTTTGTTTTACAGAGGTCACAGGCTCAGGGTGTGGATTGTAGCAACTGACAGACTATTAAACCTGTGGGGGAACCAATTTTGTTCTTTGATGAATTTTACCTGGAAGGATAGATTTTCAGTGACTCACTAGCTGTAAAGGGGTGAGAGACAGGTGGTGGTGGCAGTGGAAATTCTTTGAGAACAGGAGGAAACTGTAAGCAGCAATAAATCTGCAGAAGGGAGGGAGAAGCTGGAGCTGCTCAAGGGGCAAGATCATTAGGAGCAGACTATAGTAAGGGTCACTCTGAGGTGAAACCCATACCTGCTAGAGGTAGAGGATTGAGAAAACGCGAGGCCTAAGTGCAGCATTGAATAATACACTTCATACACCCAAACTGCACTCAGCTTTACTGAAGAGGTAATTTAGATGGACCAAGCCAACCACACCCAAAACCCAACACAAATGAATTTTAAAAATCCTTGGTACTATTTGCCCATTGTCACTTTTAGTGCTGTTGATATACACTGTCTTCATGGATCCTGGTGTGTGTTTCTTTATTTCTTTTCAAGCTTAATAGTTTCAACCAACCTTTCATCTCTCAATATGTGGAAGTCATCATAGAAATGTGAGTAAAATGAGGGATGTAAATTTCTTGACATCTGAGTTTCCATGGTAATTCCAAGCCAGCCAGCCTCATATATGCCAATGTTTTGAAACTTTGTTAATGGAATTTGAGTGCCGCTGGATAGGCCAGCATTTACCGCTTTTACCCAGAAGGCAGTTAAGTTGCGTTGCCATGGGACTGGAATCACATATAGGTCAAACCAGGTAAGGATGACAGACTTTGTTTCCTAAAAGGTATTAGTGAAGTTGAGGCTCTTTTATGGTATCAATCGTGTTTATGTGGTCACCACTAGGACAGCTTTTAAATCCAGATTTGTCCATTGATTTCAAATTTTACCAATATGGTGAGATCTAAACCCATGCCCCCCCCCCAGTATGTGAGCCTGGTATTCTGCATGACTCTTCCTGTGACATTACCACTCCACCAGCACCTTGCCAGGGTTGTCTGGGCTTGTCAGGTGATCATAAGAGTCATTCTAGCAGTGCCCTTTTCCAAACCACTTTTAGATCACAAAAGTCTCAGGTATTTAAGTCAAATGTCGAAAATTGAATATTGATCATCCATTTTCATGACAGTAGTAGCAATAAGCAGAGAGCAGCACAGCAATAGTGAGATCAGTTAGTAGGAGGGGTTCTGCAGTATTTCTGGATTTTTTTTCAGTGATCAGCTCAGCTCACTAAAAGTGGTTGACTACCATTGAATATCAGCAGTGAATATTAAGATTGCATCTCTGTGCACTCCGGCAGTAATTAGCTTCAGTCACTGTGATTAATTAGAATATAGTCTGAGTTGTCTCCTATACTGGAAATAGCTCTGTAAGTTCAAATTCCAGGTATTGCCTGCATCAGTAAATTCATTGAGAAGCAGGCAATAGAAATATTCTACCTCAGAAATGTTTTATTACATTAAACCTATAAATCGCAGGGTCTCCAGTGAGGTGAAGCCACTGAGAATAGCCAGCAGCAGTGGAGCTGAAATGTAAGACGCTCCATCACAATCAGAGATTTCTGTAAGCAATTTAGTCTGCTAATAAATCTGGCACTAAGGAGGGGTGGAAGAATTATAGGACATTTATCTCAATTATATATTTTTTTCCCAAGACATGGGCCAAACCTAAACAATGTACAATCTAAGGAGAACACAATTATCATTACAATTTATTCCTGTATGCTAATTGTGTTTAGATGAAAGCAGCCCAATGGCCTATAATGCTGGGTTATAACGTACTCTGGGGATAGTGCAGATGAATGACATTAATAAAACACTTGCCATAACTATGATCAGGTTGCATCTTCACCTTGGAAATGATACTGAATTATCAGATGTTCAGAAAGATACACTTGCAGCCAGTTCAGATTTACACTCTGACAATTATCCCCTTTATCATTTAACCATTGCTGTTGTCTCCTTTATCACTGGTTTAACTATTTGTTCCTTCCTCCTCTGCCTTTATCCTTCTTCTTCTTCATTAGGTGGCATTCTCAATTACTGGAGCACCCCATGTCAGGGTCCTATGCTGTGACTTTGTTACAGGGCATGTGGGAGACAGGCCCCACCAGATGCTGGAGATCCGAAATATAAGCTTGAAATGCTGGAAGCATTCAGAATGTGAGGGAGCGACTGTGAAGAGAAAAACAGAATGAGCTGTCTGGGTCTGGAAGTGATCATTGGTTTGCTGCTGTGTTCATATCTTGCTGGGCCCTGACACTGCTCCACATTTCTCATTGTCTTTGGACCCAACCTCTCCAGCAGCCAGCAGCTGATGAAAGCCCCTAATACAGTTTTATAGAATCAGGAAAATCTTGATGTGCACACTTTTTACTGCACTTGCTGCCATAAGGTAAGTTAACAGGTGCTGTTTGAGCAAATTACTGCAGATGCTGGAATCTGTACTGAAAACAAGAAGTGCTGGAAATCACAGTGGGTCACGCAGCATCCATGGAAAGAGAGCAAGCTAACGTTTCAAAGCGAGGTGATTCTTCATCAGAGCTGACGTGAGAGTCATTTAGATTTGAAACGTTAGCTTGCTCTCTCTCCATGGATGCTGCCTGACCCACTGTGATTTCCAGCAATTTTCATTTTCAGTCAAGTTAACAGGTTCAGTATGAACATTAGTTGATGTCTGAATGCATGAGTAGGCGAATAATTAAGATGGGTGAGATAATTGAGTCAGGTAATATTGGTGAAATAGAAAGCAGGTCAGAGTACAGTTAGGTCGAGGTGGCGGGGTTGGTGCAGGCTAATCAGGGGCTATATTAGTAAAATTGGATAAAGAGGGATGATGAAGTTTGGAGTTAGTCAGGCCAGGTTGTGGGTGTACCCGAGTGATCGAGGCTCGTCAGGTCGGGAGGGGTTAACAGATTGGATCTAGTCAAATCGGGGGTTAGTTAACTGGTGGGGGGGAGGGGGGGGCACTGCAGTCAGGTCTCGTTGAGGTTAGGATAGTTGAGTCAGTTCAGGGAGGCCATCAGCTGGTTGAGTGTAGCAGTTTGGATTAGGGAGTAGTTGGATTTTCAGATAAAAGGGGTACTTGGAAGTGTTGAGTCAGTATTGTGGGTTTGGGTATTAATGATTAGGGCAGTCAGTTCTGTCTAACATTTCCTGGGTAACTATTCAGATAAGCATCAATGTCATTTACTCTAATATCAAATAATTGACTTTTGTGGAGGATCCTAGACAGTAGATGCTCAATAGATTTCAAATTTCCTGAACAGTTCCGATGAAGATCAGCATGTTATGGCTTCGACATGCCCCGAAACAAACCTTGGGTTGCAAGTCCAAATCCTTGGACTTCAAATGTCCAGATACCAAAAGATCTGGCCAATGTTTTGAGTCCATGAACTTTCATCATGACTGGAAAAAGTTAGTGCTCAATAAGTTTTGAGAAATGATTTTGAGGATAAGGACAAAAAGAAAGTCAATGATAGGGTGGAGGATGGCAGGGAATGAATGACAGAATTGGTCTTTCAGGGTCAAAGGAAATGGTGATTAGGCAGGGAAGAGAAACCAAGATGTGTCAAGAGCACTGCCTGAAAGCAAAATAATATAATACTATAACGAGTAAAGAAAATAAGTGTACAGAGCTTAAGGTCTGAATGTGGAACTCAGTGTTGAGGTGGGAAGACTGTAAAGTCACTTTTCAAAAGGTTTGGTGCTGTTCCTCAAGATTACATTGGCATCACTGGAACAGTACTGCAATCAAAGGGCAGAAGTGTCAGTATGAGAGTAAGGTGCAGAATCAAAATGACAATCCCTGCCTCTGCTCGCATGCCTACAGCAGGAATTGTGTTACTTTTCTTGATTAGTCTAACTTCAACACATCCAATTAGGTTATTCTCAATAAAACAAAAATCACTGCTGACATTAATTGTACAATTCTGGGGGCAAAACAAATAAACAAAGGAACAATTATCATAAGAATTTAAGTCAAGTATCAAGAAATAATTAAAATATGTTAATTCCAATGTTAAAGTGCACTCTTTAATACCTTCCGTGTACATTATCCAGCAACCCTGGATAGGTACCTGCTTCACATAAGAATCGTTGTGAAGAGATATCCTACAAGTTTGATAATTGGGAAGTGACAAGGAGAATCATCATGTTCTCAAATTAATAGTTTTTTAAAAAAAATTCTCTCTGTTTCAGGCTGGTTGAGAGCAATGGCAACAGAAGATGGGGCTGATCATAAAGAAAGCAGAGATTTGGTGTGGTCAATGGTCTGCTATCCTAGAATTCTTTAGGAATGAGAGCCTATGTCCAAACTCATCATCTGGCAAAGTGAGATACATTGACCGCTGTCTGTAAATATATTAGTATCAGCCGGGGGACAGAGAGCACCCTTTTTATGATTAAATACCTCTCTTTAGCTATGACTGCCATTCTGGAAAAGCTAGAAACAGTCTCCAGAATTTTCTGTTGATTTTCACATACACAAAAGAAACACCTATTCAAGGTGACCACATTATGCATTTACCTTTCTGCCTAATTATTTCTTCAGTCTGCTCCCTTACCTGTTTTCAACTGGTATGTCAAATTTGTTCTCTTATTTTGCAACCTAGTAGGAGCATAAAATAAAATATAACAGTTAATATCCAGGAACATGTTTCACTTGAGTCTTCATGTATTATGCACTATTGTGGCACCATGATATGATAATTCTGTGATATTTATTTGTATACTCGGAGTCTGGGTCTCTTAATACCTTTTGACATTAGACACCTGATCCCTAACTCCTAATCTTCAAGATTTCGGTAAGACTGACTTCAATAGAAGGAGGCAGAAACTGTCCACTGTAAACTGGCCAAATCTATTAATGGGTAAAAAGACAGAAGGATTGACTTTCCAGTCCCTGCCATCAGAAGATGAATGGAGCTGGGTAATTTAAATTGGCTGAGGCAAAAACAACAGATTCTTCCTAGTGAGATAAACTTCAGTGAATAAGATCTCCCCCTTCAGGTGGCAGTTCAAGCATGTTGCCAGTAGATGGCAAGAGGCCTATCTGCATGCATTTGCATGTTATTAATGCCACCACTCTCTAGAACTAACTTCACTTTTTAAATTAATTTCTATCCAATTGAGAAACTCAACATCACTCTTTTCCATGCAGGTAGCCAAGCACTCTCAATTGGAACACAGCAAGTTCCTGAAATAATAATGGAATGATGGCTAGCTAACCTGGTACTTGTGCCGTTGATAGAAGGATAAATTTTGATTAGGTCATGGGATAAATCCTTTGTTCTTCAATATGGTGCCATGGGATATTTTAGGTGGGCAGACTGGTTTAAGGTAGCATCTCATTCATAAAACAGTATCTCTAATGGTATAGCATTCCTTCACTGTTTGCACTGGGGTGTCATCCTTGGCCTATATTTTCAAGGTTTGGCGTGTGACTTGATATCACAATCTTCTGATGTAGAGGCAAGAGTACTGCCAATTGAGCTACTGCTAACACTGAAGTGGTAAAAGACAATGTAAAATTGAAGTAATACCAACATGATAAAAAGTAAAGCATGGATCCAAGCAAATGGGAGACGCAGAAAACACCAAAGGGTGTCAGTATGGGTAATAGGAGCTAGGAGTTTCCTGAAGAAGGGCCTGTGCCCGAAACGTCGAATCTCCTGTTCCCTGGATGCTGCCTGACCTGCTGTGCTGTTCCAGCAATAAAGTTTCAACTAATAGAAGCTATAAATGTGATAACAAAAGGCAGTTTACAAGGTGTATCAAAACTCATTCAAACCATTTGCAATTGCATTGGAAAAAAATAGTTAGGAACAATGCAAACCCTTTGAAAACTCATAATAGTGAAATTGTCAATGGATAAAGGAAATGGTGAATACGTTGAATAATCACAAGACACTTCAATTAATTAAAGACATCTCAAGACAGCTATTACTGAATCAGGGACAGGTACTCATCAAAGATGTGAAAAGTAACAGTAATAAGGACAATAATGACACTAAAGAGACAAATCCCAAAGTCCAGCTGGCTTCCAATCCTAGGATTTTAAAGGAAGTAGGTGAGAATATTGCAAATGCACATTAATATTTTTCCAAAGTATTATTACATTCAAGAAACATTCATTTAGGTTGGAAAATGTTTCCTCCACTGTTGAAGAAATGTAAAAGAGGAAAACCAAGGAATTATTAATTAATTCTAAGTAAAGTTGTATTAGTGTTGAGGATGTGTGGCAGAGATTTACCAGAATTATTCCTGGATTCCAAAAGTTAAATTTACGTGGAGAGACTACAGAAATTAGGGATGTATGTTTGGAATTTAAGAAATTAAGTATGCTAAGATGTTGAGAAGAACTGGTAAGGTAGATAGAGAGAAATTATTTCTGTTGACTGGTGAGTCCAGGCTAGATGTTATTGTGAAACAAATGAAAATTAGACCTTACTGGAGTTAAGATAATAGTTCTTCTTGAAAAAGATGGTTGAAGATTAGAACTCTCTTCTACAAACAGTAATGGATGCTAGAACAACTGTTAGTTGTAAATGTGAGATTGTTTTTATTAACTGAAGGTATTGGGGTACATTAATTTGCTCATGTGAAGTAAGTTTAAAGATCTTCTATCATCTAATTGAATGGCAGAGAGAACTCAAGAAACTAAATGCCAACTGCTGCTTTTATGCTAAAGGGCTTTTTTTGACGATTATTTGTATTTTGATAGGATGTGCCACTTGGTTATATTAGAACTCATGTACACAGCAAAACACTTAAAATGTTAATTTTAGGGTTTTTTTTGATAAATTCGCCAACCAGGCCCTAGAGTATATTGTGCAATTTTCTAGGATGTTTGGTTCCTGTCTGTTTTTTTCACTGTGATGGTAGGGAAAAGATCAAGGAGCTAATGTGCTGAGATAGTGGTTGTTGGTAGACTCTATTCAGTGTACAAAGCAGCTCACTAAATATAATGTGTTTGGATTGCATTTGGATTTAGCTTCTCAAAGGTCCAAAGGAAGCAAATGAAAACGAGAGTTGACATCCGTTCGGATGAATATCTCTACCTCATGTTTACCTTTTAATGTGTCATTGTGCTGTGACACAATGTCATGGTCACAAGATTCCTGTTCAAAGGAAGGATCTCTTTCTCTGAACTGATTTACTGAGGATAAATGATTGGGTCTTCTGTGTGCTGGGGAGCCAAAGAGGATATACTTTATCTCAGCAATTTGATGCAAAGCTAAAAGTTTCAAATGGCAATGATTGAAGTAAACCTACTGTGCTGCAGTGTTCAGTATTTATCCACACATGATGTGTGAATATATAATCTGTGCATTGTATGAGTGTGTGTGTGTGTATATATATTTATACACGTAGACAGGCCCAGGTGCATGTATAGATTTCAATTTATTTCTGGCGGTGCTTATTGATGAGCAAGGTCATTTTGAGTCAAAGTGGTTAAAATTCTGACACTAAAATGAAAATGGTTTTCATTTTTTAAATGTTAATTGGTGACTTTCATTTTAGCTTTTATGAGATTTACAGGTACTTGTCATCTAATTGCACTTTATCAGCTCACGATTTCAGATTGCTTTATCCCCATTAACCTTTTCAACTTACTGAAATGGCTGAGGAATAAAATTAAAAATTCACTTCTCCTGGTTTACACAGCAATGATATTGTTAACTAACAGCAAGTTAACAGCCCCACTCTCTCCCACTGAAATACTCCCTAAAGGTGGGATAACAGCTGGACAGGCTTGACTGTAAACTAACAGCACAGCAGTGGATTCCAGTCAATAAGGATTTATTGGGTAATAAGGATTCCTGTAATTTTCCTGTGTCACTAAATGCTATCCCCTCAAAACAAAATGAACAAAATGTAAAGAATAGAACACCCTGATTTGGTATGAGTGAGCATTGTTTTGAGTTAGTCTATTATTACGTTTTACCTGAGGTGATCCTATACCGAAATCAGGAGACAGGTTTTCAAGAGCTGCTCTGAGATTCGAGATTTGCATGATTGCAATTTTAGCACATCCACTGACTGGGCAGTGGTGAGTTGTTGTTGAATGAGGAATTTAGTTTGAATTCTTTGATAAATCTAAGTATGGAAGCGTAGTGATGCTGAATTGGAGGTATTAATAAATGCTGTTTTTTAGGATGTGGCAGAACAGGTGGGCATGGTATTAGCTATGTCTTAGTTGATGCCATTCTCATATCTAGTCCTAGATTGAGAGTTGAATTCTGGACCTTATCACACGGAGTTCCAATGTCAAGACTGACACTCTGGTGCTATACTGTTAGAATTACCATCCTTTTAATGAGATATTAAACTGAGGTACAATTTGTCTTCAAGTTGACACAAATAATCCAATAGTGCCACTTTGAAGAAGAGAAGGAAGTTAATCCTGGTGGCAAAAGTGAGGACTGCAGATGCTGGAAGCCAGAGTCTAGATTAGTGGTGCTGGAAAAGCACAGCAGGTCAGGCAGCATCCGAGGAGCTGGAAAATCGACGTTTCGGGCAAAAGCCCTTCGTCAGGTTAATTTTGGTGTCCTGCACAATATTCCTCATCAACCAGATGGTTCTAGATACCTTATCTTTCAGTATGTTCAAGGTTGAGATTAGTCAATTCTGTATCTCTCAGGGATTCAATGAGTAAGGTGGGAAAGTGGCAGTGACATCTATCAACAAACACATTTGTCACTGGTTTCTGTTTGAAGAGGGTGAAAATGAGGAGAGTAATTTCCTTGTGCAATTTTTTTCTATCCAGAATCCACAGATAATTCCAATTTTTATATTGCTGTGATGGAATGGTCCCAGTCCTCCAAGAGTTAGCACCTGTTTGGTTTTCAAGATTCTAGTTACTGGTTCTTCAAGATGCAAACAGACAACCAAATATTTATCAATTCTATGAACAGTTCAACTTCCCAAGACCTCAAACCTGCACTAACATCATTCCAAATGAATTTTCCCATTGTCCAACTGCCTCAACTTGACAAGAGATGACCAGATAATCCGTCCTTTTGGAAAGTGACAGCTGAGAAGCAATTTCATCTCACACCGAATGACTGATCAGGCATTTGTGACACACAGCATGATTGTCAACAAAGAAGTATTCTGAAAAAATCAATTGTGGTTCCATCTCACTCAGACTAACTTCCTGTATTTTTCTCTCTCATTCAGCAGATGTCTGAACGAAACATTGCACAGTGCCACTGTGCTACCTAGCTGACAGGTCTCTTTAAAACAATTAATTGATAATATCCCTTCTGGTACATTCCAGTTAACATTTCGACATCAACACCAACTCCAAAGGGTTTTCTTGGGTCATCCAAAGATTACTCAGCGAGCAGAGCTGTCAATATAAAAATCATTGTGACACCCATTCTCAGTTATACCTGGAACATCCGAA
The DNA here is from genome assembly GCF_037043375.1 of Chiloscyllium plagiosum. Classification (NCBI taxonomy): domain Eukaryota; kingdom Metazoa; phylum Chordata; class Chondrichthyes; order Orectolobiformes; family Hemiscylliidae; genus Chiloscyllium; species Chiloscyllium plagiosum. The sequence goes on along the minus strand of NW_028270162.1, from coordinate 25,768,201 downwards.
ACTTCTGAGCTGTTATTAATTCTCTCGGATTTTAGTGGGAGGCTCTTAAGAGAATATCAGCGAGTGCATGATGATCACATAAGCCAGGTAGTAATACTGAATATTCCTACATTAGATGAAATGTTAACCCAAGGATTTGCCTGCCGTCCTAGATGAATAATAAGGATACCAGCATACTGCTCAAAGGAATTTTCCTGACAGCCTGATAAACATTATTCTCTCAATCAAAATCAGATTATTTCTCATCTGTGATTTTGCTGGGTGCAAAAGCCTGACAGATTTGCTTTTATGAAATATCACTGCACTTCAGAGTAGCATATTGCATGTGAACTATTTTACAAATATTTCAACTCAAAGGACAAGGCGCAGTTGCAAATTTTGCATTTATATTACAAATTCTCTCAGGTGATGCTACCACAATCTCTTCTTTAAGCTGACCCTGCAAGTTTCATGATGAGAAGTTTCCCTTTATCGTCTGGTATTTCATCATGTAATAGTGAAACCCAAAGATTGTAAGAATGTGCTATAATGAATGCTATGATGCCATCTTCTCCATTCTTCTGAAATAATTGATCTAGTGAGAAAAGGCCAAACACAAATTGATGAGCTGCTTTATTTAAAAGTAGCAGAGAACAAAGTTAACAGTTATATTAGATCTAATAATAGAATTGTCAGGACCTTCCTAACAATATAGAACAAAAATAAATTACACCTCATGGCCTATGAAGTGCCCTCTTCTGGCCAAATACCCTGTATGTTTGGCAGTGAGCGTTAAGTGAGCATTTTCTTGCATTCTCCAATGAAATGATACTTTTCCTTGTTTTCCAACAAAATCAATAAACAAAAAGCTTCACCGTGGCTCTCTTTCAATCTCTCTACCCTGGGATGACTAGTAGAGCCACCAATCAAATGACTATTGCTCCTAATGTCAGAAACCCTGGAAACCACATCTTCCTGAGTTCAAATAGATGAACCATCCTAATACAAGAGAAAGGAATGACTGAGAATATTTTTAATAGGTCTCTGTTGATTCAGGCACTTGATCTGGTTAAACACATCATTTGAATATAAGCCAAATTATCAACAGCTTTGTTTGTGTAGCACATTTTATCTATTTTTGGCTTAAGATTACCATTTTGACATAAATTACAAAAATAATCGAGAAAAATAGAAATCCAGAAATGTGACTGTGCTCTGGAAGGGCAATACTTTACTTTCTTTTATCTGACACATCTGACAATAAAGGAGAAACCTCTCTGTAAACCAGTTAGTATTGGTGTGATGCTAAGTATGCAGGCCATACATCTCAAAGACTGGTGGATTGTAACCCTTCTGCCCTTTGCAACAAGTAGGGTACTCCCTACCCAACCACTCTGCACTTGCAAAACTCAACAGATTGTCTAAATGTGGCTCTGTGATTTGACAAAATTTGCTAAATAATTCGAAGTATATGAAGAATTACACTGACAACCAATTTATGATTGTCTTTTGGGATCAAATGTGATGCACTGATCTGGATGATACATGTTTGAATTTATGGTGTCCTTTTAATGCAGACAGAGAGAACATTTTACACACACTGCACTTTGTACCTATTTCATCTCAACTACATAAATGATAGCCATTGTTTGGTTAGTTTCTCAGGTCAATAACAATCAGAATCAGGTTTAAAATGTAAAGATAGGTAATTGTCTATCACTGATCTATAACTGCTGCATTCTCCAATACAATGCCTTTAATAATGTCTCAAATTAATGGCCAATCAAGCAGTATTGTCCTCTCATACCATATGAGAGTTATTTTGGTATTTTCAGTTATTTTGGTATTTCTTGCAAATTGCCCTGATGAGTGCAAGACACAAAACTTCGAAAAATATGTAAATGCTACATTATGAAAGCATTCTTCAATTAACACTAGGCACAGGTGGGTATGAGGATGGCCAGTAGGGACTGAGTGCAATTAGGAAGAATGGATGAAGTGGAATCTATGACTCCAGCATCATTATGGATAAGGTCAAGAAAATAGATTCACCTGCAGTTTGGTGCTTATCGAGCTGTATCCTGGAGCAAGTGGCCATCTTTGGGTATAGGACTGTTAAGGGTGTGTGTGGGGAGGCACAGGTGAAATAACAGCCCCATTTATTCCACAGGTGTAGTTTTCTGTGGAATGCTGTGACATCTTTCACGGTCCTGCAAACATATGCATCCAGAGCGAGAAGGCAAGAAAGATAATAGGAAAAATGACTTGGCACAGAAACAGTTACGGATGAGTGAATAAGCCAGACTAGTTCAAAAGCAAAGACACTGGAGAGAATTAATTTGGCCCTACCACTGCTGCTGAGCTGATGGGTGAGGATTTAGTAATAGTAGTAGATTTATGTATATAAATACTACGCAACAGTGGATCTGGAAGCACCATTCTAATAATAAGAAAACTTAATTGAATTTTTCATTTGGACAGTTTTAGTAACCAACCCCTGCGGGAAGCTGAATGATTGAGAGCGTAGCTATTTGTGAGGAAGACGTTGCGTGTGAATTTCTGTGTCATTTTTTTCTTTGTGTCGTAATGATTGCTTTAAGGCTCATGGTAAGGACAGACTCTTTTCTATTATGCAGGTTCCTTCTCTCAGAATGCAATTAATATTTTGGCACTAGAAATAAATATACCAAAATAGCAGGATGACTCTGGGTTTAACATTAAGGAATGTATAAAAGCTGATAAAATGATGCAGTGATAAGAGCCGTATCAATTCTTATTTTTCGGGAAAGCCATTTCTTGACAAAGAGTTGAATGCAGATTAGAACTCTAAAGCCATGTTTTTATGTCAGCCATGAAACTAAGATAATTTTGTTCTCTGCAAAAATGCTGTTTCTTAGGAAGAGGGAACACATATATGACATTGATTCTCCAAAGAGGAGCTGCAGATTAAATTGATTAATTCCTTTATCAGGTTGTTCGTCAATTCCTCTAGTAGAGATGTGAATACCATTAAGCTCTTTAATAAATACCTGACCCCTTCTTTCACTGGTTGAATTCATGCTGCCAAACATTAAAATTGGGTTTTGCATATTAAAAGCATTTAGTACTGAGTTCTGCCACAAGGAGAGGGACAGTAATGTGGAAAATGTATTTGTCCTTCGAAGTTCTCAGTATGATGTGAGATTCAATTACTTGCATGTTGGTCCAAGATACGTTGAAAGAAAATAAAGATTTACATTCACAAAGTACGTTTCATAACCTCAGGTTTTGCCAAAGTATTTTACAACCAATGAAATCATCTCAAAGTTAGTCATTGTATTATATAAGAACTACAGCAACCAACTAACACACAACAAAGACTTTCAATGTGATGTTGATCAGCTAACCTGTTTTGTATTATTGACTGAAAGATCACATTAGTTGAAACACTGGTGATAGCTCCTCTGCTCTTTTTCAAAATAGTGATGTGGGAGCTTTACACTGAAGAGGGCAAATGGGACCACAAACTGACGTCCCACTCAAATAAACAATGCCTCATCCAATGCAGTACTCCTTCAGTTTTGCACTGCAGTACAAGCCTCGATTTTAGTGCTCAAGTCCGGCAGTGGGACTTGAACCAACAACCTCTGACTTACAGCTAAAAAAGTTTATGTTTCTTGTTTCTCCTATGGACCTGAATATAAGAAATGTAATGGAGTTATATAAATTGTCAATAACAGGGTACAAGACATTGCAATGTTTCCATTGGTATCATGAGGTACAGGTGCAAAGTCTGAAATTTACTGAGGTAGAGTTTCCACTTCAGGTGCAATCAGCAACTTGGGAGTAAACTACTTTAGTTTTCAAAATGTTGTTTACTCTGAAGTTTCTGCTAAACCTAATTACTCCACCAGTGAGCAGCAAATCTTCTGTGAATTAACACAATCAGAGAATGTTTTCTATCATAAATTTAAAAAATAGTAACACTTAGTATATTCAATTTCCCAGTTTAATCACCTCCAAAGGCAGGGTTGGGAAAATTCCACCCAACTGGACACAGAAAAACTTCTCCTGCATTGTCTTTTTACAGCCTCCCAAAACAGCAATATCACAGGTTAGATGCAGGACAACATAAACTCACAGTCTTTTGCTCTTTCTTTCTGCTTTCTTCTTATCTATGCATATGTTTTGGTTTTTCCCTCTCTATCATTTCACTCTTGGAGGGTCAGTTACCTCCTTGAGAGACAGTATCCTTCCTTTGTACAGTATCCTCCGAAGGATACATTTCTGTACTCAATATCTTTGTTCCATGTTAGAGCTTCACCTCTAACACAATGAATCTGAGTGAAGGACTCTATGGAGTTGTTGCAAATTGGAATGTACTTTTAATTTAAAAATAATTTGACTGAAACACTGGAGGAATTAAAGCAACTAACTAGAATGAGCAAAATGTACCCTATACATGACAGAATAAATAATTGAACAATGTGTTGTTATTTATATGGGGCTTGGTATAATTCTCTAGTAAGGCATTACTGTGTAATAATTAAATGAGATTTCATTACTTGATAATTAGAATGCAAACTACACATGTCACTCCATTTCTAGATTGTGCTTCATCAGATTGGGGCAATGTTCACTAACTAAGCATACAAAATAAGCTTGTAGTATCTAGAGGGTGTATGAAAATCTAGTTAGTTCACCATGTCCAGGTTTGAAAATAATGAGCTAAATCCAATCAACATAGTCCAAGAACCTAGCTATGCTACTCTGCAAGGTTATCACTATTTAATGATAAGATATGAGTTAGCACTGAAAGGGTTTTTTTTTGTCATTATCATTGCAAAGGGCCACTTCAGTTACTAAGTCCAAGTTCTGTATGATCTGTAATTCAGCTTTACAAATTCTATTGGGAATTGTATATTGGAAATTCTCCCTCAGATTACTAATTTGTTCCTTTATAAGATGGAAAATTCTACTAGGCCACCTTAGAAAATGAATAATGTTTCCTACACCATTTGTAAGGGCTAAACTATTCGAGTGGTTTATTCAGGAATATATTATGTTTAAGCAAGTAGAAAAGGAAGATATTAAATAATACAATGGAATATAAATCTGGCAGCAGTATAAAAGAGGTTTATCAAACAAATTGTCCAATTAACCCTTTTGAATCCTTCTTATAGAGTTAGTGACTAATCCCAGAAATCAGTTTTCATTATGTTTTATGGAAGGTACATCTCTTTGGAATTAATGGGTTTTCTCATGTCTTTACTTCAAACTCACCTCATTATCCACATGCCATGCACTAATGCATCTCACTCGCCTGATACTATCCTGATTCTTCCGCTCACCACAGGCAGAAGAGGTTGCCACTGCTGGGATATCCTGGTGCTGCTGCCATCCTTATAACACTGTGTGAGTGGCTGGCTGAATAAGTCCCTAAAATGACACTGGAAGCTTCACTACTATTCCTGGTTCCCTGACTGAACAATGCCATCCTTGATGTTGCCGAAAATGTGTTGCTGGAAAAGCGCAGCAGGTCAGGCAGCATCCAAGGAGCAGGAGAATCGACGTTTCGGGCATGAGCCCTTCTTCAGGATTCCTGAAGAAGGGCTCATGCCCGAAACATCGATTCTCCTGGTCCTTGGATGCTGCCTGACCTGCTGCGCTTTTCCAGCAACACATTTTCGGCTCTGATCTCCAGCATCCGCAGTCCTCACTTCCATCCTTGATATTGCTCAGGATGACTCTCTTTAGGACTTTGAGACGTGGCCATTTGATTGAAGCATGTACTGTGTATTTGGCACATAAGCTGCTTGCATGTGGTACATTGTGAGATTGACATGGCATGGTGCCACACAATAACATGACTGTTCCCTTTACTGATCACTGCTGACAACCATTATACATATCCTGGCTTTATGTCTACACTAAAATGCAAGGCAAGACAGAAGTACTGTGAGTGTTTAAGCTCTGGCCGATGGGGCAAAGCATGAAAAGATAAGGTGAAACAGAGGCACTGTGAGCACCCAAATAGGCAAAGTGTAAGTGAGTGCTGAGTGAGTGAGTGAGTAGTGAAAGAGTGAGTGAGGTTCTCTGAGATGCAGCTTCCATGACCCAAATTCCTACCCAAGAACATGCAAAGTTCTTACAGCAGCAATCCAATGAGAGTTGCAAGCACACCCCAAAATACAGGATTAAAGCACAGAATTGTTCTGAACATCGATTGAAGGTGTGGTGAGGCTAAGGTCCATTGACATGGGGTCATGCGGTCACTACTGATGGAGTGTGCTCTGAGCTGTTAGGGCTATGTATCCAAGATGGAGGTCTGAAGGAGCAAACATTCAGCTCAAGTCACCAGGCAACCGTGTTGACTTCAATGTTAGAAATCATTCACGTCTAGTATCGATCTGGCAGGGTGGATTGGGAGACAGTATAATGGCAGTATATTAAAGAGATGAGACTAAGTAATAACGAGTAATGATCCCTCTGGCCACTTGCTGGTGAGAATCCAATCTCAATGTTCAGAACTTGGTTGGAAATTGCAACTTTTCAGAAAGGCCTTATGTGACATCTCACTCAGTTTTCCCAAATGTCTCACCATAGCTCACATTGTTCAGGACATGGGAAGATTCCATCCAAAGTCTTTTTTAGCAAGTAATTTAACACAGAGTCATAGAGTCATACAGCACAGAAACAGACCCTTCAGTCAAACTTGTCCATGCTGACCAATTCCCATCTAAACCAGTCCCATCTTTGGCACACATCCATTTAAACCTTTCCAAGTGTCTTTTAAATGTTACAAGTGTACCTGTATCTATCCCTTCCACTGGCAGTTCATTTTAGTTAGCCAATAGAAACTAAAATGTGGTCCTGTAAAAACCTACATGGATGTCTAGAATTTAATTTTAACTTTTTGTTATAACCAGATTCAGGATGATGCTCCTCAATTCTTTATGGTTTCATAATGACAGGGTTACCCTAACCCATCCCCATACCCAAGACTGTTAGGCTCCCAGGTTAGGAGGAATAAAGTGAATCCCTTTCTTTATTCGTCCACATTGCTTAGTTAGTTGCAACAAGATTAATTTAGATAGGATCCTGTCCTTTTCAGATGCCATTCTGCCAGACTCAAAAAAACTGATGCTGTCAATTAGCCAAGCCTTCTTGAATTAACGAAAGGAGGAGTTTATTAATTTCTCTGCTTGAGAAGAAATATACATGTAAAACTCATACACACAATTGGAAATAAGAGGTGAATCCAGAAAGATAAAATGTAAACCACAAAAACTTAGATTTAAACAATGGATCCCTCTCTGAACTGTTTGTGAAGAGTTGGCAGCTGCATTTCCATGGACATGGAATGCATGCAGCCGCTATCCATGGAATGTACCCTTGACGATCTGGTGTTTGGCATCAACCAATTATTGCAGTGGAGGCTGCCATTTGTCTTGATATTCATGAATGAAGAGTTCCTTTTTGAGATTCTTGTTTCTGTAGGCTGATTGAGACTCCTTAGTCTTGATGCCATTTATAAAACTTGTTTGCAATACTCAGAGTGAGACATTCCCTTTATCTGCAATACGGGATCATTCTTTGACCATGAGCTTCACAGCATGCTAACCTTTAAACCCAGGTGGGCGTACAAGGAGGGCTCAGTCCCACTAGTCCACTTCAGTAGCATTGAAATGACATTTCAATCCATATCCTTGCATTTCTTTCTGGGAGAAAAATACAAAATGTGCTTGCAGTTTTGGCACATTTCACAGGGGGTGGTTTGCTGTTGAGCAGGCAGTTATCAGTTTCTCATTACTTTCATTTTAATAAGAGATCACAGTGCAGACTGATTGAAGTTTCTTCAATACTTTAGGAGTTACATTCCATTGGTCACTCTGCCTAGACAGCCCTGTTATTTGAAACAAAAACACATTTTGGAATTATGAGTTTAAAAAGTCCATTATACTTTGGGGTTCTGCCTCATTGTTGTAACAATTGAAAAAATGATTTATTTTAGATGATTCTGAGAAAACTAACTTGCTTAAAGTACAGAACATTGCATTTCTGATAAACCAAAGCAACAAAATGATGAAGTACAACCCATTAAATGAAGCTGCTGAGCAACCCAGCCAAATAATGATTAGACCCAGTGAAGATGAAAGTTACTGTAAGTGGATTTTAGTTAAGATGCAACTTTCATTTGATACAACTAAAAGTGTGCAAAACAATACCCCCAAAATTATAGTTACAATTTACCTTGTTTTTATATCCTTTCCTAGCCTTTGGCAACATTTTCTTTTAAGTTGCATTGATGCAGTGCTTGTGAGAATAAAGACAACATTTTAATTTAAAAAGGATAGAATGGGAGCATTACTTTTCAGCAAACCAGAATAATGCTTGGTGTTTATTGTACTTCTGTAGGTCCCTGTTGTATTAAAATAAATTTGTTTGCTTGTCAAATTTAACCAACTATGTCATCAGGACATACAGAAAATGGCTTCCAGTAAAAGCATGACTATATCTGAAGAGTGGTACACTATTTATTTCAATTATTTCTGCATGAGATTTCATTCAAGTGGAACATTTGAACTATTAGTGCTATTATGTACTAGATTATGGGATAGATTTGTAATATATTCATCAATAGCAACAATATTTGTTACCAAATACTCTATGACTATGGGATTACATTGTCAGTTTTGCTTTTGTTCAGAATATTCTGCAATTGTGAGATTATGATGTTAGCAATTCTGCTTTTCTTCCCCTTGCTTTTGATTATAGCTGTTTTCTTCCCAGGAGTTGTGTTTCTTGTACATTTCTTACATCATTCCTCCTCAGCATCATTTTCCACCAGGGTGAGATGGACTAATTGTGGATTACCATTTTTGCCATTCTAAATTTGGGAAATCATTGAGGGAATTTAAACTGAAGCTCTGACCAGGCTTCAGGGGCTTAGCATAAAGTAATGAGGGTTTCAAATGGCTCAGATAGCATTCAAACTTTAACAAATAGGGAGAACTTGCAGCAATAATCAGCACTGTTCATTTTAAGTCCTGTGCTGAATGTATTCCACCATTAGGTCATGTCTCAAATCTCTCAGAGTCATAGAGTCATACAGGACTGAAACAAACCCTTTGGTCCAATTCATCCATGCTGACCAGAAATCCTAAATTGATCTAGTTCCAGTTGTCAAAATTTGGCCCATATCTCTCGAACCCATCCTGTTCATACACCCATCCAGATGCCTTTTAAATGTTGTAATTTTATCCACCTTCACCACTTCCTCTGGCAGCTCATCTAGAGATCTTCGTTCTTCACATGCAATGATCGTATCTTTATTTCATTGAAGTTAACTTGGTGTCTGAATGATATAAGTCCTACTTTAGTTTCCAGCAATTGTTATGATTTGAGTTTACTTCCAATGTTATTTTTCTTGTTCTAGCTGTAAAAAAGCAGTTACTTAACAGAAGTTAAAATTTTGGATGTAGGTTTGCTCGCTGAGCTGCAAGGTTCATTTCCAGATGTTTTGTTATCCTACTAGGTAATATCTTCAGCAGGCCTCAGGTGAAGCAATGCTGAAAATTCCTGCTTTCTGTTTATATGTTTGGGTTTCTTTGGGTTGGTGATGTCATTTCCTGTGGTGATGTTATTTCCTATGGTGAAATCACTTCCTATTCCTTTTCTCAGAGGGTGGTAGATGGGGTCTAACTCGATTTGTTTGTTAATAGAGTTCCAGTTGGAATGCCATGTTTCTAGGAATTCTCGTGCATGTCTTTGTTGGCTTGTCCTAGGATGGATGCGTTGTCCCAGTCAAAGTGGTGTCCTTCTTTATCCATATGTGAGGATACTAGTGAGAGAGGGTCATGTTGTTTTGTGGCTAGTTGGTGTTCATGTATCCTGGTGGCTAGTTTTCTACCTGTTTGTTCAATGTAGTGTTTGTTACAGTCCTTGCACGGTATTTTGTAAATGACATTAGTTTTGCTCATTGTCTATGTAGGGTCTTTCAAGTTCATTAGCTGCTGTTTTAGTGTGTTGGTGGGTTTGTTGGCTAACATGATGCCAAGGGGTCTGAGTAGCCACTCTCCCCTACATCAAAGACATCTCATAAATGACTGCCATGAAGATCTAAGGCCCCTCAAGAGGGGCCTCTTGGTTCAAGATCGGTCTAAAGAATCGACAAATATGGTCTATTCAAAAGCAAGGGTCATTAGTTTATTGAACTAAGGTACCTTGACGCAATGCTATCCAGGAACACAGAGATTGAAGTTTCTGTGTTCCGTGGTGAAGTTGTAAGGTCCATTAAAGAATGTATTGGTAATCCTGCACACAGTATTTGACATGTTGGAAGTATGCTAGAGACTAAATTCAGAGTTCCTAAAAAACCTTGGAGAAAGCAAAAAATATCAATGTTTGTGCCAACAACCAGAACTAAATTAACCACAACAAACTTTAGTGACTCTGACCAGGATGTTATTGAAGTTTATTGACCAAGGTACTGTTGTTAGGCTTATCGAATGTTAACTCTGTCCATAATGTTTATTGATAGTATATCCTGACATTTGGTTGGTTGGAAGTGTGCCCTGTCCCTGAAGTTTATTGACCATGTGTCCTGTTGTTGGATCTATTGAATGTGGTCTCTATTCCTGAGGTTGGTTCATTGTGTGTCCTGCCTTTGCATTTCGTGAATATGAGCTTTATCCCTGAAATTTATTCTCTTGGAATTTAGGTCTACTACCATTGTTCCCACGGCAAATATCTGCTAGAGTGGATTGTTTACAAATTATAGCAGTGCTGATTTCAAAGGAGTTAATATCCAGGTTTGTCTGAAAATGGCTAAGCAATCTGATCTGGGTGTTATGGATTATATGCTGTTTCCTGCCCATTGCTGGGTATTTAACAAACATGCCTGTGCCTTGCCATCTCTGTTACAGTTGGCCAGATATTTAGAGCATTCTTTTTAGGAATGTGACTGCTGAAGGCAATAAAGCAGGTAGATGTTAGGTACCTAAAGCAGGAAGAATACAGGCTAAATTAAGTCTTCTATATGTGGTATTGTCTGTGACAGAATGAATGATCTATCTAATAGCCCATACAATTTTCTCTGTTTGTTTCTGTCTCTTGGCCAATATAATACTCCTTTAATTGTTGTCTGCTGGAAAACTGGAAAAAGCCATAAAAGAAAGACTTGCATTCATTTAGTTCTTTTCATGATCTGAACATGCCCCAGAGCACATTGCAGCCAATTATGTGCTTTATTAATGTGTAGTCTCTATTGTAATGTAGGAAGTGTGATATCCAACTGGTATGCAATGACCTCCCACAAACAGAAATCATCAAATAATGTTTCTTAATGATGTTAATTTGAGGGATGAATACTGACCTGGTCACTGGGGTAGCTTCCTTGCTCTTACTTAAAATTATAGTTTAGGATTTTTTTTATGGCCAAGAAAATCACGTTTGCATATCTTATTTTTTAAGATAATGTTACTGTCTGCACAGTGAGATACTGGTCCGAAGTATTTCACATGGTGTGTGTCTGCACATGTTTCCAATGCATTATTACTAAGTAAGGCTCTTTGACTCCTTATGCAGGTAACATTCCATTATTTATAACCATACACAGTAGACTATTAAACACAGCTCTGTAGTCCAATGTCTAAGACCTCTCTCTCGTCACATGCTCATTCTAGACTGCAGCCTTCTGTCTTACTGAGATCGGGGGGATGTGTGATCAGTTACATTATCATTATCGCTTGATGTTAGGTTTCAAGGATATGAAGATTTTGGTATTTGATACTGTCACATCCAATACCAGGGCCAGCACATTTCTAAAATGTTATAAAGGTTAACATTAGAATATCTGCATGGTGTCCAAGGACTCTATCATGTCAGTGTTTCTGTTCTATTTAAAAATATTACTGCGAGAATTTAATATACTTCATTCATGATTTCGCATCATGACTGAGTTCGCAGTACTCCAGGATGGAAGCTACAAATCAGGATTGTGATTGTCTTCACAAAAAGTAAAGCAGACTGCCTGTCAATTCTTAAATAATGTGACAATGCTGAGTCTCAAAACTTCTTCAAAGCAGTGTTGTATGAAACTAATTGACTAAAGTTTGCCAACCTCACAGTTACCAACTCAAACGTATAATTGTCTGGAGAGTGGCTTTTGTGTACACGACTGACCACTTTTCCTGGTTATTATGGTCAGAGGGAAATCAAAGTAGACAATAGTGTAGTGCAGCTGAGTACAAAAAGTTTAAAAATGTGTTGCTGGAAAAGCGCAGCAGGTCAGGCAGCATCAAAGGAGGAGAATCGACGTTTCGGGCATAAACCCTTCTTCAGGAATCAAGAAAAGAATACAAAAAGTGCCAAGATAAATACTTCACATATTAACCATAGCAGTTTCTTGGAACGCCGAAAAGTTAGTGCGATTAATATTAGATTCTGAAAGCCCAGTGGATGATCAGGATTGACATACCATCAGAAATGTTAATGATTCAACTGAAATTGAACCCTAATGGGGATTGACACCCAGTCACAATAACTTATGGATGTGGCGGGAGAATCTGGAACATCATTCCAATGAGGTTGGGGAACATCAGAGCCAGGAAGACCCCTGAAATTGTGAAAGGGTAGGGATTCCAGTGCATAGGTGGCACTGTCGCCACAGGAGAAACTGTTTCTACTGGGGGTGTTCTGCTTGGGTCATGGAATACCCAACGAAGAGGGTGCGTGACTGACGTTTCACTAGTCAGTCTGCCAATATGGTGAAGGAGCCCTCTCTCCCAATGTGGCTGCAGAGGAGGGGTGATGTACTAAGTGAGTCACTGATCTACCAGATTTCCCATCCTTGGTAAATGCCACAGCCATGGAAAGACCCCCATACTCCTTCCGATGCACTTTTGCCAGCCTTCCCACATCCCAGGCTCTCATCTGAGGACTGGTAAATGTTCAGCCTCATTATACAGTCAGTCTGTCTGTGGAGGATGGTGGCTGTCCAGTGGAACAGCAAAGCTAACCCCTGTCCAAATTGTTCATTAAACTCTGGTGGGAGCTCACTGCTGTTTCTGAAAAGGTGAGGGAGAAAGGTTTAAGCCCGGCAGTAACATATTTATCATAACATAAACTTCAGCACAGAAAAAACACAGTTCAGAATTCTTATATAAAAGGCAAGCATGGATTTATGTGTCCACCCGAGGGCCACACACAATAAATGTCATAATAACTGACACAGAATGTGTTCCCTTGTTACTGCTATATTACTTGGAGAAACACACTTCTTTTTGATCAAGTTCACCTCTTCCATTTTCCATCTTAACATTTCCGAATTGTACATCAGCTGTCGCCACGTTGCATGGAACTACCAGGCTGAGATTTACTATGGAGGTGTTCATTTCCTCCCAACTTCAAGACAGGCAGGAGGAATTCAGTCTCCACCAGGCCTGGAAACCATGCCACCTGTTAATGTGATTGAGGCAATGAATTGCCTGACGTCATGACTCCTACCCCTCTGAGACAGAGTATCCTGTCTTCAAAAGTTGCTAGTTAATCAGAGAGCCAAGGGATTTTCAGTGCCAGCAGAACTAATGGAAGTTGTGGCCACTGCTGGGAATGTAGCAATCCTTATACCTGTACCCGGAAAGTTTGAGCAGCCCTGGACTGCAGATAAGTGAGGTCAAGGATTGACAAGGGGTGTGGTGATGTAGTGACAATGTCACTGGCCCAGTAATCCTGAAAGCCAGATTAATGCTCTGGGGACATGTGTTCCAAGGCCACATAGCAGATGGTGAAATTTGAATTCAATAAAAAAAAACCTAGCTTAATAGAGACAATGTTATGATTATTGTAAAAGCCCATCTGGTTCACTAATATCCTTTTGGAAAGGAAACTTGCCATCCTTAGTGGGTATGGCCTACATGTGACCCCAGGCCCTCAGCAATGTGATTGACACTTAATTGTCCTGTGGGCAATAAATGCTGGCCTAGTCATTGATGCCCATATTGCAGAAATGATTTTTCCCTGTGAGAAGAAGTAGTGTGGTGACGGGGGAAGGGTAGTCTTTCATTAACCCTTGCCACTGGGGGGGCTTACTACAGGGTGTCTGGAAAGGAGTGACCACACGCCAAGACATTGAGCCAGGTGGCTGGGTGATATTACATGGCCTCCTGAAGTCAGGGTTGCTGGTCTTTCACTGCTAACACACCACTTGTGGCAGGAAGAGGTCCTTACATGCCATTAATTGTTGACCTCAGGTTTTTCAATTGACCTGAGGACAGGTGGCCTGTGTGGAGGCAAGAAGACCACATACCCAAAAATCTCTGGCCTTTCTCACCACTGCTCAGTCCCCTCTGAGCGAGGAGCAAAAACATTTGGCCCAGGAAAATGCATGTTGGTGGAAAATATAACTTTAGGAGGAGAGACCTTTGAACTCAGATCTTCCGTCACAGAACAAACAGGGTAGGCCCTTTCTTGAAAGGGTCTGTGGCTCGTAGTCGGGAGCAAGATTGCTCTCATTTTTGATCTGGAATCCAAGGACAATGGCAACTTAATGATTGGTGTCTCCCTGAGCAAATTAACTCACCAGGCATTGAGGATAGATGTCTCTTATTCTGTCTTGGCTCAGTGCCAAAACAAATGGGTGACCAGTTTTGTTATACATGTGGAATAAGGGATTAAGCCAACTAGATGACATGCTAATGACAGTATACATCACAGGAAGTAATGCAATATCACATGATTTTGCTTTCTTATAACTTTGAGGCAATTGGAATTTGCAGCAAGATATTTCTCAATAAAGTTGACATTTTCCTTATACTAGAAGGAAAGTACAGTTCAGTAATCCTTTATCCAAAAAACAGTTCAGCAATCACAGAGTCATAGAGATGTATAGTATGGAAACAGACCCTTCGGTCCAACCAGTCCATGCCGACCAGATATCCCAACCCAATCTAGTCCCACCTGCCGGCCCATATCCCTCCAAACCCTTCCTATTCATATACCCATCCAAATGTATCTTAAATGTTGCAATTGTACCAGTCTCCACCACATCCTCTGGCAGCTCATTCCATACACGTACCACCCTCTGCGTGAAAAAGTCACCCCTTAGGTCTCTTTTATATCTTTCCCCTCTCAAACTAAACCTATGCCCTCTAGTTCTGGACTCCCCGACCCCAGGGAAAAGACTTTGTCTATTTATCCTATCCATGCCCCTCATAATTTTGTAAACCTCTATAAGGTCACCCCTCAGCCTCCGACGCTCCAGGGAAAACAGCCCCAGCCTGTTCAGCCTCTCCCCGTAGCTCAGAACCTCCAACCCTGGCAACATCCTTGTAAATCTTTTCTGAACCCTTTCAAGTTTCACAACATCTTTCTGATAGGAAGGAGACCAGAATTGCACGCAATATTCCAACAGTGGCCTAACCAATGTCCTGTACAGCCACAACATGACCTCCCAACTCCTGTACTCAATACTCTGACCAATAAAGGAAAGCATACCAAACGCCTTCTTCACTATCCTATCTACCTGCGACTCCACTTTCAAGGAGCTATGAACCTGCATTACAAGGTCTCTTTGTTCAGCAACACTCCCTAGGACCTTACCATTAAGTGTATAAGTCCTGCTCAGATTTGCTTTCCCAAAATGCAGCACCTCACATTTATCTGAATTAAACTCCATCTGCCACTTCTCAGCCCATTGGCCCACCTGGTCCAGATCCTGTTGTAATCTGAGGTAATCCTCTTCGCTATCCACTACACCTCCAATTTTGGTGTCATCTGCAAATTACTAACTGTACCTCTTATGCTCACATCCAAATCATTATGTAAATGACAAAAAGTAGAGGACCCAGCACTGATCCTTATGGTACTCCACTGGTCACAGGCCTCCAGCTTTTATCCAAAAGCCTCAAGATAAACTGGTTTTTGGATAAAGGATCTTTTTAGTTTTCAGGTCCACTGTAGTCCATTCAGGCCCTTACGAAAAAAACCCAAATGGACCTAAAAGCCACCGTTTTTTTTTTCTCCAAAGGCCTCAACAGTCTTGAGTACAAATGTAGACATGCTGAGTTTTGCACTTTGGAAAATAAGTTCAGATCCATTCAGACTAAGCAATGTTTTATGTCAAAGGGCCAGAACTCAGTGTGTCTAGAGGTTCATTCAAGTCCACTTCTGAAAAGACCTTCAGAAAAGAAATATCTGACTTGTGCTGTGGATGCTGGTGACTGGAAATAAAATTAGTGCTGGAGAAACTCGGCATCAGGGGAGAGAAAAACAGAGTTATTATTTCCAGTCCAATATGATTCTTCTTCAGAACAGGAAATACTAATTCTTTCTTACTCCATAGATTCTGCTAGATTTGCTGAGTTTCTCCAGCACTTTTCCTTTTTGTTAGTGTTTTCTTCACATCTGTAAGTCCTCTTTAGTAGCACAGCGAGGCTAACAATATACATACTTGTATAATTGTAGCACTCCAAAAGTACCATTCTTTAACAATGAATTACAATGGACACTAATCCACTCAGCTATGCAGTGTTATTGTCTTCCAACAATAGCAAATATCTGCTGCTTAATGTGTGTGCTATGTATATGTTGTATATATTGTATAAATTTGCCAGTCATTGATTTGCTGCGTGTCGTATTATGTGTCCATATAGGTTATTTAGAGTAAATCTTGTAATTATTAATGTAAGTATTTTCTGAACCCTTTCAAGTTACACAGCATCCTTCCGATAGCAGGGAGACCAGAATTGCATGTAGTATTCCAAAAGTGACTTCACCAATATCACACACAGCCGCAACATGAACTCCCAACCCCACCCCTTCCATTGTGACAAGGACCCCTGGTCCTCACATTCCACCCCACCAACCTACAGATACTTCGTATCATCCTCCGCCATTTCCACCACCTACAAACAGACCCCACCACCAGAGATATATCTCTGTCTCCACCCCTATCTGCATTCTGTTAAGACCATTCCCTCCACAACTCTCTTGTCAGGTCCACATGCCCACCCCCCCTATCAACCCACCCTTCCCTCCTGGCACCTTCCCCTGCCACTGCAAGAATTGCAAAACCTGTGCCCACACCTCCCCCCTCACCTCCATTCAAGGCCCCAAAGGAGCCTTCCACATCCATCAGAGATTTGCCTGTACTTTCGCACACATCATTTACTGTATCCGTTGCTCCTGATGTAGTGTCCTCTACATTGGGGAGGCAGGATGCCTACTTGTGGCACACTTCAGAGAACATCTCTGGGACACATGCATAAAATAACCTTACCGCCTTTTGGCCGAACATTTAACTCCCGCTCCCACTCCCCCAAGGACTTGCAGGTTCTGGGTCTCCTCTATCACCAAACCCTTACCATCTGACGCCTTGAGGAAGAACGCCTCATCTTCAGCCTTGGGACCCTCCAGTCACATGGGATCAAATGGATTTCACCAGTTTCCTCATTTCCCCTCTCCTCACCTAATCCCAGATCCAACCTTCCAAATCGGCACTGCCCTCTTGAACTGTCCTACCTGTCTAGCTTCCTTCCCACATATCCACTCCAGCCTCCTCTCCGACCTATCACCTTCACCCCCACTTTCATCTACCTATTGCATTCCCAGCTACCTTCCCCCAGCCCCACCACCCCCTCCCATTATTCTCTCAGCCTCCTTGGCCCACAAGCCTCATTCGTGATGAAGAGCTTAAACTCGAAACGTTGATTCTCCTGCTCCTCGGATGCTGCCTGATCGGCTGTGCTTTTTCAGCACCATACTCTCGATTCCCAACTCCTATACTCAATGCACTGACCAATAAAGACAAGTGTACCAATATGTAACATTGGGATTATATACTTCCGCAAAGCTGCCACTGACATTATGGCAGAAAATCAGGAGAATTCCCAGTGAAGTTCTGTTCCGTGGTAGCTGATTTTAGTGTAAAGTTGCAATTTTAAATGCAAAATAATTATTCATATTAGTTAGGTATTTAAATGATTTCATTCACAGTGGTAACTGAGTCAGAAACTGCAATAAGATACAGGTGCAGTGGCAAATTTGCAACTCTATTAAAATATATTATCAAGCTATGCTTGTTAATGCAGTGATTTCAAAACGTATCAGTGCAAGAAATTTTCTGCAAAAGATGAAAACAATCTGAGGGGAATGTGACCAAGGGGGAAGTTGTGGGATTCTCTTAACAATTTAAGGTATTGCTGTTGACACTAAATACTGACATAAGTCTGGCAGCCTGCTGTAAATATTGTTAACAGGAATTCCCTGCAAATATTAACACAATCCTGAGGATTCCCTGAGGATTTGAAAACATAGCCGGGGACTTCCTTAAAAATATTGACACTCTTCTGACAACTTCTGTAGACATGAATTTTAAGGAATCATTGCAAATATTGACACGGATGCAAGGAAATATCTTCAGATCAACGCACAATCACAAAGATTCCTCACAAATATTGACACACACCCAGGAAATCCCCTGTAAATATTAATACCCTGGCACAAAGAGCCCCCTGAAATATTGATGCAAATCCAGTGAGACCCACAGTTATTTTGAAAGGCAGCGCATTTTTATTCAAAAGATAAGAGATTCACATAATTGAAGAAAATGTTTTTATTGTTAGTGCATGGTAATAAAACAATTGTAAAACCTGCACAATTCTCTAACACAGTATTTATGAACCGTGAATGCTCAATGTCCCAGAAACAACACATTTGGGAATCTCCTTACCAATTACAGTTCAGAAACCTATTGTATAAACATTTTCAAAGCACAAAAGCAGCGAATATTTTATTCCAGATGATGAAAACCCCACTACCACATGACCACTGTGAGTGTCAGAACACCTGGGTTTTGCTTCAAACCTGTAAAAGAAATGACTTCTGACTACTCCTGGTTACACACAGCCCTGCAGTGGTTCCAATGGAGGCAACTCTGCTGATGGCTTCATTAAAGATGCAAAGATAATTTGGTATCACTTTAATTAGAACTGAAAAGCCACAAAACACAGCGGTGTGTGAGAAAAGGAGGCCGCCACGGGTCACAGGGGGATCTGAGCAGAGGGAATCTGTATCCCCATGTCATCTTTTCTGTGAAAGTGATTTGAAAATAAATGGATTTTAGTGATAAATGTTTCCTCATAACATCTTCCCATCTCATTTATGTAAGCTCTTTACCAGTGAGTACATTACTTATGTAGAAGACACGTACTGGGAACAAGCTGTTTTTAAGGTCATTTTACCAGTTGGCTCACAGCGAGTGATTAGGATCTGGAATTCACTGCCTGAGAGTGTGTTGGAGGAGATTCAATTGTGAGTTTCACAAGGGGCTTAGATAAGCACTCTCCAAGCTTGCTCTACTGATCAATATCCCTACAGTGGAAAGAGGCCATTCGGCCCATCGAGTCACACCGACCCTCCTGACTGCATTCCAATCAGACCTACCTCCACCGCCCCCTATCCCTGCAACCCCACATTTACCATGGCTAACCCACCTGGCCTGTACATCCCTGGGCACTACGAATAATTTAGCATGACGTATCCACCTAAACTGCACATCTGTGGACTGTGGGAGGAAACCAGAGCACCCAGAGGGAACTCATGCAGTTACAGGGAGAATGGACAAACTCCATACGGACAGTCATCCAAGTCTGGAATCAAACCCGGGTCCCTGGTGTTGTGAGGCAGCAGTATTAACCACGGACTGGGAACAAGCTGTTCCCACCACCAGTATGATCATTGGCTGATCCTTTGTGACAATGCCGTATCCCTACTTTCTCTGCATACCTCTTGATGCTTTTAAAATCCAAAAATGCATTCACCTCTTTCTGGAATATTCAGTGATTTGACCTCCACAGCTTTCTGTGGTAGAGAATCTACTCAAGTTTAGAGGTCTATTAGTGAAGAAATGTTTCATCATGTCAGTGTGAAATACAGTCCATATCCTGAGACTGTGACTATTGGTTCTAGACTTCCCAACCAGGGAAAGTATCCTCCCCACATCAATTCTGTCCAACCCTGCTCAGAATTTTGTATGTTTCAATCAGATTCTTTCTCATCCTTCTAAACTCTAGTGAATACAGGCCCATTCGAAAAAATCACTGCTCATTTAACAGTTTGGATATTCCAGTATCAGCCCAGTGAACCTCTGCTGCACTCCCATTATGGCAAGTATATAAGATTAGATTCCCGACAGTGTGGAAACAGGCTCTTCAGCCCCACACTAACCCTCTGAAGAGTAACCCACCCAGACTAATTTCTCCCTGACTAATGCACCTAACACTGTGGGCAATTTAGCATGGCCAATTCATCTGGCCTGCACACCTTTTGGAAAATGGAGCACCCAGAGCAAACCCACACAGACACAGGGAGAATGTGCAGACTCCACACAGACAGTTGCCTGAGGTGGGAATCAAACCTGGGTCCCTGAGGCAGCAGTGCTAACCACTGAGCCACCGTGCCACTGTGTCTTAGGTAAGGTGACAACAACAGCACTCCATACTCCAGGTATGGTCTCATCAAGGCCCGGTATAACTGCAGTAAGTTATCTTCACTTCTGAACTCTCCTGAAGAAAGAAAAAAAAGTTTGCTGTGTGATAAATACAGAGGACTGGGGTCTGACTGAATTGCTTTCACAGAAAGCCAAATGAGAGTCAGTGGGCTGAATGGCCTACTTTCATTCTATGATTAAAAGATTTAGGGGGAATATTGACTTCACAGGTCAGCCACTCAAATTTACACCAGCCCAATTTTACTTTTAATTGTTAGTTTTAAAAGTGGGCAGTGTGTTAAACAAGCATTGGAGACACTCCTTTCAGTTCCCTGCTCAGCAGGTTAAGTTAAAATTACTGTGCAGACACCAGTAAAATATGATTAAATCTAACAGAGAAGACCCAAGGGAAGAAGATATTTGAGTAAGTCAAAAATGATTTGTTGCCTGTTTTCTTTTCATTTATTTTTGTTAATGGCGGGGAATGAAGCATGTCCCTTACCAAGCATCCAGAGCCTGAAGGTGTTGAACATTCCCAGGGCAGGCTGGATGTAAAGCATAGCATTCCATCCTCTGGCTTGTTCTCCTTTTCTGTCCTATTCCAGTGCTCAGAAAAAAGCTGTGTAGTGGAAAAGAGTAATTTAAATTCTACCAATCTGGATGGCAAAAATTACAACCCCTTAATAAGTGTCTGAATTGCTTTCTGCAATAATTGTCATAATTATGGAGACTATACACTAGAGCTACTAAAACAAAATGCCATCTGTCCAGTTACTAAACCTGGTGGAAACAGCTTGAGAGAAGGGGTACGGGATTAGCCAGGGTTGGATTTGTCCTGCATCTCTACATTTTTTTGTACATTTGCATATTTGGTGGAATTTTTTGGCACGCCCTCTCCTCTGCTTAATTCTGGCCACTTGACTTTGTAAGTCAAAGTATTTAATCAACTGTGTCGCAACTGTTGTACCATACTCTATTCTCTGGATACTTTGCTTAAGAATGTTATAATTTTTAATGAGGCGATGTTTCTTCATTCTCTGCAGCAATTTAAAGGAAATCTATTAATGTTTAAATAGGGTCGTTTTCAAACAAATTTCTGAGCAATTAAAATTGTGATCAAAAATTCATAAACTGTAACAGAAAAGTGAGTCTTTTGTCATTTTAATGTGAAGATGCAAACTATGGAGGCTATATGCTAAAAAATAAAATCACTTCATCTGTTTGTTAGCAGTGACTAAAATATTAGAGCCGATCTTGCTCTGGTGAATGAACAGCAGTTGATCTGAGTCTGGAATTGAGGTAATACCTCTTTTGCAGAAAGATTTCAGTTTCTCACAATGGAATCACCTCCTACTAATGCTTATTTTGTACCTGGAATGAGGTACAGGTGTTGACAAGAAAGATATTTTCCTGCTTTTGCCTTCAGTTTCAACATTAAAGTAACATCGGTCAAACTGAGATGGATTATGTACTGGAGAAATACAATCATTGCAGTTCCTGTTGACTATCAGCTGGTGAGACACAGCATAGGTTAGATTAGGAGTAAAGTCCCCTTTAGAAAGTGCAAATGGGCTTCTCCAGGCCTGATATTGTAGGTTGGATATAATGTGAAAATATCTACACTGTCTGACCAATACTCCTTAGCCCGAGCCTTAGTGAAGACTCTTATAACACATCAGTCTCACATTTCTCATATCATTGCAGTAAAGTCAATTTAAACTGAATTAGGGGCACTTTCTCCTTTGGGCTGTTGATTGTCCAAATAGAATTTAAACTGCCCAAAAGTCATTTCATGCTTGGCTCATATCCAACAAAGTGAGGAGATTTTCATCTGATCACACTGGTGATTTCATGCGTCAGAGTTAAAATAGATGTAACCCATTATATTACCAGTTCCTGCAACTGACTGCATTCTTTATTGATCTCAAGCTTAAAAAAAATTAGCAATAAATCTAAATAGCATTAATGAATCAGATCCACTTGGCATGAATCCACAGACTGAAATTATTGTGTACTGAAACATTTCATTAATTATTATTAGATGTTACAGTTGTTCAATATACAATGAGACATGGCAGACTGAATGGCATGGTCTGATTCCAGTAGTCACACTGGAGACCTGCAACCTACTTTGACACAACTTCAATGTTTATTGACTTCAGGAGCCAAATAAATAATGAGGAACTGGCTTTGTCACCAAAACATGAGCTTGATCTTGTAGGGCAAAATGCACAAGTTGTGGTCCTGAGTCTAACTGAGATAGAATGTTTACTGGGGTGAAACTCTGAGCTGGTGGAGGATGCAGCTGATGACAGTGTCATGAGCGTTCAGTGGCTTCCTGTTTAGTGGCAGAGGTGCGGCTGAGGGTCTCTGATGCTGGCCTCTTTGCTGGATGCTTTCAATGTCTATATAAAAGAGGCAATTAATTGTGCAAGAGGGATAAAGGATTGTGTAGCTTAAAAGTAAGTTTGCACTGACGTTAATGGGAGAGTGGCACAGCACCATGAAGGGTGCTGGGATAGTTGGCTATTGAAGTCTGCCCATCAAGGCTCTTTGACTAATTTTGAGAATCATTGCATAACGATTGAGGAGCCCGATGTCCATTGCCTCCTGCTGGTCTTGGACTTCTCAGCCTGGTTATGGGTCAGCTTTTCCTGCATTGAGACAAAAGTAGAGGTTGAGTGTGATGGCAGTGGATTGAGGAGCAGCTACAGGCAATGCAGGAGAGGTGAAGTGCCCCAGTGAGTGAGGGCAGATGCCAGGCATTATTAGCAGCTTGGGAAGATGAGATGGAATGAGGCGTTGAGTGGACATGATACATGCAATACTTTGAATTGCAGTCCAAGAGTCTTCTTAGAATCCCTGCAGGGTAGAAATAGGTCCTTTGTCCCAACAAGTCCAGACAAATCCTCTGAAAAGTATCCCACCCAAATCCATTCCCTATTAGTATACATATACCCTTGTCTAATGCATCCAACCTACACATCCCTGAACAATACGGGCAATTTAGCATGGCCAATTCACCTAACCTGCACATCTTTGGATTGTGGGAGGTAAGTGGAGCAAACCCTCGCAGATACAGGGAGAACGTGCAAACTCCACAAAGTCACCCGAGGCTGGAATTAAACCTGGATCCCTGGTGCTGTGAGGCAACACTGCTAATCACTGCAGCACTGTGCTGCCCGAGTGCCGAGTCTTGGTGAGATGCATGTGCAGTGGCAGTGTTGGTGCACATGGTGGCCCTGATAGTGTAAGGTGGCAAAGAAAAGATTTGCAGAATTAAAAAAAACTACTTTCCTTATACTAGTAGATGTCCCTTCTGACTTGAGACATAGCACTGACACAAGTTACTACTTGGCTTTGGGTTGGTTTAATCCAGTGGTGTGGCCTCCTGTGGTAGACTGCAGGAAAAAGGACAGTCTGCCTTTCTACCACGCCATCCACCAGCACCTCCATGACCCTGCCAATGTAGCTGGCTTTCCATTCCATACTATAATGGTCCATCATAGTGAGAGATGCAGTTCTTGGTTTGCAGTATCTGAACTGGTATGGACCTGGGCTTTAAATATGGAATCAGTGGTGTGACCGCCAGACTGTCCTGGCAATGGTGAGTAATTCTGCCTCTCCTGCCGTGCGATTCCATGAGAAGAGTGCCAAAGAGCCCAGTTGCATAGTTAATGCAAATCATTCTGAGCCATAGCAGGGTGAGTGGCATGGATATCACTCACTTCAGTTGAAGATGGGAAAATTCTGTCCATTGCAAATCTTTTGGGACAGAATAATGGCAACAAAGTTAACAATTTATATTTGCTTTTTATAACATTGCTGAATTAGTTCACTCGTATGATCTTGCACAAAGTCCTTGTAATACTTTATCAAGGCGCCAGCCTTAACCTGGAATGGATTTTGGGCAGGCAAACGATGGGCAAGTTGTGAAGCACCCTTGCAAGCCAAAATTTCAGACCAGGGTATCTTAATACAGAGGCTTTATTGAAATTTGACTGGTAAGTTTCATACACAATTACATGGGCAGTTGGAAGCTTGTCCATTTCCTGAACAGGTTTTCTGAAGGGCTATATAACATGGGAATGTACCTTTTCAAGGGAGCTTCCATTTCCTCCTGTTTCTATTTGCTGTTTTGTTACTGCAAGAGTGAACTAAGTCAGAAATGAGTTGCAAGCCCCAAGTTTTATTATAGCTCCCTGGATGACATGGTTGAAGGAATGAGAGTGAGGAGGACAATTCTCTCTTATCAATGGCAGGAAGATTCCAAGAGTAGACACTGAAAAAGCCTAAGAGACTGTGATCAATAACTCGAGGACTATCACCCATGAGACCTGGATTATGTCTGGAGTGACTTCATAAGAGAAGGAAGGTTGAATGCAACACTTTATTTTCCAATTCTTTTCATAGTACTAACCATCCTTCCTACCCTTCTCTCCCAACAATCTGAATAATGTCCTCACATCCAGTGCTTCATTACTATAGGCCACATTAAGCAACCTCAAATTTTCATTCTCGTCACACACTTACCTCATACTTTACTCACAGCAGACACAAAAGAATTCTGTTTTTATTTTATTTTCCTTGCCTTAATTCATATCCAGATACTGATTTTCAATACTGTGCTTGTACCTTGCCTTGTTTCTCTCCCAGCATGTGCACCAACTCTCAATAGAAGTCCCACATCTCTGTACTTTACAGACTTGGACATTCACAAACTTTCACCTTGTTTCAGCGGGAGAAAATTCATAAATTCATAGAAAACAGGTGCAGGAGTAGACCATTCAGCCCTTCGAGCCTGCATCACCATTCAATATGATCATGACTGATCATGCAGTTTAAGTCTCCCAGTTTCTCTCCATACTCCTTGATCCCTTTAGCCACAAGGGGCACGTCCAACTCCCTCTTGAGTATATCTAATAAACTGGCTCCAATAGCTTCCTCAGGGAGAGAATTCCTCAGCTTCACAATCTTAGTGAAGAAATCCGTCTTCACCTCAGACCTGAATGGCTTGCCCCTTAGTCTAAGACTGTGATCCCTTGTTCTGACGTCCCATCATCAGGAAAATTCTTCCCACACCTAGTCTGTCCACTCCCATCAGGATTCTATATGTTTCTATGAGATCCCATCGCATTCTTCTAAATTCCAGTAAGTACAGGCCCAATTGATCCAGTCTTTCTTCATATGTCAATGGCATACAACACCAAGGAGAGAAGCAACACTTTGGGGTGAGGGCCATCTAATCTGATGATTGTATCAGAGCTGGAGCAAGAAGGTCTCAGGATCAGTGATCCACTCCCCTGGCCCCCCTCACCTTGACCCACCAAAGTGTTGGAACTTTTAAATTGGGTCTTTATCTGAACGTGTATCTTTCACCTTATCACGAATAAATGCAAATTTGACAATATTGGGTTTTGTTTTTATTTCAGAACTTCTGCATTCACAGTGCTTTGTTTTTGCATGTTAGCCTTTTTCTCTTTCTTCCAAGCTCTCCTGAGAGGCAAGAGCCTCCAGAAGAAGACACCTCAGAAGAGAACAATCTTTGAACAATGTTGTCTCACTGTCAGATTGGCACCTTGCTGGGTGAGAGAGAGTGAGTTTGATGATTTGGTACTTGTTGAAGAATCTGGGAAGAATTTCTAAACAGACTGGGAATGTTGAATGTACTGCCATATACCTGGGGCGCTTAAAGTACAGTGACCAGCTTTCTATACATACCAAGAAAGTATTAGTTATTGCAAACAAGTCAATTCTAAATGCAGGCAATCAAAACATTACTTATCAATTATGACTGTTTAAGTTAAACTTTACCCACGTTAAACCTCAGAGATATGCAGACAGGCACAGACAAATAAAAAAAAAGACATAGATGTTATGGATGGTAGCAAAAACAAAAAAAAGACCACAGTTCAATAGCATCAGCCCCCAGGATTCAGTGACGTGTCCCTTTGCTTTTTCCATATTCTTCTAATTGCCGATCTTCTGCTTTCCAAGTCACTCCAGTTCTTTACTAAAGACACAGGACAGTTGGTAAATTAATTGTGTAATCTCTCAGTCACTGGTTAGAGGCAGCAGTTCTTTGCAAATGACAAGAGATAACCAACAATCTTCTAATCCTTTGTTGTTTCACTGCAATGAGAGAGAGGATAGTGTCTATTTAGAGGTTGAAGGCTTTCTGCAGCTATCTATTGTTCACATACAGGCTGTCAACCTTCCCAGATGCTAATCAGAGAGTTGTCACCATGCTGAACATCTCTGCTCCATATAACAGGTCCTGAGTGAAAAACCAAACAGATGGCCATCGAATACATAGCCATGGAGCCAATGACCCAGAAATCCTCACTGCTTGAACAAAGCAACAGTGTAAAAACAACTCACGAGGAATTTCATCAACTTGTTTTAAAACTGAGACTAATCTTCTGTCCATAGCAATTTTTTTTCCCGAATTTTGTGTACAATCTGAAAATAAAATTTAAAAATGTGGTCTTTCCAGCAGTTTGGTCAAATATTCTGTTTCTGTGTGTGGGTTGTGTCACGGCCAGAGATTTAATCATTTGCTACAAAAAGTGATTTTTGCTGTGATTTCAAACTGATGCTCACTACTCTCCACCATATATTAGCACGTTGTGAAATTTCCATAACTGGCCTGAAGATCTTAGATGAAAGGCTATTTTACAAGAAGCAAAATGACAGTTCAAGATCTTGCATTGCATCAATTAATGTTAATGGGCAAAACAAATTATATATGATGTCAATGAGAAATGTCAAAGTATATGTTCCCTATACATGGGAGTTTGAGGTTGAAGAATGGAATGAGTTCAACATTGCTCCTGCCCATGTACACTTCAATCTGGTTTTCTAAAAGCATTTTTGAGGTGACATCATTTTATCCATAGACATGAAGAGGATATGAATAAAATTTACTTTTATGTCTTCAAGCTACGTGCAGCTATATTTGAAAATCCTTGTTGATCCCAAAATAATTGCAAATTGACTTCAGCATTTGCAGTCCTCACTTTCTACGAGAGGTGATTTGCAGTGATATGTCAACGGTGTTAAATTTGCACTCCCACTTATTCTATATTGATCGGACTTCACCTTTTCCAGCCTGTGAACTGCGATATTTAAAGTAGATTTCCCTTGCCCACTGAAGATTTCAATATAACTTATGGACCCTCCAACGTTCTTTCACTTTCTGATCAATCCTTAAGAGGGGACTGCTCCAACAAATCATTGGTATTCAATGTCTTGGTGTGACTAGTGTTCAAGTTCCACGGAGTTCCTAGCTCACACTCACGGCTGAGTGTCTCTTAGCAGGTTAAAAATGCTCTACTGCAGCTTTTCTTGAAGAATGACGGCTGTACGTTGCAGCTAAATGGAATCTTCACCACTTGTTATCATGCTGGAAGATGAATACTCCCCACAGCGAATCATGATGTAAGATTCATCTGACAAATTTGCTACTAATATCCTATTTCCAAGAAAGGAGTGCATTGTCCAGAGGAAAACTACCTGGCAGCATAATTGGAGGAAATGCTTGACTTATGCAAGATGTAGCTTGATGACTTTTTTTTCCTACTAATTTCATGACAGATAAAGGACAGCCAGCCAAATTAGAAACTAATACAATGACCTCTTTATTATTAACTCTTTAGTTCTTAGATAATATGTTAGCTGCATGTTTCCTAACTGTTTGTTTGACCAGAATCTAGATATTAAACATGTGTGATCCATTCTGACAGGTTGTAGTCTTTTCTGAGTTCTGAACTCAGGATCTCCTCTTTGCAATTGTTGGTCTCAAGTTGCTGCAGTCAAAGTCACTGAACTGCCTTATTTTATATGTGTTATCCTAGTCTTCCGCACTGTTCAAATCATGCCCACCTTGCACAAGACCCTAATAATTCTGAGATCATTTGTTCAAAACTTGTGCAAACAGGAGACATCTATGTCCATGGTTCCTCTTATCAGTCTTATTGATCCCTTTTTCAAATTGAAACAGGAAGTTGTAATGATGGTAACATATTCTAGGATTGTGACTGATAGTTTTACAGAAAAGATAGATTGCTAGGTGGAGGCAGCCATTTTGGGAACTGTATAAGCGTCTGATAGAAATTATGAGTGGGTCCTTGAAAAGCTTCTTAAAGAAGTATGAATGGAACAATTGAGTTAGAAACAGTTTAGAATAAGTTCGCTTACATTTCATATCTGTGGAAAGAAAACTAAAGAGCAATGGTTGTTGTTTTAAAAAAAAGGGAAAGTGATGGCCAGCATGAAAGTTGCTGTCCTACACAGTAAAATACATCATGCAAGGAAAAAGCTTCAGTTAGATTCAACACTGGAAGTGGATATTGATTCACAGACAGAAAATGCCAATATCAGTGAAAAGTAAGACACGAGAAAGACCTCTCTTGGAGTTTAGCTCAAATCAAACAGTGTCAGGAACAACAGACATCAGCTGTGGTTGCTGTCTCACAAACCACAGCAGATAACCTGACTTTTATTGGAGTGCAGTTGAAAGTAGTTCTGTCACTGCTTTGTCTCTTTGATGTAGTCAAATGAGTCAGTGTGCAATGTTACTGGGACAGGGCAAGGGCAGAGGCAGAGGAGAGGCAGATGGGTGGGTGGGGTGGAAATGGGTGAAGGAGTTGGCAAGGAAGGATCCTCTAGCTAGGTTGGAAAAAAGGCCACAACCTGTTCCCTTTTTGCCACAGTAAAGTTAAAGAGGCCCACAGAAAATCAGAGCCTCTTCGTGGAGAGATTCCATGATTGTTACAATGACACTACACCTTACGTTCGAGTCAAATCATTGCCAAATAAGGGTTTTGTTTGCAAACAAAGATTAAAAATTAGATTGATAAAGAATTTCAAAAGTTTGGAAGAATGTGACAAGAATCTGAAATGTTGACACTTGCTTTGCTGTAACGTTACACGTTGTGATTTGTTCCCAAAACATACAGATCAGCTGAATTTTATCAGACATCCAATTTGAACTCAGAATTTGGAAATTGCTTTCAGGACAAAAAAAAGAGAGATAGAAGAGATTTGACAAATATTTTGTTCGTTGTGCTTTTTCTTTAAGTTGGTCTTACAAAATTCCTGAGAGACTTTAAGATAGCTGACTGCTTAGTTAGCTCAGTTGCCTGGACAGCTGGTTTACAAGGTAGCCAGTATTAACAGTGTGGGTTCAATTCCTGTACTGGATGAAGTTACCACGTTGCCCTTTACCTGCGATGTGGTGACCTTCAGGTTAAACTCACTGCCAGTTGTCTCTCTCTGAGGGAACAACCCTATGATATACTGGGCCAACCTAGCAGAAAGAGAAATCAAGGTGACATGAGTTCCAAAGAAGTTAATATTTTTGCAATTTTATTTGTTGCTGTTTACTTTATGCAAAGCCCAGACTTCCCCCAACAGTATACTTCACTGCTCTCCTTGATTATGAGGCATTTGTGATCACCCAGTTGGCATTGGAATCATGCCTTCAGGAAATTCCACTTCTGCCTGCCAGCTCGCTGCTGCTTTCTTGCTGGTTTTGGAGGTGACCCTAACCAGGCCAATGCAGATGAAATCTGCAAGTCAAACTCATCCAAGCCTCAGGTGGTAAGCTTGAGGCAGTTTGTTTCCTGACTCGACTCTATCCATGTGACTGCATTTCAAGTTAAAGTCAGAGCATTTTTTTAAAAAAAAAGCTTTCCCAATATTAAATACACATCCTCTACCTTTTGTAAAATTTATAGCAAGGTGGTATGAGGTCAGAGGCCAAGCAAAGATTTGCTCCAATTCAGCAGCTGTCAGGATTTTTAAAACTGTTCCCTTCCTGCCAAGCTCTATCTACTGTGAAGTCACATGAACTAGACCCAACACACTGAGGCAGTCAAAAATCCAGGCAGATGCCTTCTCTTCATTAACACATCATCTATTCTATCTGCTATACTGTGCCTCTTCTCTGCCCTGGGCAACAGCCCATTGTGAAAACATTAATGTTGATTGTAACATACTGCACAACAACACCACTAGAGAGGTTGGCACAGAGACCTTCTCTGAACAAACTAACTCTAGAGACAGAGAGAAGCTGAGCCATGACGGTAATTAATGAATGAGCACAGCTCTGCACATTGTTTGCAATAATTCAGCCAGCTCATCAACTCTCTTGTGTGACCACTCAGTAATTAGCCAACTACCTTTGTACAATTTCATGCTAACTCACTACTTCCATTTTGCAATTATATGCTAACACACCATCACCCACTGTATAATCTCACATTAATTCAAAAGGTTTTTCTTATCTGGAGGATCAGCCATGATCTTATTGAATAGTGGAGCAGGCTCAGAGGGTCGAACGGCCTACTCCTGCTGTTAGTTTTTATGTTTATTTTCACACTAACTCAGCAATTACCCCTAACAGGCTAAGGAAGTAGTTTAATATACTTGGCTATTCAAAAGGCAATCAAGGTATGGCACAGCAGACTCATGGCTAAGGTCAGTCCATATGGATAGGCGAAAGTGAGGACTGCAGATGCTGGAGATTTGAGTTGAGAGTGCGGTGCTGGAAAAGCACAGCAGGTCAGGTAGCATCCGAGGCAGCATTCCCGATGAAGGGCTTTTGCCCAAAACATTGATTCTCTTGCTCCTCGGATGCTGCCTGACCTGCTGTGCTTTTCCAGCACCACACTCTCGACTCAGTCCATATGGGGTAAGAGGACAAGTTGTAAAATGTACGGAAAACTGCCTGTAAAAAGAAAATGAAGTTTACAATGTGGAAGAGGAACTCCGCTGTGGAAGTGTTTCATTTTTGTGGTAACATGTGCTGGGATCACTATTTTGCCTCTTTTAGTATAACAACTGGACTCTAGAATCGGAAATATAATCAATTTTTTTGGTTGACACCAAAGTTGTCATTAATATAACAAAGGGCAAGGCATTATTAAATACAGAGATATTTGTATATTTGGTAAATGAACTACTATGTAAGATTGGAGTGTGGGTGTCAGCAAATGTATTATAAATAACTGCACAATTCTCTTATTGGGAAAGATTGAACAGATTAAATCTTTAAGTATATGAAAGGATTTACCAGGGCATACATAAGTAAGATGCTTCCATTTGTGGGGTTGGCAGAGAGACCTGGACTTGGGCAAAGAATATAAAATGGTCAGCAATAAGTTCAATAGAGAATCTAGGAGAAGTGTCTTTATCTAAAAAATAGTTAGAATATATGACTAAAAAACCACTGGATGTAGTTGAAGTGATTAATATAGATCGGAAGATAGGAACAGGTGAAGGCCATTTAGCCCCGCAGGAATGTTTCACCATTCAATGAGATCTTGGCTGATCTGTGGTCTAACACCATGTCTCTGTCTTTTGGTCCATACCCTGTAAAATCTTTGATTAGCAAAAAATTATCTATTTCAGATTTAAAACTAACAACTGATTTAATATCAACTGCTAGATTGGAATAAAGTTCCAATCTCTACCAACCTTTGTGTGTAGAAGTACGTCCTAACATCTCTCCTGAATGGTCTGCCCCTAATTTTTAGACACTGGCCCCTAGTTCTAGAATCCCCAACCGATGGAAATAGCTCATCCTTATCCACCTTGTCTTTTCCTGTTATCTTCCTGAAGACTTCAATCAGATCATCCCTTAACACTTCAAAGTTCGACAGAAAATAGGCCGAATTTATAGAATCTCTCCTCATAACTTGACCTCTGAATTTCAGATATCATTTTCGTAAATCTTCATTGTACTCTTTCCTAGGCTAGTATATCCTTCCTAAGGTGTGATGCTCAGATTTGCTTACAGTACTCCAAGTGGGATTTAACCACGGTTTTGTACAACTGCAGTATGACTTCTGCATCCTTGTACTCCATTCCTCTAGATATAAAAGTGTTAACATCCCACAGATATATTTAAGATTAAATTAGTTAAGCACATAAAGAAGAAAGGTATAGATAAATATACCTTAGGTTAAGTGAAAAAGATTGGGAGCAGATTTGAGTGACAACTAAGCATTGTTATAGTTTGAATTACTCGTTTCAGTATTGTAAATATTGCGTAACAATATACACATAAATTCTCACATTAATTTCAATGTGCAACCTCAGACTAACTGATCAACTTCACCATATAGTTTCACGCCAGCTGACCATCTCCCTGTATAATTTTATTAAACTCAGTAACTCCCCTATGTAATTCCATTGACAAATTGTTTTGTGTGCATTTATATTAACTCATCAACCCCAGAATCATTTCTCATTAGCTCAACTTCCCTTGTGTAATCTTTCATTAAGCAAACAGTGCCTCTGTATACTTTTGCTTTAATTTACCAACTCCCACAATATAATTGTGCACCAGATTGTCAAAAGCTCTGTGTAATCCTGAGGTCAGTCATCAACTCCACTGTCTATTCTTGCAATAAATCATCAATGCTCTTCCCCCAGTTTAACTTGCATTAACTTACCAGCTCTTTCATTCAATCTGTGAAAATTCCAGATGAACTCTCATTTGGTTATGATCCCATTTATAAGATACAAGAAAACCTGGAAATTGGTTACTATTTGGTTTGAAAGGCCATCATCTTTTAAATAACAGAGTGCGCTGAAGAATTGGAGTAAAAAAAAAAGCAGCAATTTTTCAGTGTTGTGTTGAATTGCCAATAAAAAGAAATAATCTTTACTGTACCAACTTCAACAAACTTAATGTAAGCAACAATGAAATAATTATACTGAACAGGTAAGTTAAAGGTCATTTACATCATTTATGCTATATACAATTTAGACTATAAGTCAGAATTAATTGTATAAATATGAGTTAACAGACAAACTGCTGTTAAATATTCCTGTTGTTCTTTAACATCACAGACGGCTCTTTAAATGGTTGACATGGTCAAGATAGATTCCACCTACACTTTAGTGACATTGTGGCTAACCAAATCTCATTAAAACATCTTTAAAGGGATTGGAATTCTTCACTTTAAAGATCTAGTTTTGGATCACCTTCAAACCCTTTCTGACTTGGACAGCCTCAAAAACTGCTCATGTCTTGATTCAATTCCTTTTCCTGGGACCAAGATCTCGAGGACTCTTGTGATTGCTCCAAGCATCTAATTATTGGCATAATTTCAATTTCTATCAAATAGCAACCTTCACTGAGTTGCAACTGAGTTTCTCTAATCTCTAAACCTTCTCAGTTGCATCAGTTTGTGGGCTTCCTTCAACCCACCCTTACTGTGCTGAGCTAGCACTAACTCCCAGGGACTTCGCTAAGTGACTGGAGTCTGCTAAACAGCAACATTAGCGCTGCTTGAAACCACTTCTTTGTTTCATCACACTTCCAGTTTTAAAGTTCAACTAACTCAAAACGCATCTCCAGCTCAGAAAAGCCCACCTGCTGTTTGTAAATCTACCATTCTAGCCATCTGAGAGCAATGTGACTCCAATCTTTTAAGTATAACAGACTTCCATAAGCATCAACTGCATTCATACCATTTCTGCAGATAAACTTTAATTTCTAAATGTTATATTCTGACTAGAATACATGGATCATAAACTATATATTCATGACAAATCTCACATTGATTTGGATTTTGCAGGAGGAAAGTTGAGACGATTAACACTCACCATTGTTGCAGAGTAAAGTGAACAATAATTTCCACTGTCCATATGTGCACAGTTAAATATGAAAATCAGGAATTTGTTGTCCTTTTTGCTTTGCACCTTTGCCATACAGACACCTATTGAAGGATTCGATATTCAAACACATGGAAGGTGAAGCTGTCCTGTTTGCCCATTTGACACTCACACCAGAAGAAGTTATGGTCTTTTGTTCAATTATAAGTGAAACTTTAACAATACGTTTCATCTCAATTTCATCAAACTATTTGTCTGTCATGCCAGCTTACCTTTATAGGCATGGAGTCTCATTCTTTCAGATTTTGATTATTGACGGTTTAAAAATAAGACAGTCATTTTTATTTTTCATTTTTCTTTGTCTTTTGTATCACTCTTTCTCACAATTCAATTTGCTTTTTCTCAGTAATCTTGCGTCAAGTATATGACTTTACTTTAGGTTAAATATTCCTTTGATTCATATTCAAGTAAGGTGAATCAGTAAGGGCTTCATCAGTTCATCTGCTTGAATAATCTTATGAGCATAGCCTCTCTCGCTGAGTAATCTCACAATAATAAACCCATGATCACAGGAAACTGATAAGATGGTCTCATTTGTTTTTTTTAATGATTGAGCTGCTATTTGTGGCTCTAGAGGAAGCTCACTGGTACTGGGAGGTATGCACATCAGGAGAAGGTCTGGGAAAGGGTAGGAACTGGGCTAGGGACTTAAGGAACATTGCAACAGGAGTTGGTCATTCATTCTAGGTCATGCCTGATCACCCAGCTCCATAACCTGTGCTATCCCCATATCCCTTGATGCCATTTAATATCTAGAGATCTATGAATCTCTGTCTTGAAAATACTTAATGACTGAGCTTCCACAGTCCTCTGTTGTACTGAACTCTATAAACTCACCTCCCTCTGTTTGGATAAACTCCATTTCACCTCAGTTCTAATTTGACAGTTCCCTTATTCTTGTTGTATGAGGTAATGGTTCTGAAAGCATTACGTTTTAAATTACACTGGGTCCATCTAGTTTACTGATGCCACACAGTCTGTGGGTGGAGACAAGGGGGGTTTACTATAGCCTTTGAAGGGAGTACTTTCCAAAGGTTCTAGCAATTATCCTTGATCAAATACAGTTTTACTTATTGCTATCATGCAATAAACCTTGTTATTGAAGAGTATTGGAATTATGTAGATACTCCATTAGGTGTCACCTCTTACCATTAATCACAAGATAGGTTCAAGATAAAGCAGCAATGATGAAGTGAACAGCAGTAAACTATCTCAAACAACTCTTAGGCAATACCACATACTGTTAGAGGTGGCAAATACCACAAGATACCCAGAGTGGCTATTTGGAAAAATACCACAATGCTGAAACTGTATCTTTTGATTCCAGACCACCCAGCCAAAGGAAACATCCTTTCTTCATCTACCTTGTTTCAGTTGAATCACCTTTCATTCATCTAAATTCTAGAAGG
Source organism: Chiloscyllium plagiosum (assembly GCF_037043375.1). NCBI lineage: Eukaryota > Metazoa > Chordata > Chondrichthyes > Orectolobiformes > Hemiscylliidae > Chiloscyllium > Chiloscyllium plagiosum. Next base: position 25,732,654 of record NW_028270162.1, on the reverse strand, counting down.
GACCACAGTCTCAATCTGCCCAATTTCTCCTCAAAGAACAATTCCACCATCTCAGCAATTAGGCTGGGTGCCATCTGCTGCACTCTTTCTATAGGTAAAGGGACCAATACGGCACTTAATACTCCACTTAATATGGTTGACAAATGTCTACAAAATTGAGGAATGCACCTTTTACTCCTGGACTGAATTCCTCTTGCAATACCTTTTCCCTTTTGAACTGCTTGTTACACCTTCACATTACTGACAAATGAATAAGGACACTCAAGTCCCTTTGGTTTTAACTCTTCCCAATCTCTCACCATTTAAGAAATGCCCAGCACCTCCTTTCCTAACAATGTAGGTACAGATCCATTTATGTTATCTTCTGCCATTTTCTGACTTGATCATTCAGCCTGTCTGAATCTCCTTGAAGCCTGTTTGCAACCTGCTCATAGTTCACATTTCTACCTAGTTTCATGTCAAATTCAGAAATATTCCATTGGACTCCTCATTCAAATCACTGATATAGATTGTGAACAGCTAGGGCACAAAATATTTGTAGTACCCTACTCGTCACTGCCTGCTAAACTGAGAATGACCCATTTACTCCTACCTCAGTTTTCTTTTAATTCAACTATCCTAAATCCATGCCCCTAACTCATATGCTCTACCTTTGTTTATTAATTTGATTGTCAACTTCTGGTGGGGGGCCTTATCAAAAGCCTTCTGAAACCCCAAATGCTTATACTTCCTCCTTATCCATTTGGTTAGGGGCATACTCAAAAAACTGCAACAGGTTTGTCATACATGATTTTCTGTTTCAAAAAAGTCATTATTTTCAGATCATTATTTTCTAAGTGTCCAGTTATCACAACTTTAATAATACATTTCAGCTTTCCTTACTATTGAAGTCAGGCTAATTTTCTTCCTTCCCTTTTGAAACAGTGGAGTTGCATTAGCCACAATGGGTGGCACAGTGGCTCATTGCTTTGCACTGTTCCCTCACAGTGGCAGGGACCTAAGTTCAATTTTGCCCTCAGGTGACTGTCTGTGTGGATTTTGCACATTCTCCCCATGTCTGTTTGGGTTTCCTGGGGGTGTTCTGGTTTTCTCCCACAGTCTAAAGATGTGCAGGTTAGGTGGATTGGCCATGCTAAATTACTCATTGTTCAGGGATGTGTAGGTTGTAAGGATTGGCCATGGGAAATGCAGGGTATGGGAACACGATAGGGAGTTGGGACTGGGTGGGATGCTCTTTGGAGGGTCAGTGTGGACTCGATGGGCTGAATGGCCTGCTTCCACACTGTAGGGATTCTATAATTCTATGATTCCACTTCAATCTGCAGGCATTGCTACAGAATCTGTAGAATCCAGCAAGGTGATCACCATCTCCTAATGTTGTTAGTGCTGTAATGAAGTCAGTTCCCAAGATGAAAGCAAAATAAAATTACTGGGAATTCAATAAACAAATCCTGAATTAGTCTTGCTTATTTAGCTGCCAAACACTATGAGTTTATTAACTGTATCATACTCAGCAAGTACAATCATGAGAGAACCAGGCTATTCTGTCCACTGAGTCCACCCCACCTTTCAATCAGGTAATGACTGGCAATCCTCAACTCCACTTTTCTGCTTTGTCCCCATAACTTTTGATTCCCTCAATGATTTTAATCTGTTTATCTGAATCTTGAAAGTAGTTGATGGCCTAATCTCAACAGCTCTCTGTGGTAAAGAATTCCACAGAATCATCATCATCCATGAGAAAAAAATACTGCTTTCTATCTCTGTCATAAATGATTGACTCCTCACACTGAGATTATGTTCTCTGGTCTTAGAGTCTCCATTAAGGAGGAACGGTATTCCACATCTAAAATAATATAAGACAAAACACTCTGGATGCTGGAAATGTAAAACAAAACAGAAGTTGCTGGATAAGATCAGCAGGTCTGGCAGCATTTGTGGGGAGAAAGCAGAGTTAACATTCTGAAGAAGAGTCACCAGACATGAAATATTAACTCTGTTCTCTCTCTACAGATGCTGCCAGACATTCCACATCTACCCTGTCAAACCCCCTAAGGTTCTTAAGTTGCAACAAAGTCTCCTCTTATTCTTCTAAATTCCAACTCATCTGCTCATGAATTTTTTAAAGGTGAACTGAAATAGATTTTGAAACAAATGTTCCAAATGTCGTTGAATAGTTTTGAGTACCTTCCACAAACCACAAACAATATCCAACAGTCTTTAATTGTTACTATCCATTTCCAAAGGTTTTCACCACTTCCTGCTTTCATTCATTTGTCTACAGGAGCAACCAAAAGGTTTCATACAAACTTTGGAGGACGTGATCAGCATCAAATATTTTTTTCCAACAACACTGAACATTTTTCAGAAAATTTCAGCTGTTGTTGCTAATTTCCCACATATTTACAGCCTTCTAGGAGTCTCTAAGATTGAACACAAGATGAGCAATATCATTGCATCAACACTTGCTAATATCATGAGCGTGTTTTGTGTTGGTAAGTAACATGTTTGGTTTCTGATTGGAGGGATAGTAAAACAGAGCTCCTGGAATCCAAGTTGATCTCCTGAAATCAGTTAAGGCTGGATAATTATTGTACTTAAATGGAAGTTCAAGTGTTCAACACATGATGCCTGATAGAGTGGCAATGTTAAATATTCAGGGATTGGTGGTCTTTATAGAGAAAGGCCTGCTATACGAAGTGAAACTGTGTGGGATACAGGCCCTACAGCAAACCAGGCTCTTAGGTTTTTCTCCTATATTCTCTTCAAACCCTCTTGTCAACCATCATGGACCGTTTGGAGTACACCTCATGTGCTTTATTGAAATGATGGCAAGTACATGTAATTTCTATAAAATTGGGAGCTTGACTACTCTTGTAGATTAGCTGTATACATCAGGATCCATGTGTGCAAAGCTTTTCCTGATTGTACTGTTCCGGTTCCCAGGAAAAGTAGAAAGAAAACTTCCCCAATGGCCCCAACCAAACAAGAGACTGGATAAGATTTCACTTTTTTAAACGTTTTGCTGTAACTACAAAACTGAAATCAACAAATTAAAGAGAAAGTAACAGGTGGATATATCTCTTTAAACAGGTGATACAACAAAGATAGAATTCTCAAGTTGTTTGCTCAGTATCAATCTTAGCCTCAAAGTCTTTCAGAATGTGCGCACACACACTTGCACACAATTCCTCCACTCACACTCTTCTAGGATTTAACCTGATCTTCAGCTGACAGCAGCTCACAACCAACATGAGTCCCATGGAGTTGGTGGCAGGTGGTTTCTTTGCACTCAGATGCTGATTAAGGGATCTGGCATGGTGGATGGGAAGGCTGGCTGGGAGGCAGCACCTCTCCCAGCAGTCAGCACCCATTTCCCAGCCCTTGCTGCATCCTGGTAGTCAGATTCAGCCTCACCACCACGAATCCAACATCAATCCCTGGTGAATGTCCCATATTATTAGTAGCAGTAGCAACCCCTGATCCTAGTGGTGGTGTTGGACTCTGATTGGTCTGACACTGCTCATGTAAATGTTACTTTCTTACAAAATTGTATCAAGACTCCTGAAAACATTCAACAATCTGTAGAAGATTGAACCTTGCCCTCAAATAGCAAATTCTACCCAGTGAGTGTAGGATGTGTAATTATTTCTGTATAACCATCATTGTAACTGTATTGTGCGAATGTGGGCTGATGTCTAACATGGACTATTGCTGCCTGTGTGTAATTCTACATTAATTTAACTGGCATTATTGACTTTACATTTTGAATAGTCTCAAGTTAGTCCTTTTGTGCATACTGCCACCATTAAGTAATGCTGTTTTTTTAATAACTTCTTGAATAAGGCTTGAATCTACAGATGCTGTTCTGTATTGAAAGTGTGCAATGCTGGCTGAAGAGATTTGTTCATAACATTTGGCAAGGTTGAAACATAAAATGTAGACAATATGATATCAGACAGCGCCTGATCTTTCAATGCTCAAAAAAGCTATGCACTCAGTACAAATTTAAGAAAATGTTCCATTACCCATCAATAGTCGTCTTCCATCTTCATTAGCAGACACAGCCACAAATGATAAGGCAGCCTGGCAAACATACAGTTTTATGAAGGATTGACAAAAGGGCTGAGTACTATCGCTTTTAGGGCGATGCTTGCAGTAATGCATTGACATTGGAATTGCTTTTATAAATCCGAATAATAACCTTGTCACTTAATAAATAAGAGGAATATGATGAAAAGTGACAGCAGCAAAACAAAGAAAAGGTATTTCATAGAATCCCTACAATATGGAAATAGGCCATTCGGCCCATCAGATCCACACCAACCCTCTGAAGAGCATCCGACCCAGACCCACCCCCCTACACTATCCCTGTAACAGTGCACTTCCCCATGGCTAACCCACCTAGTTTGCACATCTTTAGACTGTGAGAGGAGGTTGGAGCAACCAAGGAAACCCACACAGACACAAAGAAAATGTGCAAACTCCACACAGTCACCTGAGGGTGGAATCGAAACCAACTGTGAGGCTCGACATTGATTGATCAAATTTTGGAGATGGAAGTTTCTGAAAGTGAATTATCCCCTAAACAGATTTGCTCATTGTGCTTCTGTGTGGTAACTGATGTGTTGCCCTGCAGTTTAGTATCGGAGCAGATTAAAGCTCAAAATCAAGTATTAATTGCCCATTTAAAGACTTTAATTGGTAATATAGCAGATTTTCATCTATATGCCTTCGCATCAGGGGCTTAATCAGGATGGAGACAGTAAGGTGCTTGGGGTACCACCCATTACACACCTTCTTGATGAAATGCCCTTCCTGCCTCCAAGCCCACTAAAGGGAAGGCATAAAATACTCCACAATGTCTCATTTCAGTACTTAACAGTAGGGATACTTTGCAAATCAGGACAAAACAGGACTGGGTGGGGGGGGAGGTGCTGAAGGATTGGGAACGTCATTTATCCATTTTTTAAGTTCTAGGTCATACTGATTTCATCACTATATCTAGTTATGAAGTGACTGAAAAGCTTAGTTGCACCATTCTTGGGAAAGCTTGCAAGCATTAATGCATCCTCTTTGATGCATGTTACCTGAAGGATGCTTTTATTTGTCTGTTAGTGTATTCTGATTTATAGAACCTTTTCCCCTCCCTGGTGGGCATGAAAAATGACAAGAAAGTTGCAAAATGCTAAAAAAATGAAGAAACTCAAAATTTTGACATGGAAAAAAACATTTCTGAAATTTTCCTCATAAGTTTTAAATGATTATTTCAGAATCCCTTTTTTTTATTCACTCATGGGTCTAGGACACTACCCTGAGGAACTCCTGCAGGAATGCCCTGGAGCTGAGATGACTATGTCCAACAACCACAACCATCTTCCTATGTATCAGGTATGACTCCAACCACCAGAGAGTTTGTCCCCTGATACCCCGTTGATTCCAGTTTTTATAAGTTTCCTTGATGACTCACTCGGTCGAATGCAGCCTTGATGTCAAGAGCTGTCACTCTCGCCTCACCTCAGGAATTCAGCTCTTCTGACCCTGATTGTATCAAGTTTGTAATAAGGTCAGGACCCGAGTAGTGCTGGCAGGACCTAAACTGGGCATATTGAGCAGGTTATTGATGAGCAGGTCCTGCTTGAGAGCTCTGTTAATGACCCCTTCTGTCACTTTGCTGATGATTGAGAGTAGACTGATGGGGCGGTAATTGGCCAGTCTGGATTTGTCCTACTTTATGTGTGCACAGGATATAACTGGGCAATTTTCCACATTGTTGGGTAGATGACAATGTTATAACAGTACTGGAACAGCTTGGCTAAGGAAGTAGCAAGTTCTGGAGTATGAGCCTTCCATACTATTTCTGGAATGTTGTCAGGGCCCATAGTCTTTTCAGTATCCAGAGCCTCCCTACCATTTCTTGATATTATGTGGAGTGAATGAAATTGGATAAAGACTGGTAAATAGGAGAAAGTGAGGACTGCAAATACTGGAGATCAGAGTCGAAGAGTGTGGTGCTGACAAAGCATAGCCAGTCAGGCAGCATCCAAGGAGCAGGAGAGTCGACGTTTCGGGTATAAGCCCTTCATCAGGAAATCAGGACATCAGAAAAGACGGGTAACTGTGATGCTGGGGACCACTGGAGGAGGTTGAGATGGATCATCCACTTGGCCCTTCTGCCTGAAGATTGTGGCAAATGCTTCAGACTTATCTTTCGCACTTATGCGTTGGCCATCATTGGAATGTCTGAAGAAGTTGCTCACCTGTCAAATGGATGTAACTTAACCACATCCAACAGGAAACATTATACAAAGTGACACATTTTCACAGAGAAACTGAAGATCTAGTAACAAAAGTGTAATGTTTTACCCATGCTACCTTATATATCCTCAGTAAAACCTTTTTCTTCCTTTCCCTCTCACTAAGTGCAACTCTGACTTCAGCAGCTGGGTTGGAGGGAACCTACTTTGTGATTGTCCCCATCTTCTGGAAAGTTCTGAGCACTGGTTCCCTGATGCCTTTGGGTTATGAATTCCACTTAAAGTCTTCTGCCCAAATGCAGGACCACCCTCCTCGATTTGAACTTCTGTAGGCATTGCAAAGTGCCTCTGGAGTGTCCTGAATAGAAAATTCTGTGGTTCTCCTCCCCATGGGTGGGAGCTAACAAGTGGACAAGATGCATGCAATAGTGAGAGTTGTAGTCCATGAGCCTTGGTAAGATGAGTTGTCACCCTGGTCGTATGAGTTAGCAAAGAGAAGGTGATAGCATTTACCCTTACATAATTATCGACTTTCTTCCTGGACGTCTTATTTGGCCAGGGCTGCTGTTTGGGTCCAGGCTGGCCTGGTCTGGTGGTATGAAGAGAAAGAACTGCATTCCTCTCCATTGTACTGTCAACTAACACCTCCATGTCCTGTCTGCTAAATAGAAAGTGAGCTCTCATTCATTGAGGTTTTATGGCGTGGAAGTAAGGGGCAGTAGTTGGAAGAACAAAAGAGAAGATTCAAGATAGGATAGAATATAGAAAAGGCGAAATGACAAAGATCTCATGGATCAAATGGGAAAGAGAGTGGTAATGGTTGTAGTAAAAAAACAAAGCATTGGTGCAGAACAGTTCTGTCCAACCGCAAAAACAAACGTTAAACTGCCCTGTGGCAAAAGAGAACTGAATCAAAATGAGAAAGAGTTGATGGTCTGAAATTGATATCAATGCTAAGGCCAGACTGGAAGTCCTGCTCCTTGAGCTAGTGTTGATTTTTACTGGAACACTGCAGCAGGCCAAGGTCAGAAATGTGAGCAAGGTGGTGGGTTAGAATGGCAAGCATCTGGAACCACTGGGTCATGTATTCAGATGATGTGGAGGTGACTGAGTGACAGTCAGCCAATTTACCCCACAGGCCACATTGTGATCAGCAAATACAGTAGACTAATTTGAGAAAAGTACAAGTAAATTGCACAGGAAGGTGCCGAGGGAAGGGAGGAAAGTGTCAGAGACTCTCTGAGCGGGTGAGGGTGTTGCAGAGGGAATCGCCCGTTTGGAATGCTGAAAGGTGAAGGGAGAGTGAAGATGTCATTGGTGTGACATCATGCTGGAGGTGACAAACGATGGAAGGTGATCCTTGGAACATAGAAGCCTTTTGGGTGAAAGGTGAAGACAAGAGAGAAGCTATCATGGTTCTAAGAGAAAGGACAGGGGTTGAGGGCAGAAGTTCTGGGAATAATTGGAGATGTTTTATGGCCCTGCCAATTGCAGTCAGAGAGATTCCTCGGTTGAGAAAATAGCAATAGCTATTTAGAAGCTCTAGTGTTTTGCCACAAACAGGAGGTTAAATGCACATCAATACACTCTTCTGGTTCCTCCACTGAGGGTTGTTAAGCATCTGTACTGCAAGTATATGGGCAGATTGCTCACAAGTAATGTTAGATTTACTTGGGCGGCACGGTGGCACAGTGGTTAGCACTGCTGCCTCACAGCGCCAGAGATCCGGGTTCAATTCCTGCCTCAGGCGACTGACTGTGTGGAGTTTGCACGTTCTCCCCGTTTCTGTGTGGGTTTCCTTCGGGTGCTCCGGTTTCTTCCCACAGTCCAAAGATGTGCAGGTCAGGTGAGTTGGCCATGCTAAATTGCCCGTAGTGTTAGGTAAGGGGTAAATGTAGGGGTATGGGTGGGTTGTGGGTTGGTGTGGACTTGTTGGGCCGAAGGGCCTGTTTCCACACAGTAATGTAATCTAATCTAAAAAAAAATTCTTTAGTGTTAATATCATGATAAAGTCTGTTGGGGAATAGATCGGCTGTTACAGGATCTGGAGTTTATGCTGGAGTTGATTCCTCAATTGAAATGTTTTTGCCACACCTCAACCATGTTAAAATATTTACCAAATAGAATTTAGTAACTTTAAAAAAAAAACATGTAAGATCAAGTATATCTCAATGATCTCAGAAAGGGACTGGACATTAATAAAACCAACATTGTTGTCATGTTTGCCAGAATCAAGAATATCCCAACGTTTACTCCATTTCCATATGCAGCCATAAATAATGATAATGATAATGCACTTTTAGAATGAGGGGAAGGAACAACACAATATATCTTGATATATCAAAGGAATGAAACCCTTTCAGACTATGAACTAATCATTCGTGCAAAGAGTCAAAAGACTCCTCTCCATAATGTCCAAAAGGTACTAATTTCAGTAAAACAATAAACTGTAATCAACCATTAGTCACCAGTTCTCAGACCTTTTAACTATCTGTACAAACCTGAAATGCTTCTGGGACATTCTGACCTCATGTAATTCATTTCAAGCTGCTTTCCTAATGGGTTGTATATTAATTACATAGCATTGCACCATTCCCGTTGCCAAGCTAAGTCCAACCCAAGACAATAAAGAACTGCTTACCTCATGGATAATTAACATTCATTTTTGAATGAATGTATCAGTGAGATAGATTATACATCTATCAAAGTACTTATCAGCAAAATCAATGAAGGCACTAAGTAACCCAGTTTTCACTCTTTTACTTGTGTTAATAAAGATATGTAATAAAGTACTAAAAAACACATTGAGGTTGTTTTTTTTTCAGCTGAATCCAAACCTGTTGTGAAAGTAAGCAGACATAATGAACTTATCCAAATAATTTCCCTCAGTACTGCATCTTTGTTTCATTACAAAGACTTAGGCACCAAGAAATTGAGACAAGTACTCCACATTTCGTTTAAAAGTGAGCAATGAAAATGAAATCCCAATCACATTATAACCTCAAACATTTGATTACAATGGTATCCTTTCTAAGCCAGGGGAGTTGATTTCTCAGAAACCATTTTATATTTTCATTGAGGGGAGAATGATTAAGGGTTAATGTTTCACTGGAGCTATGTTGCTTATTGAAACTCCGTGCTTAGCTCAAGAAATAGCTATGAAGCATGCAAAAAGCTGGGTTTGTATAATGCAGGAAGTGGTCTCATTATATCCGTCTGAATGGCCACTTGATTCAATTTGAGAAGGCATCCAAGTTGGGCAATTAAACTCGGGCAAATTCTGAATCAAAGGATTATAAATGTTGTGGTTGTTTTCTGCAAGTACTTTGCGTTTGTGGTGTAAGAAGAATTGTAAATGCTAGTTTGAACACATATATTTATAACCATGTTTGAAGAGTTGGAGATTGAGGGCAGACTGAGAGAAAGAAACTTCTTCTGAACCACTCAGTTCCAACCTAGGAGGAGAGAGAGAGGCAGATTCATGCACTGTTAGTGTAGGATGGGGTCTAAAATCAGTCTACAGAAGCACTGTTTGCTTGTTTGCTCTGTATGTATTTGGAGTTCCCAATTAGCTCAAGGCAATTTGTCTAAGATGTTACCCTGTGCAGAGGGCGATCAAAGTTGTTAATGTGTTTAAGAAGCTTGATTAAATATTTAGACAAAAATATGAAATATTTTTTAAAGTTTTAAATGTATAACATTATTAAAGTCATTATAAAATGCACACCTACCTTTGAGCTAAAGACTGACCACAATGGACAGATTGGGGCTGCATGGTGGCTCAATGGTTAGCACTGTTGCCTCACAGTTTCATAGACCCAGGTTCAATCCCACCATCGGGCCACTGCCTGTGTGGAGTTTGCGCATTCCCCTTGTGTCTGCACGGGTGCCCACCGGGTGCTCCAGTTTCCTCCCACAGTCCAAAGATATGCAGGTTAGGTAAATTGGCCATGGGAATTGCAGGGTTACAGGGATAGGATGGGTCTGGATGGGATGCTCTTTGGAGGGTCCATGTGGACTCAATGAGCTGAATGGCCTGCTTCCATACTTTAGGATTCAATATACAGTGGAAACTCGATTATCCAAACGTGATGGGTGGGCACTATTTCATTCTGATAATCGATTATTCAGAAAATTGATTAAATGCCTTTCCTTTGGGGCACGGAGTTTTAAAGTCTGTGCCCTATTCAGGAGACTGCAGCAGCACACAGTGCACGAAAACCCACCCCCAATACCGCCCCCCCCCCAACACGGTCCAACACCGCCCCCGCCTCCAGCACAAAGCATGCAAGCCCCTGCTCCCAACAGAGCCCTCCACCGCCACTCCCCCCCCTCATTCCCCGGCCCCTCTCTGGGGCAGCCAGACTGTACACCAACAGCAAGACTGCTGCTGCTGCAGTTGCCTTTGTGGGGTAAGTCTCCAAATAGCACACAGGTACACACATACACACACACACACAGCCCCACACACAACATTTTTACTGCAAAGTTTTGACAGGTTCCATGTTTGCCCTGTACAGGACAATATTGGAGAGATTATTCCTGGGAAGCCGGGGGGGGGGGGGGGGGGGGCGGGGTTAGGGTACACTCCTCTGTAGAACACCAGGGAAAGTGTGGGGAGAGAGAGAGGGCGGAAGGTCAGCATTTGGAGACGGTGCCTGCTTAATCACTGTAAACAAAAGACGCAATCACAGCTGGAAACACGTCTTTGATGTAATGTTTTCATCGGGACCTCAAGATCTCCTTCAGATAATCCGATTTTTGGATAATCGAGGTTCCCCTGTATTGAGCTTAGTACATCATTGAGGGTTTATGGAATCCTTCAGAATTCAGCTCACTGCAGGGCCCCCACCAATCCTCACCAATGAGCCTTGCTGTAGCAAGAAGTTGAAATCCTCTCTGTAGCTAATGAATTCGCTAAATTTGCATTTGTCTGCACAGTCAGCAATGAAGACCACTAGTTTACCACTGCTGGCAATATCTGGGCCAGTTCCTTACCTGACTTCAATACCCTCACCTGCAATCTTCTTCCTGACCTCTCCGCCCCCACCCCACTCCAGCCTAGCACCCTCACCTTGACCTTCTTCCACCTATCACATTTCCAACACCCCTCCCCTGAGTCCCTCCTCCCTACCTTTTATCTTAGCCTGCTGGACACACTTTCCTCATTCCTGAAGAAGGGCTTATGCCCGAAACCTCGATTCTCCTGTTCCCTGGATGCTGCCTGACCTGCTGCGCTTTTCCAGTAACACATTTTCAGCTCTGATCTCCAGCATCTGCAGTCCTCCCTTTCTCCTCAAAGATTTTAACCTACTGCGAATCCTCTCGCAAGGATGCCTTCCTTGAAGAAGCTCTCTTCCTTCCTCTACAAGGATTTCAGAGAGTCCCTCTCTCACTGCACACCCCAGGTCATCTCCTCTGCCTCATTTCCCCTCCCCCCACCTTGTCTCAGTCAAATCCCTCGAACTCAGCACCGCCTTCCTAATCTGCAATCTTCTTCCTGACCTCTCCGCCCCCACCCCCACTCCGGCGTATCACCCTCACCTTGACCTCCTTCCACCTATCGCATTTCCAACGCCCCTCCCCCAAGTCCCTCCTTCCTACCTTTTATCTTAGCCTGCTGGACACACTTTCCTCATTCCTGAAGAAGGGCTCATGCCTGAAACGTTGATTCTCCTGCTCCTTGGATGCTGCCAGACCTGCTGCGCTTTTCCAGCAACACATTTTCAGCTCTGATCTCCAGCATCTGCAGTCCTCACTTTCTCCTTCAATACCCTCACAACCTTGTGCTTCCTGCAGTCAATGTTCTCCAATCACAGTTGCTATCTCTTATCAGACGTTAGAGTTTTCATTGCATAACTAACCAACTCCAACCATCCCATCCAGACAAACATCTTTTTGTTCCATCCCTGATATTTTTCTAATTAATAAATTAAACCATTGGATGACAAAGACACAAATTTTTTTTAAAGGTATTTATATTCTCTGGGGCTGCTGTCTAGACTTTTTATATTTCTCAAGATTCTGGATCAATGTTGGAGATGTGACAACCATACCTCTGACTGAGATCTTGTAAAGGCACCTCTTTCTGTCCCAGGATTTGCATATATTCAATTTTTTTTAAACATCCACTAAACCTCTGATATGATTTTGCCTCCAGCAGAGTATTTTACTTATTACAGAAATGCTTGTTATGCCTCTTACTTAAGAAATTAGTTCTGGATACCATAGTTTTGAAGAATACAAAAGACATTCATTTTATAGCAAACAATCTATACCCAAATATTAAGCAGCACGCATGAAGGATTCAAGTTAAGGTGGAGTCTAAGATCTTTATATCCTCAGCTCACATTTTATAATGTAGGAATGACTGCACAAGTATTTCTTTTAAAGGTATACTGCCAAACTGACTGTAAGACAGAACACAACAATCTCAGCCTTTTCACTCTCTCCACCTTTAAAAATAATTCAGGGATCCACTTTTTAATTAAGCTTTAAATAACCCTTCCACTATTACTTGCCATCATTTTCTGGTTCCTTTCATCTTCATTTCCCTCTTTGCCACCACATCATATTAAGATTTATTTTTTACATTAAGTTACTACATAATGGTAACTTATATTTGCATAGAAACTTCTACATTCTAAATTTTACAAAGACACTTTGCAGGACTGGTATTGAATTAAATTTGACAGAAGGTCACATAAACAGACTTTAGAACAAATGTCAAAATAATAGTCCAATGAAAGAATTTTAAGGAGTAATTTAAAGAAAGAGAGAGAGGTGGAGATGCGTGCAATTCTGCAAATTATGAGGGGCATGGATGGGATAGAGAAAGTCTTTTCCCTGTGGTAGGGGAGTCTAGAACCAGAGGGCATTGGTTTAGTGTGAGAGGTAAAAGATATAAAAGAGACCTAAGAGGCAACTTTTTCACGCAGAGAGCTGTCAGAGGAAGTAGTGGAGGCTGGTACAATTGCAACATTTAAAAGGCATCTGGATGGGTATATGAATAGGAAGGGTTGAGAGGGATATGGGCCAAGTGCTGGCAAATGGGACTACATTAGTTTGGGATATCTGGTCAGCATGGACGAGTTGGACTGAAAGGTCTGTTTCTGTGCTGTACACCTTTATGAATCGATGACTCTATGTTCAGAGTGAATTACAGAGCTTAAAGCCTCAGCAGTGAAAGCCAATGTATAAATGCATAAATCCATGTTATTGTTTTTAAAGCATTGTGTTCATTCAAATAGCCTGCGGGTGTTTTGCATAAATGAATCTGATTTCTTACAATCTGAAACTTGTGCCTTTATTTGTGCCTCGCAGATAAGATATACCCCAGGTCCAACAAGTAACCCTGACTGTGCCAAGCTTATAGATTGCAAATTAAGGTAGCTGAAAAATGTGTTGCTGGAAAAGCGCAGCAGGTCAGGCAGCATCCAAGGAGCAGGAGAATCGACGTTTCGGGCATAAACCCTTCTTATGTCCGAAATGTTGATTCTCCTGCTCCTTGGATGCTGCCTGACCTGCTGCACTTTACCAGCAACACATTTTTCAGCTCTGATCTCCAGCATCTGCAGTCCTCACTTTCTCCCTGCAAATTAAGGTAGAAATGCAGCACACTTTAAGCTTATAAAATGGTGGATGAATCCTTGCTCATAGCCAAGTTTCATAGCTTAAAACAATTAGTTCAATTTATTTAAGTTTAAATAATGTACTGAAGTGAAGCTATTAATACAAGTAATATTTTAGAATACATCAATTACAGAGAATCCATTAGCACATACTGCTCTCTCAATTTATTCTTGAATGAAAGAGTGCCTTGGAACGTTCTATTGCAGTATCAATCAGATATTCAAATAAAATATGCAAGTTGATCATTCATGGAGCCTTTGCTCTGAGCAGCCTTTAGAAATCCATTTAGAACTAAAGGACGCAGAAAGGTCAGCATCAGATTTCCCCTTAATTCCTTTGCAGTAAGATATAAATTATTTCAAACAGACAACAATCTCATTAAGCATAAATATCTTGGCAAGAATTTAGTGCAAATTTGTGACAAGCACCTTTAATTGCCAACAAATTGGAATCAAAGCCATTTTTTTTTTGACTCGAGATCAGTTGCCCAAATTTCCACATTTCTTTTTAGTTGTTTCCTTGATCCATTTCTGTCGCAAAGTGGTGATGTTGCAGGACTAACAATCTGGAGATGTGAGTTTCAATCCAACCATGGCAGCTGGAGGAATTTAAACTCAATTACTTAATAAATCTGGAATAAAATGCTTGTCTGCTCATCATGGAAACACTGGACAGCTGTAAAAACCCATTTGGTTCACTAATGTCCTTCAGGTGGGAAATCTCTTACCCATCTGGCATTCACATAACTTCAGATTCACAGCAATTTAAAAACAAATAAACCTACATTTTCTAATCAACTTGTTGAGAGGTGTTATTACACACTTCTGGAGCAGCAGGACCTGAACCCAGGCATAGGGACACTATCATTGAGCCACAAGAGGGTCACTGTGGTTGACTCTTAACTGCTCTCTGAAATGACCTGTCAAACATTCATTTAAGATCAAAGCGCACGACAGAAACAACATAGCATGTGTTCCCAAGTCACACAGAAATTCAAGAAGGTGACCTTTTCAAGGGCTACTGGGGATCCATGACAAATGGGAGTGCTGATCACATCCAATGAAATTATATTTGTCCAGTCAGAAAATAACTAATATTCATATCCTGCAATGGAAGATTGCAGAAATCGTTTTCAGAACGAGGCCTCGCATTTTCTTATTTTCCATTCAGAGTGTGCTAGGGATTAGTTTAAGACATAGGAGAAAGCGAGGACTGCAGATGTTGGAGATTAGAGTCCAGAGTGTGAAGCTGGAAAAGCACAGCCAGTCAGGCTGCATTCGAGGAGCAGGAAGGGCTTATGCTCGAAAGGTTGATTCTCCTGCTCCTCGCACACTGCCTGATTGGCTGTGCTTTTCCAGCGCCACGCTCTTGATTAATTATAAGACATTGCTATTGTAGGATTATTTGAGACTCATTAATGTGAGGAGATTTTGAGCCCAAAGAGCTCAAAGAGTTTGAAAAGTTACAATGTCTTCTTATGCACATGTGCATCGGTACAAATCTTGGTAGTGAACTGTAAAAAATAACAATTTTATATCCATTCTGAAGAAGGGTCTCTGGATTTGAAAAATTAACTCTGCTTTCTCTCCATAGACATTGACAGACCTGCTGAGTTTCTCCAGCAATTTCTTTAGCTTCTGCAATTTTTTATTTTAATTTTATATTGATTGCATTTTTTCATCATGCTGGTGCCCCAGATTAAAAACACTGAATACCAAGCTTGAGGGGTTAATGGCAAGAAAATGTGAGTGCCTGGTCAGCAGGATGCAGGTTTCTGACTGTAAGTCATATGATTCTTGGCTCTGCATCATAAAAGGTGGTTGTTCCAATATCGGTTTTAAGATGCTCTGGGATAATAATATTAGGAATGTACATCTTCACAATACTGCAAAATCAATACTCATGGCATTTTGTTTGGGGAAGAACTAAAAGACAGTGAAACTTGATTTGCTGGTGTTTTACTGCAGCATTTCCAGAGCCTGCATTTAAAAGGATGTGAATCAGCTCTGTACTTATAAGCTTCAAGTTCTGAGATGGTCAGGTGAGCAAATGAGAAGATGCCACTTGAAGCAGATGTGTTATAATTAAGGCTGTCACATCAGAGGTGAGACAGCCATGTGACTGAAAACAGAAATAATATCAACCTGCAAATAAGCTCTGATGAAGAGACATCTGGACTCAAAAAGTTGGCATGCTTTCTCTCCACGGATGCTTTCTGATTCATTGTGATTTGCAGCATTTGTTCTTTTTCAGTACAGATTCCAACATCTGCAGTAATTTGCTCCTATTATATCAACCTGTGTTTAGAGTCACCGAGTCTTAGATATACACAGCAAAAAAACAGACCCTTTGGTCCAACTTGTACATGCCGACCAAATATCCTAAAAAAATCTAGTCCTATTTGCCAGCATTTGGACTATATCTCTCTAAAGCCTTCATATTCATGTACTCATCTGGATGCCTTTTACATGTTGTAATCATATCAGCCTTCACCACTTCCTTTGACAGCTCATTCCATAAATGCTCCACCCTCTGCGTGAAAAAGTTGCCCCTTAGATCCCTTTTAAATTTTTCCCCTCGTGCCCATGCCCTCTAGTTTGGGACTCCCCCACCCCATGGAAAAGACTTTATTTGTTTACCCTATCCATGCCTGTCTAAATTTTATAAACCTCTATGTGATATGGGTTATTTTCAAAAACCAAGAGGGAGAGTGTACCTAAGGGAAGGCAAACTTTGGAGAGGTTGGGAGGTGAGCAGGAGGAATTGAGACATCTTAAGGGTCTTCTTCTATGTCCCAGATCACCATCTCCCCCTTCCCTTTCCCACCCACAGCACAAGCATTCTGATCTGCCAGTCTTTCTCACAGCCCCCAGGTCCCTCTTCAAATTGCCAGGTGGAAAGTGACCCTGAAGAAGGGTTACATGAGAAATGTTGACTTCTGACCCTCGTGATGCTGCCTGGCTTGCTGTGTTCTTCCAGCCGCCTACCTATCTATTTTAGTCTCCTGCCTGTCTATTTTAGCCACCTGAGGGACAGTTATCAGTCAATTACCTGACACCTGAAGAGAGCCTTAGTAGGTGGTAATCACTATTTATGCTTGACTTGTGTGAGTCATCCCAGCTCAGCTCAGCTCTGTTTAAGAGTCCTGAAGAAGGGTTACACTCGAAACATTAACTTCTCCACCTCCTGATGCTGCCTGGCTTGCTGTGTTCTTCCAGCCTCCTGCCTGTCTACTACAGGTGGAAAGTGGGCCTCAGTTGGGGCAAGGGCAGATGAGCCATTAGCCGGCTTCACCCTTAACCCCCAAAACATTTCTGACAGATAGTGGGCAGGCAGGAAGACAGGAGGAAGGTCAACTGAGGATCTTTACAGACACGCTGTGCCTCCATGCCTGTTGGCAGGATGCTGTAACATTCTGCTCAAATTTACTGTCCAAAGACCACGATGCAACCCATGCAATACATTAATAAATCTAAAGCGGATATGCTACTTTGACGTGGGTAATCAGGAGATAGAAAAGGCATGCTATTTCTGATTGCATATCTATAACAGAGTCATCAACAGACAATGTAGTAGGGACCTGCCTTCGGGTTTACCACACGCAGAAATAGAATCTATAATTATTTGTGTTATACTGCTGGAATGTGGTTAAAATGTGGTTGGACCTTAATATCTCCCCCCAGTTTTAGCCTAAAGCCTCTTGTGCTGAAGCTCTGCCACAGTGGCATATCATTCAATATCTTGGTATTCTGAAAGCTGCCCTCTCACCACTTTCACCTCTGCTTTCATTCAACTCCTTTTGAGACTCAAGAGCAGAGCACTAGTTCATTCTAGTTTCTCATTGCAGTTTAATGTTCTGATCAGCATTCTCATAATTCTTCCTTGCAATCTCTTGATGACTTGAATATTTGATCAGTATATTTTCAGCAAGCTGTGACAATTATTTTCACCTCTATTTCTAGATCACTGGGGTTTGCTCTGAATCATCACAAATGTACAATTAAATTTACAGTAAGATAACTCTGAAATCTCAGCCCACCCTCGCCTCCCCCTAACTTTCATAGTATCTTTGAAACCAGTGGAACATTCATCTGCAGAATTAGTGATTTCACTGACTTCAAGTGATAATGTTCATGAAATCCTCTCTTGCTGGTCTTAAATGTAATTTTCTCGCTCTTCAGGAACCTCACCATGGCCAGAAATTCTTTAAATAATGTAGTGAATTATTTATGAGTGCTTCGAAAATCTAGATATTCTGGTTGTATCTAATTGACTCAGATCACTGGTACTGATCCATTAGAAGAGAATATGCTCAGTAGAATAATAAAGAGCCCATAAAAGTTAGCAGATGTAGTATCTTTATGACCTCATAAAGCAAATGCTTTTTATTGTTATTGAACAAACACGTAATCTGATCTTTACAACACAATATTTGAGACCAATAGAAACATCATTGAATGCATTAAGGGTAGGAATCCATGGCAGGTTTTGCGTTCTGAACAATTAGTTTTAGCACACTAAGTCTTTTCTACTTTTGTTCCTACATAATATATTACTGACTTAATTAGGCAGCAGTTAATGCATTGACACCACTGTCTCGTTCAGCAGTAGCAATGCCTCTTTCAACCAATTGAAGAACAAACCATTATTCAACATGGATCACTTTCCCAGTACTAGCCATGCCCACTTGGTAGATAATGTGATTCTACTTCATACGTACAGATCAATTGTGCATAGACAAAAGTTATAACATAAAAATGAGGTTCCAATTAGATATTGAGAGGGCTTTGCACAGGTGGTACTGGAACTTACATTAATTTGGATCTGAATTTTGATTGAATACAGGTGGGAATATTCCTAAATGCTTACTCCTCAATCAACTCACCATTAGACTGATTAGTGTAAATGCCAAATGGGTGTGTTTCTGTTGATCTTCCATCAAAGTTATGGAGACGAATTGGAAAACTTCCTGAGGAAACTCTCAGAAACTATATTGATTGCTATCGAGCAGAACATAATTTAAAATAACAAGCAAGACTTTAATTTATATAGCAACTTTCATAACCAATGGATGCCACAAGATACTTTATCATGAATTAAGTGTTATTGAAGTGTAGTCAGTAGGTGGGATCACAGCAACATGATCTAATTGCAACAATGTGATAATAACCAGGTAATGTAATTATTTGTTGTTGTTTGAATGTTGAATATTCATCAGAACCTCAGGGATAACTTTTCTGCTCTTTTCAAAATAAAAATGTGGGATCTTTTACTTCTAATTGAGAGTGCAGACAGAGCCTCAGTTTAACATCTAATTTGAAAGGTGGGATGTCCCACACTGCAGGGCTCCCTCTGTACTGCATAGAATATCAACATTGACCTTTTACACTCAATTCCTACAATGGGACTTGAACCCTGAGGCAAGAGTTCTCCCAACTGACCCATGTCTAACACATAAACTCTTGTGTTAACACAACATTTAACAACTTTCCATAATACCACAGTTTCTTAATATTGCCATTTGTACACTTAAAAAATTACTTTATGCAGTTGGTTTTAGAAATGCAAGGTGGAATCTTATAGAGATCTGAGTGATATGGCCCATGGCTAAACGTGTGGCAGAGTCAGGCAATAAGTGCAGTGAGGGGGGATCCTCACAAACCTTTACAGATGTACCATAGAAAACATACTGTCCAAGCACACAATGGCCTGGTAGGCAACTGCTCTGTCCAGGAATGTAAGAAACTACTGTGATGATGCTGCTCCTCTAACAAGGTTTTGTTGTTCTTGTTTTTTTTTCAAAAGGGGTTGTAAAAGGCAGAGGGGCCAGCATGGCTACCAGAGACTGTCTAAGTCAACAATCAGGGGAGGCCTTTAGGTATTATCTAAAGCAGTTCTATAATGAAAAGGGAGTGGCCAATTCTCCCAGTTCAGGGATGATTTTAGTTTGATTTGTTTTTTTAGCAGTTAGAAACTTCTGGGGACAGAGAAGCAGCTACAGTGAAAAGAGATTCCATGTTTCAGCAAATGATGCCTGACTGATCCTCTCTCTCTAACATTTTTCCTATAAGAACTTGGGTTTGATTTTACCTTTTTTCCAAGAGGTATATTTATGGAGGTGTTGCAGGAAATTGGAACAGCATCATTAAGGTGTGATAGAGTCAGTTGGGTTTTCAGATAGGTTAAGTTATTCTATAATCTGTTCTTGATTGTTCATGTTTGATTTAGTAGTCTGCAAATAAATTCTGTTTGGTTTAAAACTGAGTGGTTTGACCAGCTGAATTACTCCTGGAATATCCACTTTATATCTCCTAGAACAACTAAAAAATTTAGATTCTGGGCTACCTTCTTAAAAAGTTCTGAGGGGGTGCGACATGGACCGTAATACCACAGAAGTTTGTCTGCATAGCCCAGACCATCACAGAAGCCAACGTCCCATCCATGGACTCCATTTACAACTCTTGTTGCCCCAGACAGGCTGCTAACATCATCAAAGACCCATCCAAACTTGGTAATGCTCTCTCACAACTTCTCCCGTCAGGCAGAAGAAACAGAAGCTTAAACATGCATACCAGCAGGCTCAGGAACAGCTTCTTTCCTGCCATTATTAGACTGATGAATGGACTCTCTCCACTTCTAATAATGTTGATCATGGTAATGTTGATCTTGCCTTGCGCATGTCCTGTATGGTGTAACCTGTATGCTTCACTCTAAATTTTTTTTCTACCCTATGATCTGTATGTCCTTGCTTACCATCACCTGCTTGTACTGCTCATAAACAAAGTGTTTTACTGTACTTAGGTACACATGACAATAAATCAAATTAAATAATCTTTACGTCTAGATCATCTTGCTCCACCTTTGGCAATCAGCGTGGTGAGGTTCTCACCTGACAGTGGCAGGATATCTATTGATGCTAACTATTGATTGTTAAATGTCTTGTTAATGCCACAACTCACCTCATTAGTATCAGAATCCCACAAGCTGACATCAGGAAAACCCGGCAAGGAAACAAGAGGATGTTCCTAGCGAGTTCACCTCCATATTGGGTACCAGCCACAAACAGCTCAGGGTGTGAGCTGAATGCACTCCTCCTCCATGGGTGTTGCAAATGGCCATCTGCCATTTCATCAGCACCATCCTGGTACATCTACAGTGCACTGACGGTGTGTTTTAGACACACCCACAGACATTGCAGGACACGCCAAGTTCTGGCATTGAAAGGCTGCAGCAGGGACTGGCAACCAGTACACAGACTGGATTCAACTCCAGTTTTGGACTGTTCACTTGCTCTCTTAGTGTTCACTCATTTAGTACCTATCTGCTTGCTCATAGTCCCCCTTGCCTTGAGTTAACTTGCTGTGCCAATTGGTGCAGTCACAGAAACCAGCAGCCAAGCATCCCTATAGACTAATGGGTACACATCCTGCTCTAGGGCAGCTTGTTGTCTGCACAGACGTCCATCCATTACAGCATCTGGATAGCCATGATCTGCTACTGGAACCTATACAGGGAGAGTCAGAATGAGATGCATGGAAGTTAAAGTCATTGACATTGATGTACGCTGTTCTAATTTCAAAAATATCTCCTTTGCACCAAAATGCACCCAATACGTTTTCTTCTTTCTCTTTCTCCATCTTCAGCTAAGTGTATTCCCTGGTTCTGTAGCTGGGATGGAGGGAATCTGCTCTGATGAGGATCACTTTGCCGCTAGAGGTGGGACCCCAGAACAGGCCAGACACATCAAGGATCTTTATTGCGAGAGGAAAGTGAGACCTTCCTTGGCTTGAACACCCAAAGGTTGGAGGTGGAGGCTGAAGGCAGGTGGAGGTGGCGGGTCTGCCTGAGTGGAAACCACCCATAGGCCAGTGTGTAGTTCCAGTTATGGCACTGTCTCCTTTGAGCACCTGGTGTCAAGGCTTCCCATCTCTATCTCACCATGCCTTTGGTCCAAAGGTTGGTGCAATGAATTGCGGGTGTATGTGGCCCTTTCCAGTGGACTCTGAATGTCCTGGACCTGGTTCTCTATGGTTGCTGCCAAGCGGTCCATGGAGGTGGACAGACTGTCAGTCTGCCCTGGTGTCCCTCCCTGTGCATGTGAATGAAGTCGCTGATTGCAGTGTTATCTCCTGCCTGGGGTAGTGAAGGTGCCTGGTCTCTGGCAATCTACCAAGTGTCCTGAGGTGATTTTTAGTTGCCTAGCTGTGGAGCTGTTACAGTGAAGTACTTGCACACTTTCTAAACTTAACCTTCCCACCGACGGGGCAGTATCATGCCTGGTGGGGTCTGTAGGAAGCTGCCTTGCTGATGCTTCCTCTGCCATCATGTTGCTGATCTTGAGGGGTCCAAGAGGGAGGTTTCTCCACAGAAGGCATGAGGAGGCTTGTAGAACCCGCAAAAAATGAGAGAGAGAAGGGATTATGGCCAGTGGCTGGAAGTGGTGCTCAATGACTGAGAGTGAAAGTAGAGTTAATGAAGAGTAGTAGTGTTCCGCAGGATGGTACTTACTCACCTGCCTGGACATTGCTATCTTGATATTCCTACATGGGCAGCCTTACTCCTTTTCCGTGAGGACCAGCATTCTGTCCTGGTAGGGGTTGGAATGAGGAAATGAGGGGAACTGAATGTGATGAAAGTTGGTGGTATGGTCATTAGTCCTGGTCCATGTGGGGGAAACTTGGGGAGATGTTCTGAAGGGCTGAGGAGGCGGTGTGAAGATCATGCCGCGTTAGTGTGTGAGAGGGGACAGCGGGTGAGGGAATGTGTTGTAGATAATGGTGAGGATGATATGGGGCATGAACCTTGGTCAGAAATTGATGCACGATCAGAGATGGTGTGAGTGTGAAGTCTAAGTGAGAAGAGTGTGACACTGACACTGGCAAATTGGAGAAGATCATTAACCTTAATTTCATATCAATTGCTGTTCCTCCACATCCTGGAGACAGCACTGATCCTGCTGGTGATCTGGGACCCAGTTTGTAAAGTCTGCTGGTACGGACCCCTCTGCTGATTCTCCAGAAAGGGGACGCCTCTCTATTGCACCACCCATCACTAGACCCTCTAGGTCCCTGTTGAACAAATGCAATGCCTTTTCCCCTCCCCTTCCTTGCCATGTTCCAAGTCTGTCCATTAATGAGAAAGGCAGCTTCAGAATGGATGCACGGCAGTATCTTAACTATCGAGCTGATGCAAGGGATGCTGGTCTTTCAGTGGATATCCATTGAGTGGTGAGTTGTTCCAGGAATGTTGTGTGGTAAGATGGGGCAGAAATTGGAGATCAGAGATACATAAGGCATGGTAGGTAATTAAGAAGATGAGTTTTGTAAGTTGGCGTAAAAAACTCATTAGGCAATGCAAAGTAAAACCCTTGATAAAACTCAAATGAACTGGGACTTTCCAAAAAAATGAAAGATTTAGCCCACAAAGGGTTTTTTGAACTTGGTCAATGTACACAATGTAGACAATGTAGACAGCATTATGTTCTCTTGCCAAAGTGTAAATTAATATGACAAACATATAAAAGTTACAATAGTTAAATTGAAGAATTCCAACTTTAAAGAAAAACCAGAAGCAATATCAGTAATCTTTGATATCTTCCAGTTTAATTCATGTATAAATGTTATATGCATAGTTTAGAAGGCTCCAGTTACTAAGTTGTGAAGTAAAGGGTTAATTATACCTTTACGCTGAAATAGTAGTCTCTAACCTTTATATGCATAAAGGTCACTTTTTGAATTTAAGTGCAACCTAGGATCTAGCCCAAAGAAAATATCGAATAAACAGATTATTTTAAGTACTACATTAGCTGAAAACCAAGTATATATAACTACTCATTTTGTCCTCAACTCCCTAAATCTCAGTGGTGACAACTACAACTTCATATTATTCGCCAGTGTCTTGAAGTCTGGGTTGTGGTGTGAGACTGATAGCACATTAAGTGGCTGTCCATGAGGTGGGTATAATACCTGGACTTGATTATATTCATTTGGAAAAATGCTGTCTCACAGAGGCATGTGGAGTCAAAGTAAGCTTTTACTCTCGAAGTATAAGATGTTAGGAGTGGGTACTTTTCTCCATTTATCAGTCACCCAAAATCACTGTCCCTTGATTTGACTTTCAGCTCAATAACATGTTGCATAATTGTCTCCACATCCATTCCACTGCTTTGTAAATCAAATACCTGTTAGAATTTGATGGCTAACCCAGCAATGTTTACTTGAAGAATGGATTTGAGACAAACATAATGACATGTTCCATCATATCTAATTCCTGAAATTGCCTGATGAATTCCTCTGTTCACTTCCTCATGTGGATAGAACCAGGATAGAACTTGGTCTTTAATCTTTTTCTCGTATTTTGTCCAGATTCAGGAAGTGTTGCAGCGATACATTTTTTAACTTGGGAGGACCATGGACCTAATTTCAGTTTTAATGCATTCTCAGCACTGATCATATGTGCCAAAGTCATTTGCCAGCTGTTCATGTCAGCTTTGATACCTGTAAGGAACCTTATGTAGAGCAATGACACATTGACAGCTTATTGCACACTTCATTCCTTGATTTAAGAAAAGTGACAATCTCAGGCATCAGATCGAGAAATCTTTGCAGGGCCTTCCCTCCACTTGCCTACCTCACATTTGTATGAAGAATTAGTTCACCACAGGCAGTACTGAGTTTATATCCAGTAAGGATTCAACAAAATGCTGAAGGGCTTGAATCAAGTTTACAATCTTCTCATTACATGAGAAAAGTGCAGACATTTATTCGCTAATGTGTACAGGTGGATTATACAGTGACAATTGACAAAAGAGGGGAACTCAGGATCAGATTTGCAAAATGCATCAAAGCCCACATTTTTGCCAAGCATGGCTAGTGCAATATCAGCTGTGATGGAAATCACTTTCTTGATTGGAATGTTTTTCTGAAACACGTGCCTTTTGTTTTCACAGTAGAGATCCTCACCATTGTTCTCTCTAAGGGACAAAAGGGTGAGATGATCCTGTTTAGTTGTTATATCCTCAAAAACCAGCTACAAAGAGCAATCAGCTGGCTTTTTCAGTCATGTTGATGAACTTAACAAATTGCAGTGAGAAGCATTCACAATTCTTCAAGTCCTGCTGTGGTTGCTGAAAGATATCTACGGACAACGATTCCATACGTCTTGCTGCTGTGGAAGTACCATGTGACATGCTGTAGATTGCAGTTATTATTTCTTCATTTTACTTAAAGTCTTTGAATAAAGAGACAGTGGCCACGGTCGTTACCTCTTTAATAACTTCATCTGTGAGTGATTCCTTGCGTTTTGCCAGAAGATAGTAAATATGAAGTGATATTTCAGTGCAGGCCTGACCTTTTGCTGTTGTTTCAAAAAAAAAGATTGCTGAGCTTTCGAAACGGCCTTCGTCAACTTCCTTTGTCTGAAGCGTACAGTTCAAGAGAAAACTATCTTCGAATTTACTGCGCATTCTTGTGTAGTTTCATTCAAAATTCTGCTATTAACTTATTGATTTATTTTGTTGATATATAAGGCAAATGTTCTTATTTTTTACATTGTGAACAGAATCTCATTTTCCCATTCGTTTTAGTTTCTTTTTAGATGGCCCAGGTTCATCACTCAGCATTATCATTTCATCTTGTGATTTGCAGTATCACGCTGCCACTGGCCACTCGACATCTGGAACATCCAGAACGTTACTGTTCGGAAGTCTGGACGTACAGGAGCTCACTACTGGGCTCACAATGAGTTTCTACTAGAGCTCTTGGTCATCTTGTGTCTTTTGCATATCCGATGTGAGTCTTGGCAGCATTCCCCATAATTTTTCTTTGTTTTGCATGGAATTATTAGATAAGCAGCTGAAGTAATGAAAATACTGCAGGTCTGCAGAGAAAGGACAGAGGAGTGGAACGAGCTGAACCGCTCTTGCTAAGGGTCTGCATGGACATGATGGCTTGGTTAGCTTTCTACCTATGTTTAGAATTAAGATATAGTGGCTTCACAAATCGGATCCTAGAATATTTCTTATTGTTTTTACTTATTTGTTTGCATGTCCGCCATAAAACTTACTTTGCCCTGCAATGATAATTTATCTGGATCAAATGAAAAAAAAAGATCCAACTAGCTAGCAAAGCCTGTGAATAGCATCCACTTTACTCCAGCTACATTACATCCAGAAGTGGAAGTCATGTAGTGCCTTAATATTCAACGGTTGTGACAATTGTGGTTGAATATCAGAGATGTCGATGGCGAGGGAATGTGAATAGATGGTCCGATTAACTATTCGAGACTCTACAATCAGCCTGTCCAGCATGTATTAGAGAGCCTGGCTCAAAGAATCGTGACTGAGTATGTGCATAAGGATATCCTTCAGAGTGACATCAGATTGCACAGAATTAGGATACTGCAAAATTCCAGTGAACTCCCTTTTACCCTCCACTTAGATACTTATGTTCAATAAAAGCTGTTGATGTTTGCTTACCTGATCTGCAGACTTGATTGTATTACATCATGACAAAAGGTGACCAGACCACAGAACTGGAGGCAAGTTGCAACTGGAGTGTCTGAAGTGAAACCCAGTGGTAATACAGTACTGTAAGTGAAGGATGAGGCCAAGCCAGTCATCTGACCACAAAACTGGGGGAAAGACTTGAAAAGCAGTCTACCTGCAGTACGGTGCTATGGGAGAAGGACTTTAAGACTACCCAGTCACCAACCGAAGAACAGGAACTACAGAAGAAAAGAAAATCCATGCAACCCTCTAAAAAGGTCAGAGTATTGTTTTGACCACCGTAAATCAGTAATGAAAATACCTAATGAACAAAAAGGCCTTTCCTTTACTAGACCTCCTGGATCATGTTGAGGATTTTAACCAGACCATACCCTGTATTAATGGATATCTGTTAGTTAGCAGACATAGCATTACCTCAAGTCTTGATCACAAACTTGGACTAGGTTAATGTACTGTCATACTTGATCTATAGAAGCATTGACATCATTCTCATCTGACAGGGTATAGAAGGAGATAAATAAAATACTAAAGTCTTCCATTCTATTTTAGATTATGCGATAACCCCATGATATACCAGGCAAAGCTAAATTGGTGCAAGCAGGAGCTATGAGAAACCATTGTTTCCTCGATAACTGATTTCTGTTGTCTTGCTGATAATTGTCAGAATGGAACTGTTATGATCCAAGATCATATCACCAAATTAATGTTATGTTCTACATTGAGAGCAGTAACCTTTATTGTTAAAGTAGACAACAAGTGAGATCTGCCCAATTACTCAGAGAATAAAGTCACAAGATTCCATTGTTTTGAGCAAACTATAATAAATTTCACTACAAAAGGTTGAACAATTATGTAATCTCCAATACGCATACAGCTTATTTCAAGAAACAGGGAAAATTAACTATGGACTGTCATTTACCAGAAATCAACTCATTGTCAGTTTTGATGAGGTTCTGGAAGTATTCTCCCTGTGGACTCTTGTGAGATGCTGTTCTCCAAACCTCAATTTATTGGCTATACATGACCCACCTATGGGTCCCTGCTTGTCCTATCATCCCGTTTGCCTGAAATAGGAGATTGTCTCATTGTCAGGATCCACTGAGATTTTGCCATTTTCAAAGCCCAGTCGTGTGCATCATCAAAAATTGTCAGACAAGAGCTGTCCTTCAACATGGACATAGAGAACATTAAAAGAAATTCTTCTCAATGCGCATGGTTAACACTTCAATTCAAATATAAATGATCATTGTTATTACCATTTAAGAATCAAATCACTCAGGTCAATTGCCTTTCTCCTAATCATGCCCAAGAACACTGTTTAAGGGACTGCTATTTATCTCCCAGTGTCCAGTGTAGGTTATAGTACAGTCATGAAGAGAGCAAACCAGAAATCAAATTGGCACATACCTACTTTGCTGAATTAAATAGGGACCGGATTAGTTTCTCTGTGGATGAATGGATAGTTAAGGGGATGGCATACATAGTCAATGAGCCAAAACCAGTAGCAGCAGAAACTGGCCAGCCACCTGGGAGCAAGATGTTCCAAAAGCCATAGGACAAAACAGGGACAAGTCCCAACTAAACTGGAGAAACACAGTTGCTCCCTAAGCAAGACTGCTCTGGCAAACGCACTAGAGATAGTTCAAGAGCTGCTAATAATGCTCAGACATTCAAACTGGTATGTATTACCCAATTGAGGACACATATAGAAAAGTGCTGAAATGGGAGTAGTAGCGGATGAACATTGAACATAGAATGTTACAGCGCAGTACAGGCCCTTCAGCCCTCGATGTTACGCCAATCTGTGAAATTAATCTGATGCCCATCTAACCTACACCACTCCATTATAATCCACATGTATGTCCAATATCCATTTAAATGCCCTTGACGTCGATGAGTCTACTGCTGTTGCAGGCAGGCCACTTCACCTGCCTACTACTCTCTGAGTGAAGAAACTACCCCTCGAATGCATACTGACCTGCTGTGCTTTTTCAGCTTCACACCTAGTGACTCTGACCTCCAGCATCTGCAGTCCTTACTGTCACCGAATCTCAGTCTTTTGTCAGCCTTGGGAGCCCAGGCCAGATTAGAGAGCCACCTTTTGGCTTTAAAAAGCTCCCAGCAACCTTTCAGAAGCTGAAAGACCAGGTAGCAGCTGAACTCAGCAATTGCGCCGTGTACCTCGATAACTTGGTAACCTGGAGTGAGTACAGACCATAATCCCTAAAACATATAATGGAAAGAAAAGGTTCAAAGTGACCAATGTCAGATTGTTCAACTGGAGTTGGCTGTTATAGCCGTTTAATCTAAACATCACTAACGCTGACAGACAGAACAATGGAATCGCTGTTGTCTTATCCAGAGTGTAAATCCCCACAATGCAGCGGGGAACTGAAAATGCTGACATTCCAGTGTGAATGGAATGAATGACCTTTCTTCTTTCTCTCCTTTGGCAGAGAATATGCAAACAAATTGAAATTGATTTCACTCTTTTCCTGTGGGGGATGAAAGAATGTCAGGTACACAATATGTGAAAGAGATCAAGAATTGTTTTAAAAGCTATACTTTTAAATGAACTTTGATGGATGAAAACTTGGCTTTCACTGATCACATGGTTCAAGTTGATGACTATTTCTGAAAAGCTCCAATCAACAATTACCAGAATTACTGGACCTGCAGAACAGACTGTGCCCCACTCCCCAGAGTGTATTGATACAAAACCCTGATCCTAATTGCCCCAAGTGGCGGAGTGTCCGTGTTCCAAGATGCTGGACTGAGACCAGATGCTACCCTTGACTCACTCTGGAGGCTTTCCAGACTGACGATAATCCCTGTGACTTAATTTAGTACTACTCCCTTCATGTGTTTGCCACATGGTGTAGGTACGGCATTGATGTAGCATGGTGCCATACAGCAACATGTTCACTGCCTTGACTGATCAGTGCTGACAACCATGACAAGCTCCTGGCTTTGTTATTGCACTAAACAACATGCCAAGACAGAACTACTGTGAATCTTTAAGCTGTGAGTCAGGCAGCAAGACAGAAAGAAACAAGGTAGAGATGCTGTGAGTATTCAAGTAGGCACAAATTGCATGAGTGCTAAGAAAGCAAATGAAAAGCCTTGAGGCAATCACAATGCATAGAGTGTACCCTGAGATGTTAGGGATTGCCTTCACATCAGACATTGTAACTATCTAGTTTCTCTCGAGTGCACAGGAGAATAAGAAGTTGAACATAAATTAGACAAAATTAGGTACTAACGACATATTGATGCAAGCAAAAATCCTCTCACTATTGTGATTCTCATCCCAATCTTCAAGCCTTGGGTGGAAAATTAGACATTTTTCCCTGACCTTAACAACCTTATTTTTCCCAATTTGCCATATTTAACTGCAATGTTTCAATGAGGCAGCTCCACACCCTCTGAATTGCAATCAGGATCGGCACCAAATGCTGGCTTAGTCAATGGCTCCCAACGCCATGAAACCAAAGAAAAAACACTTTCATTTTTGTCTAACCCACAGTGCACCTAAACCGGTAGTGCCAGATACTGACATGATAGTGACCAAAATATATTTCACTGGCTCTGACATTTACCAGGATCAGTGCAATAAATGAAAATAAAATGATTCAAAGGATAAAAGATCACATCAATGTTTTTCGGCTCAAGACATTTTCATGGAGACAACTTAGATTGGACAGTCTTTTCATCTCTGGAATTTGGATTCAAATCAAATTGGATAAATTTGATGAAGGTGTTAATTTCAATGCTCTATTAATGAGTATTTGACTGTCATACATTCAAACCTGAGTTCTCGTTGGGGGATGTTAAAACCTTTCTGATGAATGGCATATAGGACCCTCTTGTCATTCAGTAAGTGAACCATATGGGATCTTGGTGATAAATTAAAAACTGGATTTCCCTGTTGCCTATTGATCCTGCGCTGTTGTCATTCACTGTCATATCTTCCTTCAACATAAATATGAAAGAAATGGTTTTGAAAAATAAACTTAAGACAGAGAGTTGACAGGTGGCTCTTATTAAATGTGTTATGTTTTCTTACAATGATACAAAAGCTGTCACCAGAGTCCACAGGAGACATATGGCTGTAATTCAACGCTGCAGAATGAAGGAAGCCTGAGTATTAGTCGTTATCTTTCTTGTGAGAGAGAAATGCCAACAAAACAAAGTCATAAACTTACAAAGTTAATGATTCCAGACTACTAGAACTGAGATTTTCCTACCAGGGAGATTATTTGCTTTATTATTCTATAGAACAAGAGTAAGGTAGAAAAAGAGACTAGCAGAGAAATGGGTAACAAGGATCGAAAGGGACAAGAAGTAGATCACAATGCAAGCTAACCTTTCTAATTGGCACAGTGTGAGTGGAACATGTGGATAGCATTAGGGCGAACCTTCCTCACCTTCATAAATTTCAAGCCTTATTGAGACTTGTTCAGTGATTGTCTGAAGTTCCCAGTCTTAAGTATGATGAGTGCCTCAGGCAAGTTGACCAACTCGGACCTCATGTCTTTGTGCTTTAGAACTTTGAATCACTATTATTGAACGGGATAACTCTATTTGCATGATTGTTTAAATCTGTGGCCATTTTGCACAAAGTCCTTTTGATTTAAAGAAACATTTTGCAGCTTTAGTCCACAGTCAAAGATAAAGACTGTGGAAAGACGTAGACTTTATATGTCTCCACCCTTTGGGAAGATGAAACATGATTTGAAAGATCTTTCACCACAAAATATATGAGTCAGACACATACAACTCAACATAAGACATAAGGCTTTTCATCCTCTTTCTCCTGTCACCCTTATTAAACAATATTTCAGCATTTCTTAACTTACTTCATCATTTTACCATCTGTGCAGTGATAATAAGGAGGTCAGCCATGTGGACCTCATAGAATGTACGTTCCCTGATTGGGGTTGTTAAACTGGTCTGATCAGAGAGCCCTGGCTGATAGATAAGAACAGGAATGTCCCCCCTCCTCCAATTCTATTGTGATGTAATCCCTACCCTCCCCTTTTACTTTTTTTCATGTAAGCATTACTCTAATCAGGCCAGTTCAGCTGTTTACATGGGTGTTTTCCTGGTGGCGAAAATATTGAACAAAATGATGTCTTTACTAAGTCACTGCACAGACACATACATACACACACACACACAACACAGGTGCAGCGGTAGTGTGGGGATGAAAGAATAAAGAAAATAAACAGGAGATTTAGAGAGTCTCCCTCATTCTCTGGGCTGGCACTGAGCTGGCTGGTCAGGGGCCCATTGCACATGTGGAAAAGAAAGAACAAGAATGTCAGAGGCTCTGTTCACTCTGAGAGCTGGCTCTGGGGGAACTGGATCAGTGTGAAGGATTCTCCATGTGTAAATAAAAGGTGACTTGGTGCTGGGATCTCTGGAGTTATTTCAATCTGGACAAGGCATCTGGAAGCATAGTATATTTACCAATAATGTGAACATTCTTTACATCTGAATAATTGACTGGAGGCCTGTGACCAGTGGAGTGCCACAAAGATCAGTGCTGGGCCCTCTACTTTTTGTCATTTACATAAATGATTTGGATGTGCGCATAAGAGGTATATTTAGTAAGTTTGCTGATGACACCAAAATTGGAAGTGTAGTGGACAGCGAAGAAGGTTACCTCAGATTACAACGGGATCTTGATCAGATGGGCCAATGGACTGAAGAGTGGCAGATGGAGTTTAATTTAGATAAATGTGAGGTGCTGCATTTTGGGAAAGCAAATCTTAGCAGGACTTATACACTTAATGGTAAGGTCCTAGGGAGTGTTGCTGAACAAAGAGACCTTGGAGTGCAGGTTCATAGCTCCTTGAAAGTGGAGTCGCAGGTAAATAGGATAGTGAAGAAGGCGTTTGGTATGCTTTCCTTTATTGGTCAGAGTATTGAGTGCAGGAGTTGGGAGATCATGTTGCAGCTGTACAGGACATTGGTTAGGCCACTGTTGGAATATTACGTGCAATTCTGGTCTCCTTCCTATTGGAAAGATCTTGTGAAACTTGAAAGGATTCAGAAAATATTTATAAGGATGTTGCCAGGGTTGGAGGATCTGAGATGCAGGGAGAGACTGAACAGGCTGGAGCTGTTTTCCCTGGAGCGTCGGAGGCTGAGGGGGTGACCTTATAGAGGTTTACAAAATTATGAGGGGCATAGATAGGATAAATAGACAAAGTCTTTTCCCTGGGGTCGGGGAGTCCAGAACTAGAGGGCATAGGTTTAGGGTGAGATGGGAAAGATATAAAAGAGACCTAAGGGGCAACTTGTTCACGCAGAGGGTGGTACGTGTATGGAATGAGCTGCCAGAGGATGTGGTGGAGGCTGGTACGATTGCAACATTTAAGAGGCATTTGGATGGGCATATGAATCGGAAGGGTTTGGAGGGATACGGGCCGGGTGCTGGCAGGTGGGACGAGATTGTGTTGGGATATCTGGTTGGAATGGACAGGTTGGACTGAAGGGTCTGTTTCAATGGTGTACATCTCTATGACTCTAATTGAGCCAATTGGCACCATCTGAATAGTCTTGACTTTCAGGTTTTTAAACTTTCCACAACAAAGATTTTCTTAGGAACAGAAAGTTCTATTTGTTTGGTTCCCACAGTCCTTTAAACCAAATAAAAATAGCATTAATCTAGGATAACAGCACTTAATGTCTGGATTCATGCCTTCAATTGAAACAGAAGAAAAATTAACATCATTTGGTTCCACAGTGAATTCCTCTGTGGTCAGTGTCTATAATTGTATTGAGTTTAGCTGGGTCCCAGATCAATGCTATTAGATTAGAGTGTTTGGGTTCTTCCTGCAGTTCAATTCAAATGAATACTTTAGCATTCCTGCTTCATCAAAGTCTTCCTCAAGATATGAATTAGAAACATTTTTCCCCGCATTTGCTTTCAGGTCTGATTCCCTGCATCCAACTGCAGTTGCTTCTTTTGTCACAGTTATTTGACTAATGTCTACATCCTTGTGTTGGAAAAGAAAGCTGATTTCTTTAATAGGCTGTTTGGTATTTGTGTTAACCAACAATATTTCCTTGTAACATCTGTTGTTTTGAACCATCATATCAAACCAAAAATGCATTTTTGGAGGTGTTGTCATTTAGCCACTGTTTTGAAACAATCTAATTTAAACTTCTTCACTTTTTTTAAATTCCAAATCTGTCTGAATTGACAACAATCGGTGTGCAGAATTTGAATCTCAATTGCTGTCAGATCACGACCTAAGTTTACCAATTCTGATTGAAGTTTAATTTCCTGCACCTCAAGTTCAATGCATTTCCTACTTTCTGTCTCTGAATGTAGGCCTTGCTCATCTTCGTCAGAGTCAGTAGGGAATTTTCCCACTTCAAAGTTTACATCTGAGAAATACTGACACTTCTTGACTATAATTGACAGATCCCTGATGGATTTTAAAGGAGAAATTGTAGGAGAAAACTCAAAACCATTCTGCATTCTTTCAGTTGTACACGGCTTGCCTGAATATCCTCAATGTTTCCTTTCCCAGGGAAGTGTTGTCATTTTCAGAGCACAGAACAGTGAAAGATCTGCACATAATGCTACTGTGAAATACTCTTAAAGTAATTTCTATATTACTATATGCATTTAATTGTAGATAATTTACTTGCATTTCCTCATTCTCCTGCACACTGGGCAAAATATCCACTTCCTGAATGTGGCAATCAAAATTTAAACCCGGTGGTATTTCTTTAGCATCCAGTGACAGATTTGGCTTTGCCACTGCTCTGGTCACCTCAGTCATTGGAAAAATAGCTGCGACCTTTACGTCACACTTCTGTAGATTATTGAACTTCATGTGGATCTGTGTTGTATAAAATAATGGCTCTACAGGGGTTAATGCTCATGGTACATTAACTCCACCCATTCAACTCATGTCTCACCCACTCTGGTGGAGGGATACAAGGCGTTCCATTCCAGCTTTCAAAGGGAGCAGACGTATCTAGTCCAACTTACTAAGGTCCCAGGGATTATGTCTAACCTAATGTTGTTAGACATATTGCTAATACGTAATAAATCTTCCTGTATTCTAATAGCAGCATCCCTTCTG
This sequence comes from Chiloscyllium plagiosum, assembly GCF_037043375.1. Classification (NCBI taxonomy): domain Eukaryota; kingdom Metazoa; phylum Chordata; class Chondrichthyes; order Orectolobiformes; family Hemiscylliidae; genus Chiloscyllium; species Chiloscyllium plagiosum. The sequence goes on along the minus strand of NW_028270162.1, from coordinate 25,698,152 downwards.
TAGATACTCGACAATTATGCATCCTCTGCCACCAATCGTTAAACAGGACGAATTAGTGATAGATGGTGACATTAAACAACCCTTAACGAGTACCACATACTGTCCACAGTGGTCAACAGGAAAATACCACAGTATTTTTAAAATGTGATGAGAGCTGTGCCTCTGTCTTAATTTCAGACATTAAGATCCAGACCATTGCCACCCTCTGGATGAAACATTTCTACCCAAATTCCTTCTAATGCTTCTGACAATTACTTTAAATCTAAGTCTCCTTATAACGTTGAATGCCATCAGTGAATATTTGGAAACTGTCATTTGTTTTTAGATGTTGCTGCTGAGGGGCAACGTGTAGGTGAGTAATATTGTCATACAGCATTGAAACAGGCCCTTTGGCCCACCATGTCTATGCTGATTAACAAACATAAGCGACACTGATCCCATTTACCTTCACTTGGTCCATACCTTATATGCCCTGCCATTTTAAGTGCTCACCCAGATGCTGCTTAAGTGTTCCAAGAATATCAGTCTGCAGCACCCTCTCAGGCAGCACATTCCATATTTCTCTCACCATCTGGGTGAAAACACTTTTCCTCAGATCCCCTTTAAACCACTGACTCCTCACCTTAAACATATGCCCTCTGGTAGTGATGTTTGAGAAGATTTATAGCGAGCTAACTTACATACATATGTCCTCTGGTCTAGAGATGTCTGCCGTGGGGGAAAGATTTTCATGACCTACACTGTTGATGTCTCTCATAAATTTGAATACCTCCGTCTGATCCTCCTCAGCCTCCTCTACTCCAGGGAAAACAAACCCAGCTTACTTCAATCTGTCCAGGTAACAAAGATTCTCCATTCCAGGCAACATTCTGGTGAATCTCCTTTTCACACTCTCCAGTGCAATCTTGCCTTTCTGATAGTGTGATGACCATAACTGTACACAGCATTCCATCTGTGGCATAACCAATGTTTTATAAAGTTGTAACAAGATTTCCTTGTTCTTATATTCTATGCCCCAGCTAATGCAGGCAAGCATCCTGTATGCCTTCTACATTACCCTGTCTACCTGTGCTGACATCTTCAGGGATCTATGGGCTTCTACACCAAGGTCCCTTTGTTTCTCAGTACTCCTCAGGGATCTGCCAATCATTGTATATATCCTTCTCTCATTCAACCTTTCAAACCTCACACTCATTAGGGTTAAATTCCATCTGTCATTGCTCTGCCCAATTATCAGCTGATCAATATCAGATGGTAGCGCCAGACCACCCTCCTCACTATCAACAGCACCACTAATTTTCGAGTCACCTGAAATCTTACTAACTAAACATTCAACATTCAATATTAACAAACAGCAAGGTACCTTACACTGATCCTTGCAGTGCATTGTTGGTTGCAGGCTTCCAATCTCAAAAATAACCCTCCACCATCACTCTTTGCCTCCTACGTGCAAGCCATTTGAATCCAATTGGCCAATCTGTCTTGAATCCCATGGGCTCTTGCCTTTTGGACCAGCCTTCCATGTGAGACCTTGTCAAATGTCTTACTGAGGTCCATCTAAACCACATCAATTGCACCACTCTCATCAATATATTTCCTTACATTTTCAAAAACTTAGTTAAACTCCCTCCAACAAATCCATGGTGACTATCCTTGATCGATCTCTGTCTTTCCAAGTGTTGATTAATCTTGTCCCACAGATTTTTTTCCGATAATTTTCCTATCACTAAAGTCAGGCTAACTGGTCTACAATTAGCTGGCCTATCCCTGCTGTCCTTCTTGAACAAAGGAACCATATTAGCTATCCTCCAGTCATCTGGGACTTCGTCTGTGGCTAATGAAGTTCTAAATATCTCACTCAGGGCTCCAGCAATCTCCTGCCTGGCCTCCCAAAGCAGCCTCGGATGCACCTCATTAGGTCCTGAGCATTTGTGCACGTTTATGCCCACCAAAATATCTAATAACTCCTCTTTATTAATTTTAACATGCTCTAGAACCTTATTTTCCCAACTAAAAACTCCAGCTTTCTCACAGCGCCAGAGACCCGGGTTCAATTCCCGCCTCAGGCGACTGACTGTATGAAGTTTGCACTTTCTCCCCATGTCTGCGTAGGTTTCCTCCGGGTGCTCCGGTTTCCTTCCACAGTCCAAAGATGTGCAGGTCAGGTGAATTGGCCATGCTAAATTGCTCGTACTGTTAGGTAAGGGATAAATGTAGAGGTATGGGTGGGTTACGCTTCGGTGGGTCGGTGTGGACTTGTTGGGCCGAAGGGCCTGTTTCCACACTGTAATCTAATCTAATCCTTTGTGAATGAGAAAAAGATCTAATTTTTGGCAGACACCACTAATGTCTTCACTCAGACAGATAAAACCAATGATGTGCAATGACTAATTTCCATCAATCGTCACACCTTCTTTTTGGTTGGACAATGTTTGAAAACAAGCTCAGACCAAAATATATCCCCCATTGGCATCATCAATACAGATCTATGACAAATATCAATAACATTGTACTGACTGAAGAATTATTTTTAATGAGTATTGTAACAATGAGCATTTTTTGTTTATCACAGTGAATATTCTGAACACATTTGCAAAACTAAGCTGGTTGAGGCAAACAAGGCAAAGTCAAAACCATCAGTAAAATAAAACTGCATGCTGGAAGAAGATCAAAATAAAATGGGGTCAGCGTGGTGGAAATCCAGAGAACAGATGAGAAGGGATTATAAGATTAGCTGAAAGGTTAAAGCTGTTCACATATTAATACCCTCATGGTCACTAAGAGGTTCACTTACAATCAGGTTAGTAAGTGCCTGGACCAAGTAGATGTCAATTGTTGATTGCAGTCAGATCCAATGTGATCATCTGAAGCACCGACCTAGAAAATACAGAAGTCGAGAGAGACATGTTTGGAATACTGACAGAGTAATCAATGGAGAATTGTTTCATGTATGTGATAAGGGAATTATGAGAGGAAATGGTTGGGTAGTAAGTTATGTTTTATGTATGTAACTTGGCAGAAACTGGCAGAGTAAAGTTGAAGTCATCTTTTTCATTATCTTGCAGTTTGACATAGGATTTTCAGGAACCCATCCACTGAATTCTCTCTGCTTCTGTCAGAGTTTTGGAAGGAAAGTTTTGAGGCATTTGGAATACCCCAGAATCAGAAGTCTATCGACTAAGACATTTGATAAGGTGTTAGTAAGGCATTTGATAAGGTTCCCCATAGTAGGCTACTGCAAAAAATACGGAGGTATGGCATTGAGGGTGAGTTGGAGGTTTGGATTAGGAATTGGCTGGCTGGAAGAAGACAGAGGGTAGTAGTTGATGGTAAAGGTTCATCTTGGAGTGCAGTTACTAGCGGTGTTCCGCAAGGATCTGTTTTGGGACCATTGCTGTTTGTCATTTTTATAAATGACCTGGAGGAGGGGCTAGAAGGTTGGGTGAGCAAGTTTGCGGATGATACGAAAGTCAGTGGAGTTGTTGACAGTGAGGAAGGATGTGTCAGGTTACAGCGGGATATAGATAAGTTGCAGAGCTGGGCAGAAAGGTGGCAAATGGAGTTCAATGTAGGTAAGTGTGAGGTGATTCACTTTGGTAAGAGTAACAAAAAGACGGGGTACTGGGCTAATGGTCGGATACTTGGTAATGTGGATGAGCAGAGGGATCTTGGTGTCCATGTACACAGATCTCTGAAAGTTGTCACCCAGGTAAATAGTGCGGTGAAGAAGGCATATGTCGTACTGACTATTATTGGTAGAGGAATTGAGTTCTGGAGCCCTGAGGTCATGTTGCAGTTGTATTAGACTCTGATGCGGCCGCATCTGGAATATTGTGTGCAGTTTTGGTCGCCATACTATAGGAAGGATGTGGAGGCACTGGAATGGATGCAGAGGAGGTTTACCAGGATGTTGCCTGGTATGGTAGGAAGATCGTATGAGGAAAGGCTGAGGCACTTGGAGCTGTTTTCATTGGAGAAAAGAAGGTTTAGGGGTGACTTGATAGAGATGTACAAGATGATTAGGGGTTTAGATAGGGTTGACCATGAGAACCTTTTTCCAAGTATGGAGTCAGCTATTACGAGGGGGCATAGCTTTAAATTAAGGGGTGGTAGGTATAGGACAGATATTAGGGGTAGATTCTTTACTCAGTGAGTCGTGAGTTCATGGAATGCCCTGCCAGTAGCAGTGGTGGACTCTCCCTCATTATGGGCATTTAAACGGGCATTTGATAGGCATATGGAGGATAGTGGGCTAGTGTAGGTTCGGTGGGTTTGGATCGGCACAACATCGAGGGCCAAAGGGCCTGTACTGCGCTGTATTTTTCTATGTTTTCTATGTTTCTAAGAGTGCTATTGTGACAAAAAAAAACGTTTGCTATTTTTAGAGATGATGATATGTTTATGTTGTTGTTGTAGGTTAGACGAATGTAATGATAATGGACCAAATTTGACATGAAACATCATTGAAGTCACAAAAGTGCAGCATAACATGGAAATTCAAAATTTACTGATAGTACTCTATGTTTAACCAGAGGATGTGCTGCTGAATTCCCAACGGAGTGAAATCCAATTGAAAATCAATGTATTAATGAGAATGTCCACTTTTACCCTGTTAGTCTCACTGTAACAAAAACAATAAAAATTTACACTTAGGTAAATAAGCAGCTGGGCTTTTAGTTATGTGCCCATTGGTAGATACTCTCTTTGAACTAACTTTGTATATTCAAGATATTAAATTGCTCCATTGAAATACAAAAAAAACCTACACCTGGTAAAAGTTTGCTTATCTTCAGGTTTTCTTAGTATAAGTCCAAAACTCTTCATTAGGTACTCAATATTCTAATCCAACTGTTATCATCTACTTTACTACCTGAAAATTATAATGAAGAGTGAAAGATATGAAGTACTTTCAACTCTTTGGCTTGGTCTCTGTGAGTATGTCACTTTTACCTGCTTGATGACTCACTGCTGCTGCATGGCAGTAGATTTAGGGAACTGATAGGAAAGAGGAAAGGCACAGAGATCTGCGATGATCTTTGTTAGCAGCTTGCATTGAGGTCAGCAGCAAAGTACCCTTTTTTTACCTCAAAATGCAGGTCAATATTTTTAAACCACTTTCACTCATGAGATGAATCATTTTTGACAGTGATCCTGGACATTAATTTGGGATATCAGAATGCAGAACCTGTATGATAGATATATATATATGGAATGTTCAGGAAATAGAAACAGTTCATCAAATGGGAGTTAATTGCTCTTTGCACCATCTCTGGCTAACCATTTGGACAACCTTCTTTGGATTTCCAACTGTGCAACCCTATGATTTCCTGTTGTTTAAAGAGACCAGAATGAGTATTATCGATACTATTCTTTTGCAAATTAATTAATAATTGGATACATTATGAGCATTGTAACCCACTGGTGTGGATGTCGTGATTCAATTACCTGCAACATATTGTTATTAAGACCAACCTTCAGCAATGATCCCCACATTGGAGCTTGTCATCTTCTCCTGCGCCTCATGTAAAACATGTTAATGAAACCATACTTTGGAATAAATATAGATCAGGCATTCCATTTTCAAGTGTTAGGATGATTATTGATGACCATTATTGACTGGGTTCATTCAAGTTTTATGACATTGGAATGTCACTATTATGTGATTACTGCCAAAATCATTTTTTGCTTACTATTGTTCTCCAGGCTCGAAGCAGACACAGAAATTCTAGTGTTCACGGCTAAAGTTACATACATTTACTTCTTGCCATTCTGCAGGATATTACTTAAACTAAATCTTATGCGTAGGCTATTGCAACTAGGGGAGGAGGAATAAATCAGCTCTCCTCATTACAGACTCTCATACACAAACAACTAATATATTGCTGAGGGAACTTGCGGTGTCCATGACGTATCAGGCTTCAACCTGACACCTTGATTGGTTAGTTGGACTCTCCACAGTAGCAAATATTGAAGTTATCTTTTAAGTTCTCAGTTTCCAGATAATTTTGATTCACTCAGCATTATCACTGAGTCTTTTGTCTTGAAAGACAAATATAGGAGAGTTCTCAGCCCAGGTTCAGGTCTGTATTCTTTGTTTCATATCCAAACACTGCCAAAGAAAGCCCTTAAAAAGAAAAAAAAAGCTTTTTCGTTAATTTCAGTTTGCTGAAGATTTTGTTTTTAGGCTTGATCATTGTAGGCAAGATTCCATCTTCAACAGGTAAAGATTTTCATAATGGTGTAAATTACATAAGCATGAGGACATTTTTATGCCTTCCATGGGAGACCTAGCAGGTTCCATTGCCTTTGAAGAAAAATGTTATCTACAGCTCAGACTGCCTTTTGTCTAATATTTTTGTGAAATTTAGACAGCTTGTGTGAGCCAGTGATATCTGTGGCCATTTACGTCAATGGTTTTGGTCACTTTTCAAAACCTTTTCAATTCTGTTTGATGTTGACGTTAATAAATTTTTAATTTTCATCTCTGAAAATACCTAAGGAGATACCTAACTTTATATCAAAGGCAATAGGCAAAATTAAAAGCAAAATTAACCTTTTACTCAATTTGCTTTAACTTGTTTGGGTTTGTTTTTTGCATGTATTTCTCTCTAGATTTATTTGAGAATGATATCAAGAATTTCCACCACACTTCTGAGTATCAATGAACAAATAAAAGAAGAAATGCAATTATTTCATGCTGTCTTCTTACTGATTCAGGGACAGAAATTTATAAGCACTTTTGTCTTCAAATGTATGCAAATTTTGGTACTACATGAATGCAACTACTAGTGCAGGGTTCAGATCACAAAAGGCACACCTGCTCTGCTGCAGAAGTTTCAGATAAAAATTGTCAAGGGCCAAGTCTGGAAGAAACATGGTAGGCATAAAGCAGGTATATTCACTGTGGATTGGGCACAAAGCACCATGGCTGGGATTCCAGGTCTAAGCTGTGTCAGGCTTCAAACAGAGGATGGTGATGACCCTTTTAAATATGGAGCCATTGTGACTAATGCCACAACAGGGAATACCACATTCCAGCCTCTCCTGAGAAAACTTTCTTGGCAGGTCATAATTCTAGCATGAAGGCTCAAAGTGCTGCCATCTTAGTTTGAAGCTTTGTGTTCGCAAAGGCTATCAGAGTTTTTGTCATTCCGACATTTTGTTCTTGAGTAGAGACTTAAGAGTGTGGTTATATGAGAAGTACCTATTATCGTGCCTCATGCAGTAGCATGTATACATTAATGTTGCTTATGCTGTCAGCTCTCTTGCCAGTGTTGCCTGCTATATTGAACCCTTAGGCATCTATTTCATACTTGAAAAATGGTTATGATGCAATGAAATCTTCCACTCTCAGAATGAATTTACTTGACTGCAAGATGTCCAAGCCTCATGTATTTAGGCGTTAAAGGTGTTTGTTATTCTAGTGATGCCGAAGGACTAAAGTTACTAATCACTTCTAATATTCCATGCTTTGCATTGTTCTCAATTCTCTTGTTTTTCTTGTGTGATTAGTATATGCATTTGGTTCTCTTCCCATTCATTTGAAAACTAACGTCTACTGTTTTTTTTTCATGTTCTTGGAGTCATAGAGTCATAGAGACGTACAACACAGAAACGGATCTTTCAGTCCAACTCGTCCATGCTGACCAGATATCCCAACCCAATCTAGTCCCACCTGCCAGCACATGGCCCATATCCCTCCAAACTCTTCCTATTCATATACCCATCCAGATGCCTTTTAAATGTTGCAATTGTACTAGCCTCCACCACTTCCTTTGGCAGCTCATTCCATACACGTACCACCGTCTGTGTGAAAAAGTTGCCCCTTAGGACTCTTTTATATCTTTACCCTCTCACCCTAACCAATGCCCTCTAGTTCTGGACTCCCCCACCACAGGGAAAATACTTTATTTGTCCTGTCCATGCCCCTTATAATTTTATAAAGCTCTATAAGGTCACCCCTCAGCCTCTGACCCTACAGGGAAAACAGGCCTAGCCTATTCAACCTCTCCCCACAACTCAGATCCTCCAACCCTGGCAACATCCTTGTAGATCTTTCCTGAACCCTTTCAAGTTTCACAATATCCTTCCAATAGGAAGGAGACCAGAATTCCATGCAATATTCCAACAGTGGCCTAACTAAAGTTCTGTACAGCCGCAACATGACCTCCCAACGCCTGTACTCAATACTCTGACCAATAAAGGAAAACATACCAAATGCCTTCTTCACTATCCTATCTACCTATGACTCCACTTTCAAGGAGCTATGAACCTGCACTCCAAGATCTCTTTGTTCAGCAACACTCCCAGGACCTTACCATTAAGTGTATAAAGTCCCGCTAAGATTTGCTTCCCCAAAATGCAGCACCTCAAATTTATCTAAATTAAACTCCATCTGCCACTTCTCAGCGCATTGGCCCCATCTGATCAAGATCCCATTGTAATCTGAGGTAACCTTCTTCATTGTCCACTACACCTCCAATTTTGGTGTTATCTGCAAACTTACTAACGATACCTCTTATGCTCCCATCCAAATCATTTATATAAATTATGAAAAGTAGTGGACCCAGCACCGATCCTTGTGGCACTCCACTGGTCATAGGCCTCCAGTCTGAAAAACAACCCTCCACCACCACCCTCTGTCTTCTACCTTTGAGCCAGTTCTGTATCCAAATAGCTAGTTCTCCCTGTATTCCATGAGATCTAACCTTGCTAACCAGTCTCCCATGGGGAACCTTGTTGAACACCTTACTGAAGTCCATATAGATCACATCTACCGCTCTGCCCTCATCAATCCTCTTTGTTACTTCTTCAAAAACTCAGTCAAGTTTGACAGACATGATTTCCCATGCACAAAGCCATGTTGACTATCCCTAATCAGTCCTTGCCTTTCCAAATACATGTACATCCTGTCCCTCAGGATTCTCTCCATCATCTTGCCCACCACTGAGGTCAGGCTCACTGGTCTATAGTTCCCTGGCTTGTCCTTACCACCTTTCTTAAACAATGGCACCACATTAGCCAACCTCCAAAGCAAAGCATACCAAATGCCTTCTTCACTATCCTATCTACCTCCGACTCCACTTTCAAGGAGCTGTGAACCTGCACTCCAAGGTCGCTTTGTTCAGCAACACTCCCTAAGACCTTACCATGAAGTGCATAAATCTTGCTAAGATTTGCTTTGCCAAAATGCAGCACCTCACATTTATCTAAATTAAACTCCATCTGCCACTTCCCACTGTAATCTGAGGTAACCCTCTTCGCTGTCCACTATCCCTCCAATTTTGGTGTCATCTGCAAACTTACTAATTATACCTCATATGCTCACATCCATATCATTTATATAAATGATGATCTTCAATGAATTCCCCATTTCAAATAATTTCACTGCAGAGAGCAATGCCATCTAAAAACCTGAAGATTTTTATTTTGATGAGATCTCAGTTGAAACCTCAATTATTTTTGGGAAGAATGAAGCCATGCTATGTTTTAAAACAGAGTACTTTTCATTCTACTGGGAAAAAAGCAAAACAACATTAAAATTATGATAGACCCGAATCAACACAGGTTAAACATGAATTAACAAGTAAATTGTGGCCAATTATAAATTGTGCTTAATATGGCAGACACTACTAAGAAAGAGCTGACAAATTGACTCAAAAGTCCATTCAGCATTTATGTCATCGCTCTCTGTCACAAAGTCCTTTAGAACTCTGCTATCGTCATAAAGAATTTCAGCTCTTTTTCTTCTTGGATTAACTTGATCCCCAGTTGACTGCATGTTCAGAGCCAACATGTGTTCTATAGGCACAGTCTTTCTACTCTTTTAAAATGGTTTCAACCAGTTTCAGTCTCTGCAGAAACGTTGGTTTCCAATTTCAGTTTTAGTCCTACCTCCTGAGAAACTGAAAGGACTGGAAGGGGTTACGGGATTGGGGGTGTTGGGTCTGGATGGGATGGTGCAAACTCAATTGATCCAAATAGCCCCTATCTGCACTATGGAGATTCTATGAACTTCTAAGTTTCCTTTCTCAGTTTCTGTTTTCAGCTTGTGTTCTAAATCAGGGTTTGACTCAAGGAATAGACGCTTTAAATTTACAGATTCCACTGCAATATCTTGTTTGGTTTGATGCCCTGTATCAATTTTCATCTGATAATACACTTGTGAAATGCCTCAGAACATGTTGCTGTGTTAAAGGCATCAAATGAATCAACATTATTTTCTCTGGCTGTGTAGGTACATTATCACAACTGAAGAGAAGCAAGAAGATTGTTTCCAATGCTCTATAATATCACTACCTAAAAAAGGAAATATAAGCCCCATGGTCAACTGAAGCAACATCTGCAAAAACTTTCAATAAACAACTATTGATTAGATGTCAAGCTGCCAATTAACAAACACTTCAGACGGAACTGGCATGTCTTCTGTGAAAGAATGTCAACAACTGTTCACAAACTATCATCAAATGATTCATTGAAGAAGTGAAGAAAATTAAGCATCTTACCTCCTTATTTTGGAAGACTTTGTGAAGATCTTCACCAGTATACTTCAGTTAAATATTCAAAGATGAATATGGATTGATATGGAAGAGTCAAAAAGAATTTCTAAACAGGAAATTGTGCTTAACTAATTTCCTGGTGTCTTTTGAAGAGGTAACAGAAAGACTCGATGGGGGTAACATTGTTGATGTGATGACTTCCAGGGTCATTTGATACAGTGTCACACCACACACACTTGGGAGCAAAGTTAGAGGTAATGAAATAACAGAGATAGAAACAGCGTGGATATAAAAGTGACTTGAGTGATATGAAAGAGAAAACAATGACCAATCGATATTTTTTGGGCTGGAGGCAGGTTTGTATTGACCTACTTCAGGGGTTGGAATTCCTGATGTACATTAGTGTGACAGCAAACTTGGAAGAATTGTAAACTATGAGTACAATAGTACAGAACTCCAAAAGAACATGGACAAGTTAGCGGATCGGGGGTGGCAAAATTAGTTCAATACAGAGAAGTGTGAGGTGATGCATTTTCTTATGAAGAACATTGAAAGACAATCTAAAGTAAGGGGGTACAATTCTAAGGTGGGTGGGGACAGGGTGAATATGCACCCAGGTCTCTGAAGGTGGCAAGCCAAGTTGAAAGAGCCACTAATAATGTATACAGCAGCCTCAGCTTCATGGGAGCATAGAGTACAAGATTAAAGAGGTGAGATTGAACTTGTACAAGGCAATTCTTAGATCTTAGTTGGCATATTATGTACAATTCTGCAGATCATATTATCAGAAGGATGTGAACACACTGGAGTAAGTGTAGAATCAGTTACAAGAATGATTCCAAGCATGAGAAATTTCAATTCTGAGGATAGATTGAAGAATTTGGGACAGTTCTCCTTAGAGAGAAGGTGACTAGGAGGAAGTAAAAGAGAAGAGATCTGGACAGAGTAAATAGGGAGAAACTGTTCCTGCTCCTAAAAGCATCAAGAACCAGAGGACTCAGGTTTCAAATGATTTGCAAAAGAAACAAATAAAAGATGAGAAGATACTGTCTCACAAAGTTAGCATATGGAAGGTACTGCCTAGACATGTGGTAGACATAGGTTCAATAGAGACATTCAAGATGGTATTGAATGCTTATATGGATCAAAATAAAGTGAGGAAAAATTGCAGGAGATTGGCACTATGTAATGATACTTACTTAATGAGCCGGTGCTGACACAATGGGCAAAATAATCTCTTTCTGCACCATAATACATCTGAAGACACAGGGGATTCCTAATAAAATTATCACAATCATCTCATTGATGTATCAGCACCCTAGCAATAGTATGATTCAAAGTTACGTCAAATCTTTTCAGTATAAACAGGAATTCTTCAGCAGGACACACTGGCATCTATTGTGTTATTGTAGAGATTCCAGACTAGTTTATCTGGAAGACGATTAGGTGATATCACAACATGGGACATTCCATTGAAAAGGATTTTGCCTCATCTTCACTGTGTGGTATAGTGGAGTCAGCACCATATATAGTTAGTCAGTCTGCAATGTGTAATGTTACAATCATGTAATACAACAGCAATAGTCAGTAAAGGACAGGACCCAGACTTTCTGTAGGTCTGACATATCATAACAGTGTAAGTTGTTGGTGTTGTTAAGAAATCCAAGTCTCGACAAATACCCAGTCTTTATGAGATATGTTCTTTTGATTCAAGCATAGGCTGTGGACATAACTGGCGAGGTCAGCATTTATTGCCCATTCCTGGTTGCCCTAGAGAAGATGCCTTCATGAACTGTTGCATGTTTCGTGAGCTAACAAACAGGGAGGCAGTCAGCCCATATCATTCTGGCAGTGGTATCTGACCCAAGAAACTGCGTCAGGACCTATTTTATTGACCATTGTACTTGGTGGTGTAATGAGGCAGGTTGCAGAATTAGAGGAAACAAGCATGATATTGCCATCCAAATGACAAGGATTTGCAGAAAAATGACAGAAAGACCAAGAAGAATGTGTTTTTGTGCTGGAATATTTGTTGTTAGAAGTAAAAGCAATATTATCTTAAAATAAAGAAGTTAATGTAAAATAAAGGCAATACAAAGATAAATGATAAAAATATTTAAATGAAACTAATTTACTGAATTTTAAAAAATGAAATTATTATTGACAAGCCTCCTCATAATTCTAAAAAATGGTACTTAAATATATTAATGTGAAATATATCAAAATATATTTAGCTTAAAACAGGTACAGCATATATATATAATTTAGTTTGTGTAAATATTTTGTGATAGGCAGAAAAAATGTAATTTGCATTGAATATTTTGTTTGGAATGTAAAGACAAAATTAAATATTTTCAAAATATTGTACCTGTGTGAGTGTCAGTTTCCGTGCTGAGAGAAAATAATTTTAGTGTTGGTGACTACCTAATGGTAGGTGTATAATGAATCAAATGCAGGCGAATGCAGTTGCTGCATGATATCACTTTGCTGGTCTATTTGTTGTTAGAAGTAAAAGCAATATTATCTTAAAATAAAGAAGTGAAGTAAGATAAAGACAATACAAAGATAAATGATAAAAATATTTAAATGAAACTAATTTACTGAATTAGTAAATAGAATTTACTATGTGTTTACCTAATGGCAATATTAGGCACAAGATGGCTATGTCCATTCACCTCTCACTAAGTATACAACTGTAAATGCAGCAAAACTTTCAGTTTTAACTAACAATGTGACTGTGAAAGTGAAATCAATGTCTGGCATTGATATATCTAGAAACGATCACCTAAATCCAGGTATTACTGTCAGTGATTCGCTGCTCCTCTGAACTATTGCAGTCTTCATGTAGTGTAATTTTTAGAAACCACTGAACAAATAAGAATTCCCCTTTTCAAGAGGTAGCATTGTGTTGAAAAGCTCCTGGAAAGATTATGCCTTTTTAATTTAATGGAACATTAAGCCTTGACTACTTGAATAACCTTTTGCTCCCTTGAAGTTCTGACCCACAGGATTCTTTGGTTTTGTTACTCCAATGCTTTTCTCAAGGTTGTGGTCTTCTTGGCATGCTTTCATGACATATGGTTCACTTCTAAAAGGCTACAGAGAAGGCTCTTTGAAAGTGTTTCCTCTACCCTCCAACCTATTGCAGCTAGGTCTCATAACTGTTCCAACAAGTGTCTGAAAGCAAACAGGTGATGGCAGCCAATTTTGTATCACAAGAACTCCCAGTTACTTCAAAGATTTTTAATGAACATCAGCAGAAAATAGAATAATGTTAATATAATAAGAAAAAGAATAAAGAGAACAGTGACCAAAGACTTAAGGGGAATTAACAACAGGTAATAGTTTAAATGCATATAAAGAAGCATATAAATTGGTAAGAAAAAATCTTATACCAGAGGATTGGGAGCAGTCTAGATGTCACCAAAGGAGGGCCAAAAGATTAATTAAGAAGGGGAAAATAAAGTATGAATGTAAACTTGCAGGGAGCATAAGACCTGACTGTAAAAGTTTCTATAGATATGTAAGGAAAAAAAGATTGGTGAAAACTAATGAAGTCCTTATGAAATGGAGAGATTTATAACAGGGAACAAAGAAATGGCTGATGAACTAAATTTGTACTTCACTCTGTCTTCACAAAGGAGGATACAAATAACACCCCAGAAATGATAGGGAACACAGGTTTTAGTGTGACGGAGGAACTGAAACAAATATGTACTAATAGAGAAATGGTGTTGGAGAAATTGATCAAATTAAAAGCTGATAAATCCCCAGGGCCTGATAATCTACATCCCTAGGATGTGGCCCGAGAAAAAGTGAATGCATTGATGGTTATCTACCAGGAATCTTTAAACTCTGGAACAGTTTCTATATATTTGAGGGTAGCTAATGTAACCCCACTATTTAAAAAGGGAGGTAGATAGAAAATGGAGAATTATAGACCAGTGAGTCTGACATTGGTAGTGGGAAAAATGCTAGAGTCCATTATCAAGGATCTTATACCAGAGCACTTAGAAGACAGTTGTAGAATCAGACACAGTCAGCATGGATTCACAAAAAAGGAATCATTCTAGACAAATTTACGAGAATTCTTTGAGGAAGTAACCAATAGAATTGATTGGGGAAGGCAGTGGATGTGATTTATTTGGATTTTCAGAAGGTTTTCAACAAAGTCCAGCATAAAAAAGGTTAATAAGTAAAATTAAAGTGCTTGGGATTGGCAGTAGTGCACTGAGATGGATAGAAAATAGGTTTGTGAACAGCAAAAAAAAAGGACAGAAATAAATGGGTGTTTTTCTGAATGGTAAAGAGTGACTAATGGAGTACCACAGGAATTAATACGAGGACCTCAGCTATTCACAATATATGTTAATGATTTAGAAAAGGGAACTAAATGTAATATCTCAAAATATTCAAGTGACACAAAGCTGGATGGAAGGGATACACAGATTTTGCAATGTGATGTTATGCACTAGATCAGACCACTCAAAACATTCTTGAGCAGGCAACCCAGACCATAACTTTGCAATTTGTTTCGGTACATTTACAGTGAAAATTACCCGGAATACGTTAGTTAAGTCGACGAACAGGTTTTAAACAAACAAAAAAATTCACAAAATTACGCAATAAAATACAAAGAACAGAATAAAGAACCCTTACAGTCTATCCAAACTACACTTAATTATGCTGTTCTGAATATACACAATAGTCCCAATAAACAAACCCCCTTAAAAACCAGTACAAATGCTTACAGGTTGAAGTTAGAAGGGCAGAAGGAGAGGGAGAGAGCCTGTTTCCACACAGCAGAACTCCTAACTAGTTCTGGACTGAACTGCCCAGCTGGAGAGCTGACCACACCCTTTTCATTATACAGGTCACTTCTAAAACATGACCACTTTGGCCCGAAGTCTCATCTGTTTATCTATAAATAAAAAAACCCTCTCAATACCCTTTCCTCTCTGTACCAAACCAGTCTAATCGGCACTGGGAGCGTTTACAACCCCTCTGAAAGAAAAACAAGGCCACAGTATCCTTGAGAAAAGGAACAGCTTTTAGAAAAAGTGATCAGCTTTGTGACACCCCCCCCTTAAAAAAAGGAAGCATCAATACCAAAAGATGGCTTCATTTTTAAAACCTTTCAAAAACCCAGTTAGAGGTCTAAAAACACATATATAGTATACTATACTAACTATAGACAAACAAACATGCACAACTACATGTGAATTCAGGCCATGGCACACCTGCAAACGAATGTCCCCATATCTCATTCAAGTCTTGATAACGCATTGGCAATCATATTTTCACAGCCTGCCACATGCACAACTGTCACATTGAATGGCTGCAACAACAAGCTCCATCCAAACAGTCTGGCATGTTTGTCCTTAGATTTTCCCACAAATGTCAATGGGTTATGATCAGTGTATATGATTGCTTTGCTGGTAATATAAACACTGAAATGTTGTAATGCCAACACCAAGCTTAAAGTCCCTTTCTCCACCGTTGAATATTTCTGTTGATGAACGTTCAACTTCCTGGAAAAATACCCAATGGGTCTTTCTATCCCCTCATCAAACACCTGCAGGAGCACCACACCGACACCCACATCACTGGCATCGATAACCACCTTGAAAGGCTTCGTGTAATCGGTGTAGCTAATACTGGAGCAGTGCTCAACACAGTTTTTAGGCTGTCAAATGCCTTTTGACAGTCTGCTGTCCACTGAAACATCCTGCTCTTTTTTTGCAATTCGGTGGAGCAGCCACACTGCTGAAGTTCGTCACAAACATTCAGTAAAATCCATTCAATCCCAGGAACCGTAGTACTGCTTTTATTGTCGACGGTGTGGGAAATTCCCCAATTACTTTCGTTTTTGCATCCCATGGGGCCATTTGTCCATGTCCAATAACATGGCCCACGAAGGTGACTTGGGCTTTGGCAAATTCACGTTTAGCTAGGTTTGCCACCAAGCCTGTCTTCCGAAGCTGATCGAACAAGTCTGATAAATGCTATAAATGTTCCTTCCATGAGTGACTAAAAATCACGAGGTCATCAATGTAAACAACACAATTGAGTAACCCAGCAATGACCTTATTAGGCAATCTCTGAAATGTGGCTGGAGCGTTTTTCATACCAAATGGCGTGACTTTGAATTGACATAGCCCCTTTTGGCATTAGGAAAGCTGAAATTGCTTTAGCTGTCTCTGACAGAGGTACATGTCAGTAGCCTCTGAGCAAGTCCAACTTAGAAATGAAAGTTGCTTGTCCCACATTTTCGACGCAGTCCTCTAACCGTGGAGTTGGATATGCATCAGTCTTTGTAACGGTGTTGACTTTGCGATAGTCCACACATAACCGTTGGGTACGATCTAGCTTTGGCACCATGACTACGGGTGAGCTCCAGTCAACGTAACTTAATTCGATTATGTCATCTTGGAGCATGCGTTCTATCTCCTTCTAAACCTGTGCCAACTTAAGAGAGTTATGCCTATAAGGATGTTGCTTAATCAGAACAGCATCTCCTACCTCTACGTCATGCACAATTAGGTTAGTACTTCTCTATTATTTTCGCATATCGCCCCATGTGATAATAATAAGTCTTTCAGGCCATTTTGAGTTTCTTGTGGAAGATAACTAATAATTTATCCCAATTTTTGACAACTTCCTCTTGTCCAGTTTGATTTGAGGAATGTCCAATTCAGCATACTCTGAACTTGGTTCTTCCTTCTGAGCTGTAATCATTAACACCTTCTCCTCTTGCTTTCCTTCACTATCAAAATGCCTTTTGAGTATATTCACATGACACACTCCATGAGATTTCTTCCTGTCTGGAGTTCTTATCAAGTAGTTCACCTCACTCAATTTCCTATTGATTGATAAGGTCCACTAAACCGGTCTTTTAAAGGCTCACCTGTCACTGGAAGTAACACCAATATCTCATCTCCAATTGTAAAATTGCAAATTTTTGATTTCTTATCTGCTTCCTGTTTCAATGTATGTTGTGATACTTTTAAATGTTGTCTAGCCAACTCTCCAGCTCTACTTAATCATTCTCTAACATTTGACACGTAGTCCAAGTGGGTGGTCTCTGAATTCTGCCTTGGTAATTTCTCCTTAATCAATTTTAACAGTCCTCTTACTTCATGCCCAAAATTTAATTAATTAATAAATTTGGTCAATTCATTTGGTATATCTCTGATTGCAATAAGTACAAACAGAACTCCCTTATCCCAATCATTTGGATAATCCTGACCATAAGCCCTCAACATGGTCTTTAGTGTTTAATGCCATCTCTCTAGCGCTCTCTGCAATTCTGGATGGTACACAGTAAATTTGAATTGTTTTATTCCCAAGTTATCCATAACCTCCTTGAATAGTTTGGATGTGAAGTTTGATCCTTGATTTGACTGGATCTCTATTGGTAGTCCGTATCTAGTAAAAAATTTAAATAATTCTTCTCCAAACCTTTTAGCTGTGATATTGTGTAATGGGATTGACTCTGGAAATCTAGTCGACATTTCCATTATTGTTAATAAATTCTGATTCCCACTTTTTGTTTGAACTAGGGGACCTACACAATCAATCAAGACTCTTGTGAAAGGTTCCTCAAATGCTGCAATAGGTACTAAAGGTGCAGGGTTTATTTCTGCCTGTGATTTCCCGATTAGCTGACATGCATGACTTGCCTGGCAAAATCCAACTACATCCTTGTGTATTCCAGGCCAGTAAAAATGGCTTTGTATTTCAGCCTCGTCCCTAAATGACCTCCAAATGGTAATTAATGCACCACTCGCAGCACCTCCTTTTTATACTCTACTGGCAAAACAATGTGATGAATCTCTGCCCATTTTTTCACCAGCTTGAATGTGTCATAGTCTCCATTTCCTCATTAAGACATTATTTGTTAAGTAATAACACACAGGATGCATTCACTTTCCTTCTCTGTATATGCCTTTTGATACAACTGTTTTAATTTCTCATCTTTCTGCTGTAACTCAATCAGTTTAGCAGAGTTAAAGATACTTGCATGTTCCGTCCCATTTATCTGATCAAAAAAGGTCGCGGATAAAGCTATTTCAGCTTCCTTATCTGTGCCTTTTGAACTCTCCTGCTTCAACTTGTGCCTCTATGATCTTGTGATCACACAATCTGGGAAAATTTCTGAATAAAAATCCTTCATGTCTTCAGTTACCTGCATCTCCACTGGCTTTTCAGCTGGAGTAGGCAGCACACCTACTCGGTGAATCAGCGATATCATTTGGACGGACAAATTGTATTCCTGGAGCTGAGAGTTTGTCCAATAGACAATAGACAATAGACAATAGACAATAGGTGCAGGAGTAGGCCATTCAGCCCTTCGAGCCTGCACTGCCATTCAATATAATCATGGCTGATCATTCCTAATCAGTATCCTGTTCCTGCCTTATCTCCATAACCCTTGATTCCACTATCTCTGAGAGCTCTATCCAACTCTTTCTTAAATGAATCCAGAGAGTGGGCCTCCACTGCCCTCTGGGGCAGAGCATTCCACACAGCCACCACTCTCTGGGTGAAGAAGTTTCTCCTGAGCTCTGTCCTAAATGGTCTACCCCGTATTTTTAAGCTGTGTCCTCTGGTTCGGCACTCGCCCATCAGTGGAAATATGTTTCCTACTGCCAGAGTGTCCAATCCTTTCATAATCTTATACGTCTCAATCAGATCCCCTCTCAATCTTCGAAACTCAAGGGTATACAAGCCCAGTCGCTTCAGTCTTTCAGTGTAAGGTATTCCTGCCATTCCAGGAATTGACCTCGTGAACCTACGCTGCACTCCTTCAATAACCAGAATGTCTTTTCTCAAATTTGGAGACCAGAACTGTACACAGTACTCCAGGTGTGTGGTCTCACCAGGGCCCTGTACAGCTGCAGAAGCACCTCTTTGCTTCTATACTCAATTCCTCTTGTTTTGAAGGCCAGCATGCTATTAGCCTTCTTCACTACCTGCTGTACCTGCATGCTTGCCTTCATTGACTGGTGTACAAGAACACCCAGATCTCTCTGTACTGCCCCTTTACATAAATTGATTCCATTGAGGTAGTAGTCTGCCTTTCTGTTCTTGCTACCAAAGTGGATAACCATACATTTATCCACATTAAACTGCATCTGCCATGCATCTGCCCACTCACCTAACTTGTCCAGGTCACCCTGTAATCTCCTAACATCCTCATCACATTTCACCCTGCCACCCAGCTTTATATCATCAGCAAATTTGCTAATGTTATTGCTGATACCATCTTCTATATCATTAACATATATTGTAAAAAGCTGCGGTCCCAGCACGGATCCCTGCGGTACCCCACTGGTCACTGCCTGCCATTCCGAAATGGAGCCATTTATCACTACCCTTTGTTTCCTATTAGCCAACAATTTTCAATCCAATCTAGTACTTTGTCCCCTATACCATGCGCCCTAATTTTACTCACTAACCTCCTGTGTGGGACTTTATCAAAAGCTTTCTGAAAGTCCAGGTACACTACATCTACTGGATTTCCCTCGTCTAACTTCATAGTTACATCCTCAAAAAATTCAAGAAGATTAGTCAAGCATGATTTCCCCTTCATAAATCCATGCTGACTCTGTCCTATCCTGTTACTACTATCCAGATGTGCAGTAATTTCATCCTTTATAATAGACTCCAGCATCTTTCCCACCACTGAGGTCAGACTAACTGGTCTATAATTTCCTACTTTCTTTCACCCACCTTTCTTAAAAAGTGGTATAACATTAGCCACCTTCCAATCCTCAGGAACTGACCCCGAATCTATTGAACTCTGGAAAATAATCACCAACACATCCACGATTTCCCGAGCCACCTCCTTCAGTACCCTGGGATGCAGACCATCAGGCCCCGGAGACTTATCAACCTTCAGACCTAACAGTCTCTCCAACACCAAATCCTGGCAAATATAAATTCCTTTAAGTTCAGGTCCTTCAGCTGCTGTTATCTCAGGGAGATTGCTTGTGTCTTCCCCAGTGAACACAGATCTGAAGTACCCATTTAATTCCTCTGCCATTTCTTTGTTCCTAGTAATATATTCCCCTGGTTCTGTCTTCAAGGGCCCAATTTTGGTCCTAACCATTTTTTTGCCTTGCACATACCTAAAAAAAGCTTTTACTATCCTCCTTAATATTCTTGGCCAGTTTACCTTCGTACCTCATTTTTCCTCTGCGTATTTCCTTCTTAGTAATCCTCTGTTGCTCTTTAAAAGCTTCCCAGTCCTCAGTTTTCCCACTTATCTTAGCTATGTTATATTTTTTCTCTTTTAACTTTATATGTTTCTTTACTTCCCTCGTCAGCTACAGCCGCCCATGCCTCCTCCTGGGATCTTTCTTCCTTTTAGGAATGAACTGATCCTGCAACTTCTGCATTATACACAGAAATATCCGCCATTGTTCCTCCACGGTCATCCCTGCTAAGGTATTGCACCATTGAACTTTGGCCAGCTCCTCCCTCATAGCTCCATAGTTCCCTTTATTCAACAGAAGTACTGTCACTTCCGACTGTACCCTCTCCCTCTCAAATTGCAGATTGAAGCTTATTGTATTATGGTCACTACTTCCCAATGGCTCCTTCACTTCGAGGTCTCTGACCAATTCTGGTTCGTTACACAATACCAGATCCAGAATTGCCTTCTCCCTGGTCGGCTCCAGCACCAGCTGCTCTAAGAATCCATCTCTGAGGCACTCCACAAAGTCTCTTTCTTGAGGCCCAATACCATCCTGATTCTCCCAGTCTACCTGCATGTTAAAATCCCCCATAACAACTGTAGTAACATCTTTGCGACAGGCCAATTTCAGCTCCTGATTTAACTTACATCCGACATCCAGACTACAGTTTGGGGGCCTGTAGATGACTCCCAAGAGGGTCTTTTTACCCTTAGTATTTCGAAGCTCTATCCACACTGACTCTACATCCCCTGACTCTAGGTCCCCCCGCGCAAGGGACTGAATATCGTCCCTTACCAACAAGGCCACCCCACCCCCTCTGCCCGTCAGTCTGTCCTTACGGTAGCACGTGTATCCTTGAATATTCATTTCCCAGGCCCTGTCCACTTGAAGCCACGTCTCAGTTATCCCCACAATATCGTATCTGCCAATTTCCAAAAGAGCCTCAAGCTCATCCATCTTATGTCTAATGCTTCGTGCATTCATGTATAGTATTTTTAATTTGTTACTGCTCTCATCCTTCCCATCAACCCTTATTTCACTCAACCTTACAGCATGATGCCTTTCCGAGTTTTCTGCCTCATTGATACAGTTGTCTTTCTTGACTTCTCTTGTTCTAACTTTCCCTTCAATTTCCTTTTTAAACATCCAGCTTGTCCCCTCCCCCCACTACTTAGTTTAAATGTAGCGGTATTGCAGTAGAAAACCTGCCTGCCAGAATGCTGGTCCCTAACCTATTAAGGTGCAAGCTGTCTCTCTTGTAGAATTTATGTTTACCACAAAATATACCCCAGTGATCCAAGAACTTAAAACCTTGCTTCCTGCACCAGTTCCCCAACCACACGTTCAAGTCCATTATCTCCCTGTTTCTGGCCACACTAGCCCGAGGAAGTGGAAGCAAATCGGTGATAACCACCTTGGACGTCCTGCTTTTCAGCCTTCTTCCTAGTTCTCCGAAGTCTCGCTGTAGTATGTTCCTCCTCTTCTTCCCGACATCATTTGTGCCGACATGTACCACCACCTCTGGCTCTTCACCCTCATCCTTGAGGATTTCCTGCACTCTGTCCACGATGTCTTTCACTCTAGCACCAGGAAGGCAACACACCATCCTTAAATCCTGTCTGCTGCCACAAAAATCCCGGTCAGTTCCTCTCACGATGGAGTCCCCTATTACCACGGCTCTGTGCAATGTCCGACTCTTCCGCTCTGCCTCTGCGGCAACTTTTGATTGACAAACTTGGCCGCCTTGCGAACTGACAGTGTCATCAGTCTCTGCTTCCAAAAGCTTCAACTTGTTCCTGACAGGTACTTCTCCCGGGGTCCCTTGCACCTGTCTCCTCTCCGCCTTCCTCATCGTCTGCTCTCTTCTCCTCTCTTCTGGCATGATTGGTGTAATAACATCGCTGAAGGTCTTGTCCAGAAAAATCTCATTCTCTCGGATGAGCCTAAGGTCTTCGAGTTCTTTCGTCAGTGCTGCAATATGCTCGGTCAATTGCTGAATGTGCACACATTTTCCACACATATATGAGCCAGACACACCAGAGTCGTTGACCTCCCACATCAAGCACGTAGCGCACTGAACCAGCTGGGCAGTCATGTCTTCACCCTCTTCAACTGTGGTGTAATCACTTCACTCAACCCCCTTGTCAAAGATTCCTGAGCTGAAGCCTCACTCTTCGATCTAAACTTCCTTAGGCCCTCTTTTTGTGGCACGTCTGTGGACTCTTAATTAAGGTTAGTGGAGGAGGGAGGGAGGGAGACCCTACTTTGTAGGACCTGGGGTTTAGAACATACCCACTCTAATAGTAATCACTTACCTTCCCGACCGGCTTTGCACTCCGTCTGAACTTCCGCCCAGCTCCCGCCGCTCTCTGCTGCGAAAAAATCTTTGGCGTCTAGGTAAGTTCTTTATTTAGTAATCACTTACCTTCCCGACCGGCTTCAACCAGTGGAGAATTTCTACAACCAGAAATTCTCCACTCTTCTCTGGATTCTCTAACCTCACTTTACATAATTGAGCACTTTTTATCTCACCATGAATTCCTGTTGCCAGTACCTCTTCTGGCAATAGCCCCTCAGGAGGACATATCTCCTCATCCTTCAGCATTACAGACTGAGAGGTCGTGTGTCCCTTAATATTGTAACCTCTTTACCTGCTATTCCTGGCCTATGTGAATAAACTTTACCCTTGCATGTATATTTTTTAAGCAGATCTGGCACTTCGTCCTTAACCAATCTCTGATCATCTTGCACACTCTGAGGTAGTTGTCTAACTTCCCTTGTGCCTTTTGTTATTAGTCCAACAAAACTCCCAGGCTTGTCTGGTTTTCCTACATCTGGCTTTCTCCTAGCCCACAAACATTGTGAGTTCATGTGGTCCACTTTATTATAATGAAAACATCGGACCTTTTTAATTTCTTTGTCCCCCTCAAGGGTTTCTTTTTTACCCTGTGGTAAGTTATTTAGATTAGTTTAGATTACTTACAGTGTAGAAACAGGCCCTTCGGCCCAACAAGTCCACATCGACCCGCCGAAGCGCAACCCACCCATACCCCTACATGTACCCCTTTTTACTAACACTACGGGCAATTTAGCATGGCCAATTCACCTGACCTGCACATCTTTGGACTGTGGGAGGAAACTGGAGCACCCGGAGGAAACCCACGCAGACACGGGGAGAATGTGCAAACTCCACACAGTCAGTCGCCTGAGTCGGGAATTGAACCCGGGTCTCTGGCGCTGTGAGGCAGCAATGCTAACCACTGTGCCACCGTGCCGCCCACGATCTTTATGATCTTCACTGAGATCTACCTTTGCCTTTCCATAGGAGGATTTGTCTTTGCCCCAATTTCTATCCCTCATGGACTGAAATCGATTCTGGAAACAAAACCGTCTATTATGGACTAGCTCATAATTATCAGCCACTTTGGCTAACCTTGCTGTTTTGACTCTGCACTTCCACATGGATTCGCACTACTTCCTCACTAAGATTATGTTCAGCCTTTATCTCCAACCTTTTAAGGTGATTTTCCTCTTTAAGTATACATTTTTGAAGTTCAACAGCTCTCTCTTTTTCTTTCACTTCTGCTGCTCTCTATTTTCCTCTCTTTTACTTTTAATCTTAACTCAAACTGTTTCATTTCTGCTGCCCTTTCCTTATCTCTCGCTTCTACTTCAAGCTGCTTCATTTGCAATTCAATTCTTGCCATCTCTATAGATTCTGATGCTTTCTCAAGGAAGTTTGAATGCTGAGCTACAGCTGAATTATCTCTCCTTTCCTCACAGAAGCAGGCAGGTGCAATCCCAGCTTGTCTGCTAATTTCTGCAGCTTGGCCTTTATCACCCTTTTGCAAAACTTCCAATGTCACCGCATCCATGTTCAGAAAATTTTTGGTGACTGAAAGAGCCATTCCTATCCAAAGTTTTGTCTACCCAATCAAACCAACACCTGAAATAAAGACACTAGCACCTAATACTCCTGTTTAAAATCCCACAAAGAGCCCCCAGTCTGTTATGGACTAGGCCAGACCACTCAAAACATTATTGAACAAGCAGCCCCAGACATAACTTTGCAATTTGTTTTGGTAAGTGTACAATGAAAATTACCCAGTGTAAGTTAGCTAAGTTGACTACCAGGTTTTAAAACAGACAGAAATGTATTCACAAAATTATGTAATGAAACACAAAGAACAGAACAAAGAACCCCTCCAGAACTCAGTCTATCCAAACTAGACTTAATTATGGGGAGAAAGTGAGGTCTGCAGATGCTGGAGATCAGAGCTGAAAATGTGTTGCTGGAAAAGCGCAGCAGGTCAGGCAGCATCCAGGGAACAGGAGAATCGACGTTTCGGGCATAAGCCCTTCTTCAGGAAGGGCTTATGCCCGAAACGTCGATTCTCCTGTTCCCTAGACTTAATTATGATCTTCCGAATATACACAACAGTCCCAATAAGCAAACCCCCTTAAAAAAAAAGTTTTAAAAATGGAACAGATATTGACAGGTTAAAGTTAGAAGGGCAGAAAGGGAGAGAGAGCCTGTTTCCACATAGGTGAATCCTAACTAGTTCTGGATGGAACTGCTCAGCTAGAGATCTGACCATTCCCCCTTTCATTATACAGGTCACTTCTAAAACATGACCACTTTGGCCTGAATTCTCATCTGTTTATAGATAAACAAAAGACCTGGGGTTGGGGAATTCCAGAACTAGAGGGCATAGGTTTAGGGTGAGAGGGGAAAGATATAAAAGAGACAACTTTTTCACTCAGAGGGTGGTACGTGTATGGAATGAGCTGTCAGAGGAAGTGGCAGAAGCTATTACAATTGCAACATTTAAAAGGCATCTGGATGGGTATATGAATAGGAAGGGTTTGAAGGTATCTGGGTCAGGTGCTGGCAGGTGGGACTAGATTGAGTTGGGATATCTGATCGGCTTGGACGGGTTGGACCAAAGGGTCTGTTTCCATGCTCTACAAATCTATGACTTGATGACTCTAAGAAGTGAAACCAGTATTCAAAAAGAAAAAGAGAAAAGGTTTTGTGAGTCACCAGAATTCCAGGGACATTGCTGGTGTAGCAGTAGGCTGGAAACTGGACTTGGTGACTAGACAGCAATGAGTAGCGACAAAATATCACGTGGGGAGACACACACAATCACAAATGAAGAAACAGCTCCCGAACCCAGGCATGGATGGTAATCAACCATTCCAGGCAACTGAAGAACAGCACCAGACTCAAGAATGTAGGATTGGATAGAAAGAGTTGTGAGGTCTAGAACATCTAAGACAAAATTGGCAAAATGATCAAACTGCACATTACTGAATGCATTGGAAACCATTGTGAATAATGTAATTGCCAGATATGGCATTAATGAAAATGAAATGTTGTTGGAAGAAGTATTGAGGGCATTCAATGCATATTTCAGAGGGTAGCAAACTTTAAAATGCAAAAGTGGAGGCCTGAGGAAAACTTGAATTAGTACCTGAATGATACGAAAGTCGGTGGAGTTGTTGACAGTGAGGAAGGATGTGTCAGGTTACAGCGGAATATAGATAAGTTGCAGAGCTGGGCATAAAGGTGGCAAATGGAGTTCAATGTAGCTAAGTGTGAGTTGATTCACTTTGGTAAGAGTAACAAGAAGATGGGGTACAGGGCTAATGATTGGATACTTGGTGGTGTGGATGAGCAGAGGGATCTTGGTGTCCATGTACACAGATCTCTGAAAGTTGCCACCCAGGTAAATAGTGCGGTGAAGAAGGCATATGGCGTACTGGCTTTTATTGGTAGAGGAATTGAGTTCCGGAGCCCTGAGGTCATGTTGCAGTTGTATAAGACTCTGGTCCGACCGCATCTGGAGTATTGTGTGCAGTTTTGGTCGCCATACTATAGGAAGGATGTGGAGGCACCGGAACGGGTGCAGAGGAGATTTACCAGGATGTTGCCTGGTATGGTAGGAAGATCGTATGAGGAAAGGCTGAGGCACTTGGAGCTGTTTTCATTGGAGAAAAGAAGGTTTAGGGGTGACTTGATAGAGGTGTACAAGATGATTAGGGGTTTAGATAGGGTTGACCATGAGAATTTTTTTCCACGTATGGAGTCAGCTATTACGAGGGGGCATAGCTTTAAATTAAGGGGTGGTAGGTATAGGACAGATAATAGGGGTAGGTTCTTTACTCAGCGAGTCGTGAGTTCATGGAATGCCCTGCCAGTAGCAGTGGTGGACTCTCCCTCTTTATGGGCATTTAAATGGGCATTGGATAGGCATATGGAGGATAGTGGGCTAGTGTAGGTTAGGTGGGCTTGGATCGGCGCAACATCGAGGGCCAAAGAGCCTGTACTGCGCTGTATTTTTCTATGTTCTATGTTCTATGTTCTAGTTGATGAATGTTCTTTACAGGCTAATCAAACGTGAAACTGAAGGTAGAATTAATTGACAATGGAACCATTGTCAGTGTATCGGATGAGAGTTGGTCAGACTTTTTTTTTACAGGCCAAAGAGGACTTGGTGGCTAGGAAATGAAGTACAGATCGTTCGGCAAACTAAACTTTGGAGACAGATTAGGACATTTGTTCAAGGGGTAAATGAGACTCCAATGATTAAAAAAATCAAGACAATGCAATATTTTGGCTGCAGGGAAGAAAGAAAGCAAAAAGGACAGCCCACTAAAATGTAGAAAAGTGTGCTAACCACATCCATAAGGGTCCAAATTGTGGACAGAACAAGCCAATAGATAGGATGACTGCCCATCAGAAATATGCATTGAGTGCCCTCAATACATCTTCTTGCAACATTGCATCTTCATTAATGCCTTATCTTGCAATTATATCATTCACAATGGTTCCCAACACATTCAGTAGTGGACAGGTATGATCGTTTTGTTATTTTTTGCCTTAGATGTTCCAGATCGCGTAACTCTTTCCTTTCAATCCCATATTCTTGAGTCTGGTGCTGTCCTTCAGTTGATTGGAATGGTTACAACTGAGGAAGAGTGGAACATTTTAAAAAATAATTCTAACAAAGTAAACCAAAAGGGAAATCTGTAAAGGCAAAGTACCTTCATGTGGTGGAATAGACCACATGACCCGAAAAAAATATCTGTTAGAACTCAAGGATTCTGAAAACAAATACAGGATTGTCACATTGTAAGTGAATGAACACATCATGGAATTTATTCTCGATACAGGAGCCAGTATCTCACTGTTACCAGATCATATTAAGTGGCATAAAAAGATTGTATTGCATTCATCCTCAATGAACTGACGGACTCCTGGAGGAATATCTTCGGAAGTAAAAGACCAATTCTCAGCAGAGTGTAGGTATAAGGGATAAAAATCATGGAATCACTTTAAGTCATTCAGAATCCCGATTGTTTTTCATTAAGCCGTCTGGCATATATTAAATTGATACGAATGTACAAGACCAACAACATTGCAGAAGAACAAAGAAGCAAGTTTTGAAATGAATTTCCAAAATTGTTCACGGATTTAGAGAAACTTAAAGACAGAATCACCAAGTGATAATGCAAAAGCGATTGGCTTGAACACAGCAAAAAAAGTCTTAGATAAAATTAAAGATGAAATAGAGTGTATATTCAGGGTAGGAGTAATTTCACTGGTTACAATGCTGATGAGATTATGTTCAGGAATGTGTACAGTGCCAAAAGCTAATGGTTCACTAATAATCTGCATGGATCCAACTCAATGAAACAAAGCTGTCAAGATGAACATCAAGAAAAAAAAGCCTGAATTTCTGCTTATAGTTTCAAAAGCTACAGCAGAGTCTCACCCATGAGTGCTGAGGAGCCCAGGAATGCATGTATTGACATCAGATTATTTTTCATCTTGGTTTGCTCATTCTCAGGCAGCAGAGAGAAACTAGATGATACCAATTCCAACTTTAAAGTCAGAATGGTTTCTAAGTCATTGCATCTTGCTGGCATTCTCTCCATCCACCCACTTTAGCCAAAGCTCCCCAATATCTCAGGATATGTTCCAGATCCATTGACTGCCTGAGCCTTCTGTCAACGGAGGTCACATCGACAGGGCACTAGCTTCAATGCATGATCATGATACATGTTAGACTTACTTATAATAGAATGCTGGCTTCAATACTACACTTTGGAGTGGGGACAGAGGCTGGGAGCAGATGGGCTAGTACCAAGATCTATGAACAAATTGAGATTCAGCTGACAATAAGTACCTGATTGGTTTGTGGAGTGATGACCAGTTTTGGGTGATAAAGGCCATCTACCTGCCAACAATGATTGGTTCCTGGATAGCTGAAAGGCTTGTGGGTGTTAACACTATTGCCAGGAGCCTTTGGACATCTGGAATGGGAGGTGGTGTGCCTCTTGCAATAGAAAATCTCTGAAGCCTGAAGAATGCTATTTATCTTCTCCCACCATTTACTATAAATGGCTAGTATTAACTGATAAGTCAGAGACTTCATAATTTGTGAAGCAGTTGCTCTATGCCTCCTGCAAGGAAGTGAAAAATACCTGGAGAAGAGGGATGGAAGTGCAACCAGTCCTGGAAAGCAAGATGATCATCTCAACCAACCCTGTGGGCAGGGGTCATTAAACTATCTCTCCTGTCTTTTCTCTTCATCCACGACACCTTTTTCTTTGTCTGTCTAAGTCTATGTGTATCTGTGTGTAGGGGAGTTTTAACTCATGAAGTTCTATGTCTGCAGTTCTATAGTTGTTTACCTATTCTGGTCATTATCTTGAAATTACTATCTTTGAGGTCCTACATTTTAAATTAGGTCTTAACTCCTTATACTCAACTTTTAAGACCTCACTCCTTTGTTTTTTGTATTGTTGGCACTGATATGTACAATGACCACTGGCTGTTCACCCACTCCCTTCAGAATGTCAAAACAACAGCAGTTTAAAAAGGGAGAAGAGCAGACAAAAGAAGCACATGGTGAGAACAGTGCAGGAGAGAGAGAGAGAGAGACAGAGAGAGAGAGAGAGACAGAGAGAGACAAACAGAGAGAGACAGACAGAGAGAGAGAGAGAGAGAGAGAACCTGCACAGTTACCGCCTTTGCTGTTTGAATTTGTGTGTCGCTGGACATCGGAGTGCATCTGGGAAAATTAACAAACAGTGAAATTCACAACTAAGCTTGGAAGAACTGTGGGGCAAAGTTCACAGCACAGAAACAGATAAGTTAATTGTTGTTTTAAGTCTGTCCAAGAGAAAGGCTACAGTAGTGAGTATAGTGGATTCTTTCTTAATTATATGTTTTTGGAGATAAGTCTCTTGATTAAACTTAAAATGTAAGCCATAGCTATTAATTTAACCTGGGGCAGTGTTTGTAGAGAAATAAGACGGTGTTATTTTCTGGATTTGTAGATTGTGAAGGAGCAAAATGGCCTTTGCAGTGATATGTACTTCTTGTCAGATGTGGGAGTTTAAAGAGAGTCTAAGGGTTACTGTGGATTATATCTGCCATAAATGCTGTTGGATGGGAATCTTATCAGATCGAGTGCATCGGTTGGAGAGACCGATAGAAGCGATGAGGAATTTGCAACAGCAACAGTATGTGATGGATGGCAGTTATTGGAAGGGGGAAAAGTCTCAGATACAGGCACGTAGATGGGTTAAATCCAGGAAGGGTGAGAGAGGTTGGCACCTAGGGCAGGAGTCTTTTGTGGATATACCCATTTCAAACAGGTATGCTGTTTTGGAAAATGTAGGGGGTGATGGATTCTCAGGGGAACGTAGCACCAACAGCCAAGTTTCTGGTATTGAGACTGGCTCTAATGCAACGAGGGGTACGTCGGCTTCCAAGAGATCAATTGTGTTAGGGGATTCTGTAGTCAGAGGTACAGACAGACATTTCTGTGGCCAGCAGAGAAAAAGCAGAATGGTGTGTTGTTTCCCTGGTGCCAGTATCAAGGATGTCTCAGAGAGGGTGCAGAATGTTCTCATGGGGAAAAGGGGCCAGCAGGAGGTCATTGTCCACATTGGAACCAACGACATTGGAAGGGAAAAGGTTGAGACTCTGAAGGGAGATTACAGAGAGTTAGGCAGAAATTTAAAAAGGGGGTCCTCATGGGTAGTAATATCTGGATTACTCCCAGTGCTATGAGCTAGTGAAGGCAGGAATAGAAGGATAGAGCAGATGAATGCATAGCTGAGGAGCTGGTGTATGGGAGAAGGATTCACATTTTTGGATCATTGGATTCTCTTTTGAGGTAGCAGAAGCTGCTCTAAGACATCCTTGGCCCTGGCATCAGGGAAGCAACATATCATCCTGCAGTCTCTTTTACATCCGCAGAAATGCCTGCCTGTTCCCCTTACTAATGAATTCCTTTTCACTATAACCCTGCCATTCTTTTTCCTCCTCTCTCATGTAGCAGAGCCACCCATGGTGCCATAGACCTGGGGGGTTTCTGCTACTATCCCCTGAGACGTCATCTCACCCAATAGCATCTAACAGCATAGTTCTATTAGAGAGTGGAATGGCCACAGGAGTCTCCTACCTTACCTGCCTTCCTCTACTCTGCCTGGTTGTCATCCATCCACTTCCTGCCTGATCAGTCTTTACCTATGGTTCGACTATCTCTTTGAATATGCTATCCACAGTAATTTCAGAATCACGGATGCTCTACAGTGTGTGTACCCACAGCTCCAGCTTTGAAATGGATTTAGCCAGTGGATGCAGCTAGACAGACTTCCTGCACTCATTGTCACCAAGGATGCTGTAGGTGTAAATAATTTTCCATGTAACACAAGAGGCATATGCAATAGGTACAAACTCTGCTGCAGTGATTTCCCTTTAGGTTAAACTCTTTAGTTACTCCCTTTAAAGAATACTAATTTTGCTCGGGATTTTTTTCCACCCCAAACACTCCCACTACATCCATGTCCCTGCCTCATTTTGTTTAAGCGAATGCAATAGTTTAATTGGCAGATCAAGATAGAAGTACTCACTTGAGTTTACACCAAATACTTTGACATGGAGATCTTGGCATCACCACATGATGGTTATGGTCCATTCCTACTAAAGCAAGAATCCTCTCCTTATAGGAGGTGCATAGATGAAGGTTGAGCATCCTATTATCTTGGCTGCCTCTGCCCTATTAGAATGAGACAGAGAGAGAGATTAAGTGAGATGAAAATGATTACCACGGCTGTTAGTTTTCATTCAGGAAAGATGTGAGGTATACCAAATGAGTGAGTGGGAGGTCCAAAGAGCAGAAAGTGGTGGTAGTATTGGGGGAATTTAGTGCGTGAGAGCCATTGAGGGAAGATGTTGCAGACAATAATGAGAATGGTAGACTATGAGCTATAGTGGTGGGTTGGGTATGTGCTGTGGTGGAATTAGAGTAAGAATGAGTGTGAGATAACAGAGGGAAGTTGGTGATACTTATCCTTACAGAGTACAGTAGGTCTTTTACCTTGTTTCTGCACTGCTGAGCATACCTCAGGCTGTGGTCAATGTACCGAATCTGAGTGGCAACATCAGACTAGGCAGTTGTGAGAACAGCCTTTCGGACCACCACCCCATCTACCAGGACGTCCAGGTCATAGTCAGAAACTGGGACACCAATCTCCCTTGATTGGCCACCTCTGGTACTATTCTTCACTCACTGGAACTAAGTAGTCCAATTCCTGGCTTGCACCTGAATTGGGCATAGCTGGATTTTAAACATGGTGCCAATGGCAGGAAGTCTGACAGCCCTAGCAATGGTAAGTACACTCTCCACTGGTGAATACAAGATGGTATGGGAACAATGCCATAGAGGCATGGTGCGTAGTCAATGGGGAGCACTGTAATATCACTGAAGGAAAATCACTAGCTCTCAGAAATTGAGATTTAGCAACATTTTGGAAACATTCAGCCCTCTGTTTCTCTCTGCACAGATGCTGGCTGACCTGCTGAATTTTTCCATCTCTATCCGCTTGTATGTTAGATTTCCAGCATTTGGAATATGTTCTTCTTTGGCAGGGTAGGAGGGGGGTGGGGGGAAGCGACATGTTGACCCACTGATGTACTGGCCGCCAGACTTAAAGGCCATCTCTCTTTTGCAGCTGCAAACTGCAACATATGGCAATCTCACTATTTTGTGAACTATGTAGTTGCACCATGATGGAAGATATCATCTCAACCAAAAGTGTCTAAAATAGTAGTTCTGTTAGAAAGTGAAGTGGCCACAGGGGTGTCCTACACTACTTTAAGTACTGCATTTGTTTGAGAGTCATTTTACACAGTGATAGGGGTGTGAAGCATAGACCTTGCAGTATCAGTGGATGTAACTGAAATGTGTTGGAATTAGGTTTTCAGAGGATGCCTTTATGGAGATAATGTATGTTAAAAATGCTGCAATTGATATAGCCTTTACTTTTAAGGGATTAAATTTGTAGAATCAGGCCTTGGAGTATAACTTTTGGAAGCAAGTTCTAGGGTAGGGTCATTTGATTGAGCAGAAGAGTGTGAAGTGGAGATTCTATTGCCTTCCTGCCTCACTCTGATATATGGCAGGAACCATGGAGTGTGGCCTTCCTGCCAAGGCTCAATTGAGATCCATTAAGGAACTACTTCAAGGCTACTTATAGGCCTTATATTAGGTAGGCGGGGCACGTGTTTTGCAGGATAACTACTCAATAATTCCCCATTGGTTTTGCTTGTAGTCGACTGGGGGAATTCTCATTCTCAAGCACTCTGTGTCCACTGAAGGGATATGAGATTGGGAAGGAAGGGGCTTATTGAAAGCTTTTGCTTCAAGTTACCCTTCTCTTGCTGGTGAGGTTCTCCTTGCAAACCTCATTGTTCCCACACTCCTCTGGGAATCCAATGGTGATCCTCAAGGTATCCCATGAGTGGGTCCTGATTCCTGGTGTTGTTGGCATTCTGCACTAGGATAATGTCCGCAATGATTGTGTTGATGAGGATCTTGGTGTACATGTCATCAGTTAGTAGGTGTAGGATGCAGTCAAGTTCCTGAGGGCAGACAATTTGGGTGATAATCCACAAGACTCCACAACAGACAGAGTCAAAGGCTATGGTGTCATCAGAAAGACTTCATACAGCAATTGATGCTGTTCTGTGCATTTTTCTTGAATTTGAAGTGCGTTGAAGTCACGTCTGCAGTGTGTCTTAATGGATGAAGACTACACTGTAGCTCTGGCAGACATTTTTCAGGTATTTGATGGACATAACTTAGGACTAATGATCTTGCCCGTGGTAGGTAGCACAGAGGTACTTATGCAACAAACACCTGTTTCCTTTCTGAATGTATTCACTATTTCAGCATCCCTGAGATTACCAGCACACAGTTTATTTCCCAGATGAGGGACAGGATGTTGTGCATCGATGTGAGGAGTGTATCTCTGCTGCCTTTCAGTATTTTGGCACAGATTCCTTATGCTCCAGAAGGTTTGTTGTGTTTTCTTGGTCGAACAGCTTCCTTTAATTTCACTCTGAATCAGCATGGTGCCAACACTGAGCCAGATGAGGTATTGAGGCATGGATTTGATGGAGTTCAAGTCCAACTTGAGAAGCGCAATTACTGATAAAGTTGATCTAGAAAAATTTAGATTCAAAATCCATTGAAATGAGTAGGTACGTTCCTTTTTAAAATATATTCAAATAATCTAACTTGAAGGTGAAAGACTGACCCTGAAGAGTTTAGATGCAATGAGATTTTTTACCTCAGCATATCCATTATTGGCAGCCCTGTTCGTTCCTTGCCCAGTAGCAGGAAGGGATTATCGGTGGGCATGTCTCCCGGTAGATGACCCCCTGCCCCTTCCCACAGTCTGAACTCAGGATAACAAAACATGCCTTCACCTTCATTTATATGCAGATCAATTCTCATTCTTTTCCCTTTGGACACTAAAAGAAATGAAATCAATACAGCACGAGCTGAGCCTCAGGTGAGTTTTATGGTGTTCAAGTCGGTCCAGAGCCCACGCCTGCTTGGGGAGAAGCTGTTGTACGGAATAGCTGATTTCAATTATCAATTCCTGCAGTGAAATTTCACTTCTCCATGCTGACACCAGCATTCCCTGAGGGGGTAGAGTGCATGTGCCAGGCATGAAAATAAGAAACAACAAAAATAAACACTTCTGATTCAAGCTCTTTGAAATGTCTCCTGCAATGCACTTTCAAGTGTGTGAATTGTTGTCGAAGCTTACAAAATCACCAGCAAAGCAGGAGATTGCCAATACAGCAAAAAAAATTTAATGACAACAACAAACAGTGAGTTTAAAGCGAAGAAATTTTCAGCTTCTCTTTATTGCATCACAAAATAGTAAGAAATCAGCTCCCTGTCATTGCATTGCAACAGACTCCTGTCTACATATTATACAGTACACAAACTGATTCACTTTTTTACCCTATGTTTTGCTTTCTCACCTTAGAGGGGCAGCTGGAAGGGCATGTGTCCAGGATGATTCATTCACTGTTCCTTCTCTGTTCCTCTATGGAGATTATTCTGGTGTCTATTCATCCTTCATCCTATAGTTTCATAGCGGTCAGTACGGACCAGTTGCTGTACCATTTGAGGGAAGATTTAGGTGAAGATCGGTTTTACCCAAAATAAAGCGAAAGTGAGGACTGCAGATGCTGGAGATCAGAGTCAAGATTAGCTGGTGCTGGAAAAGAACAGGTCAGGCAGCATCCAAGGAGCAGGAAAATTGATGTTTCAGGCAAAAGCCCTTCATCAGGAAAGAGGTTCAGCACCACTCTTATCTTTACCCAAAATAAGCAAGAACGACCTGTGAGTTACCCCAGCAAGCGCCCACCTCAACATCCACAAAATAGAGTATAATTTGGTTCATAGCTTTTACTGTAGATTCTCTGGCATGAGTTAGATTTCCTATAAATATACAGGAATGACAGAAAGATTCATGTAACTGAGGGCTTTCAACAATCTGTAAACAGGCAATTTGTTTAAACTCATGTGCTATCTAGCATGAGCTCTGCTTTGGATAGTTATATATTTAGGACTCAAAATCTCTCACAATGCCAACATATAAACATTATTGTATCAAAAAACATATGTAGCTGATGTTAATTGATGGGTATCAAAAGAAACTTCTACCCACTTAACTTGTGCTCACGTTCAAATATTCCCTGACATTGGTGGTGGGCAAGTTGTTGGAGAGAGTCCTGGGGGACAGGAAAGGCAAGGATTGATTAGGGACAGTCAACATGGCTTTGTGTGAGGGAAATCGTAGAGTTTTTTTGAAGAAGTAACAAAAGGATTGATGAAGGCAGAGTGGTGGACGTGATCTATGTGGACTTCAGTAAGGCATTTCATAGGCTTCTCATAGTAGACCGGTTAGCAAAGTTAGATCACATGGAATACAGGGAGAACCAGCCATTTGATATATTTGTGTATAGCCCTTTGGCTCAAATGTAGGAGGCAGAGGGTGGTACAGGTGGAGGAGGGGCTACCTTCCAGACTGGAGGCCTGTGACATTGGTGTGCCAGAAGGGTCAGTGCTAGGTCCACTGCTTTTCACCATTTATATAAATGATTTGGATGTGAACACAGGAGGTATGGTTAGTGAGTTTGTGGCTGACACCAAAATTGGAGGTGTAATGGACAGCGAAGAAGGGTTCCTCAGTATGATGGGATCTTGATTAGATGAACCAATGGGCTGAGGAGTGGCAGATGGAGTTTAATTTAGATAAATGTGAGATGCTGCATTTTGGAAATGCAAATTAAGGCAGGATTATACATTGAACGGTAAGGTCCTAGTGAGCATTGCTGAACAAAGACACCTTAGTGGGCAAGTTCATGGCCCATGAAAGTGGAGTCACAAGTAGATAGGATAGTGAAGAAAGCATTTGGTATACTTTCCTTTATTGGTCAGTGTATGGAGTCTAGGAGTTGGGAGGTCATATTGCAGCTGTATAAGACATTGGTTAGACGACTTAGAGTCATAGAGATGTATAGCGTGGAAACAGACCCTTTGATCCAACTCATCCATGCTGACCAGATATCCCAACCCAATCTAGTCCCACCTGCCAGCATCTGGCCCATATCCCTCCAAACCTTTCCTATTCATATACCCATCCAAATGCCTCTTAAATGTTGCAGTTGTACCAGCCTCCACCACACCGCAGCTCATTCCATACATGCACCACCCTCTGCGTGAAAACGTTGCCTCTGAGGTCTCTTTTATATCTTTTCCCTCTCACCCTAAACCTATGCCCTCTAGTTCTGGATTCCCCAACCCCAGGGAAAAGAGTTTGCCTACTTATCCTATCCATGCCCCTCATGATTTTTTAAACCTCTATAAGGTCACCCCTCAGCCTCCGATGCTCCAGGGAAAGCAGCCCCAGCCTGTTCAGCCTCTCCCTGTAGCTCAGATCCTCCAACCCTGGCAACATCCTTGTAAATCTTTTCTGAACCCTTTCAAGTTTCACAACATCTTTCTGATAGGAAGGAGACCAGAATTGCATGCAATATTCCAACAGTGGCCTAACCAATGTCCTATACAGGCGCAACATGACCTCCAACTCCTGTACTCAATACTCTGACCAATAAAAGGAAAGCATACCAAACGCCTTCTTCACTATCCTATGGACCTGAGACTCCACTTTCAAGGAGCTATGAACCCGCACTCCAAGGTCTCTTTGTTCAGCAACACTCCCTAGGACCTTACCATGAAGTGTATAAGTCCCGCTAAGATTTGCTTTCCCAAAATGCAGCACCTCACATTTAGCTGAATTAAATTCCATCTGCCACTTCTCAGCCCGTTGGCCCATCTGGTAAAGATCCTGTTGTAATCGGAGGTAACCCTCTTTGCTGTCCACCACACCTCCAATTTTGGTTTCATCTACAAATTTACTAACTATAGGTCTTATGCTCGCATCCAAATCATTTATGTAAATGACAAAAAGTAGAGAACCCAGCACCAATCCTTGTGGCACTCCACTGGTCATAGGCCTCCAGTCTGAAAAACAACTCTCCACCACCACCCTCTGTCTTCTACCTTTGAGCCAGTTCTGTAACCAAATGGCTAGTTCTCCCTGTATTCCATGAGATCTAACCTTGCTAATCAGCCTCCCATGGGGAACCTTGTCGAACGCCTTTCTGAAGTCCATATACATCACATCTACTGCTCTGCCCTCAATCTTTTGTTACTTCATCAAAAAACTCAATCAAGTTTGTAAGACATGATTTCCCACGCACAAAGTCATGTTGACTATCTCAAATCAATCCTTGCCTTTCCAAATACATGTACATCCTGTCCCTCAGGATTCCCTCCAACAACTTGCCCACCACCGAGGTCAGGCTTACTTGTCTATAGTCCCCTGGCTTGTCCTTACCACCCTTCTTAAACAGTGGCACCACATTTGCCAATCTCCAGTCTTCCGGCACTTCACCTGTGACTATCGATGATACAAATATCTCAGCAAGAGTCCCAGCAATCACTTCTCTAGCTTCCCACAGAGTTCTCAGGTACACCTGATCAGGTCCTGGGGATTTATTCCCCTTAACCGTTTCAAGACATCCAGCACTTTCTCTTCTGTAATCTGGACATTTTGCAAGATGTCACCATATGTTTTTCTACAGTCTATATCCTCCATATCCTTTTCCACAGTAAATACTGATGCAAAATATTCATTTAGTATCTCCCCCATTTTCTGTGGCTCCACACAAAGGCCACCTTGCTGATCTTTGAGGGGCCCTATTCTCTCCCTAGTTACCCTTTTGTCCTTAATATATTTGTAAAAACCCTTTGGATTCTACTTAATTCTATTTGCCAAAGCTATCTCATGTCCCTGTTTTGCCCTCCTGATTTCCCTCTTAAGTATACTCCTACTTTCTTTATACTCTAAAGGATTCACTTGATCTATCCTGTCAATACCTGACATATGCTTCCTTCTTTTTCTTAACCAAACCCTTAATTTCTTTCGTCATCCAGCATTCCCTATACCTACCAGCCTTCCCTTTCACCCTGACAGGAATATACTTTCTCTGGATTCTTGCTATCTCATTTCTGAAGACTTCCCATTTGCCAGCCGTCCCTTTACCTGCGAACATCTGGCTCCAATCAGCTTTTGAAAGTTCTTGCCTAATACCATTAAAATTAGCCTTTCTCCAATTTAGAACTTCAACTTTTAGATCTGGTCTATCCTTTTCCATCACTATTTTAAAACAAATAGAATTATGGTTGCTAGCCCCAAAGTGCTCCCCCACTGACACCTCAGTCACCTGCCCTGCCTTATTTCCCAAGAATAGGTCAAGTTTTGCACCTTCTCTAGTAGGTACATCCATATACTGAATCAGAAAATTGTCTTGTACACACTTAAGAAATTCCTCTCCATCTAAACCTTTTACACTATGGCAGTCCCAGTCGATGTTTGGAAAGTTAAAATCCCCTACCATAACCACCATATTATTCTTACAGATAGCTGAGATCTCCTTACAAGTTTGTTTCTCAATTTCCCTCTGACTATTGGGGGGTCTATAATTCAATCCCAATAAGGTGATCATCCCTTTCTTATTTCTCAGTTCCACCCAAATAACTTCCCTCATTATATTTCTAGGAATATCCTCCCTCAGCACAGCTGTAATGCTATCCCTTACCAAAAAGGCCACTCCCCCTCCTCTTTTGCTTCCCTTTCTATCCTTCCTGTAGCATTTGTATCCTGGAACATTCAGCTGCCAGTCCTGCCCATCCCCGAGCCATGTTTCCGTAATTGCTATGATATCCCAGTCCCATGTTCCTAACCATGCCCTGAGTTCATCTGCCTTCCCTGTTAGGCCCCTTGAATTAAAATAAATGCAACTTAAATTTATTAGTCCTATCTTGTCCCTGCCTGCCTTGACTGTTTGACTCACGTCTGTTCTCAGCTGTACCCGTCTCAGATCAATCTCTTTCCTCACTATCTCCCTGGGTCCCACCCCCCAACTCTACTAGTTTAAATCCTCCCAAGCAGTTCTAGCAAATTTCCCTGCCAGTATATTAGTCATCTTCCAATTTAGGTGCAATCCGTCCTTCTTGTACAGGTCACTTCTACCCCAAAAGAGAATCCAATGATCATAAAATGTGAATCCTTCTCCCATACACCAGCTCCTCAGCCATGCATTCATCTGCTCTATCGTCCTATTCCTGCCCTCACTACCTCGTAGCACTGGGAGTAATCCAGATATTACTACCCTTGAGGACCTCCTTTTTAAATTTCTACCTCTCTGTAATCTCCCTTCAGAGTCTCAACCTTTTCCCTTCCAATATTGTTGGTTCCAATGTGGACGATGACCCCTTGCTGGCCCCTCTCCCCGTGAGAACATTCTGTACCTTCTCTGAGATATCCTTGATCCTGGCACCAAGGAAACAACACACCATTCTGCTTTTTCTCTGCTGGCCACAGAAACATCTATCTGTACTTCTGACTACAGAATCCCCTAACACAATTGATCTCTTGGAAGCAGACGTACCTCCCGTTGCATTAGAGCCAGTCTCAATACCAGAAACTTGGCTGTTTTTGCTACATTCCCTGAGAATCCATCACCCCCTACATTTTCCAAAACAGCATACCTGTTTGAAATGGGTATATCCACAAAAGACTTCTGCTCTAGTTGCCTACCTCTCTTACCCTTCCTGGAGTTAACCCATCTATGTGACTGTATCTGAGACTTCCTCCCTTTCTATAACTGCCATCCATCACATACTGTTACTGTTGCAAATTCCTCATCGCTTCTATTTGTCTCTCCAACTGGTCCACTTGATCTGATAAGATTCACATCCAATAGCATTTATGGCAGATATAATCCGCAGTAACCCTTAAACCCTCTTTAAACTCCCACATCTGACAAGAAGTACATATCACTGTAAAGGAGAAAGTGAGGACTACAGATGCTGGGGATCAGAGCTTAAAAATGTGTTGCTGAAAAAGCGCAGCAGGTCAGGCAGCATCAAAGGAGAAGGAGAATCAATGTTTCGGGCATAAGCCCATCTTCAGGAAGAAATTTTCCTCCTTCACAATCTACAGACCCAGAAAATAACACTGTCTTATTCCTCTACAAACACTTGTGGGATACTACAGACAATTCTGGTCTTCCTGCTAATCGGAAAGATGTTGTGAAATTTGAAAGCGCTCAGAAAAGATTTATAAAGGATGTTACCAGGGTTGGACTGTTTGTGCAATAGGGAGAGGCTGAATACACTGGGGCTGTTTTCCCCTGAGCATCGGAGGCTGAGGGGTGACCTTATAGGGGTTTATAAAATCATGAGGGGCACAGATTGAAGTAACGACTATGGCTATTCACCCTGTTTGGAGAAGTCCAGAACTAGAGGGCATAGGTGAGAGAGGGGAAAGATATAAAAGGGATCTAAGGAGCAACTTTTTCCATGCAGAGGGTGGTGGGTGTACAGAATGAGCTGCCAGAGGAAGTAGTGAAGGTAGAATAACAAAACTTAAAAGGCATCTGGATAGGTATATGAATAGGAAGGGTTTAGAGGGATATGGGTTAAATGCTGGCAAAGGGACTAGATTAATTTAGGATATCTCGTTGGCATGGATAAGTTGAACTGAAGGATCTGTTTCCATGCTTTACAAGTCTATGACTATTATCCTGTTCACAGCAAGAGCATTGTACAATACTGAGTAAAGCATGAGTCATTCACAAAGTGGGGGAATAAGAAACTGCAGAACGAGCTGCATTTGCAGATTTTAAATGCTTGCTTCTGAAAAGGAGATGATTTTAAGGCAAAAGGAAACCAGCAAGAGAATGGGGGCTAATTGACAACATTTCCAAAAGAACAAGCTTCGGCACCATAAGCCACAAACTACTGTTTGTTTGGATACATCAACAAAATTAAAACTAGTACATAAATATGGTGTGGAATAGAAACTTGATAAAATGCACCTAAATTCTGGACAATTAGGTTCAGGCTCCAATATTAGGTGACAGTATCCTGTACCAGTTCTGCCCAAGTAGTCCAGCTGCCAAATTGACATTCATCAGCTTCCAAGTGCCAGAGGCACCCCCAATAACCCTAACCATAACCCTCATCCAGTAACCAGGCTCCTAATGCTCCACCTCGCTCCATAAACCCTCGTGAGGACCACTGCCAGGACACAAATAGCTCAAATCCCACTTTCTTTTCACTTTCAGCCTGGTAGCTATCACTGGCAGAGCAAGCCATTTAAATTGAATTTAATAGTTGGAATATTTCCTGCCTCACTGTTCCTCTCTGTAGAAATGCCCCTAAATGAGTCAAGCCTGGCACTCTGGACTTGGACAGTCACAGGGCTGGCCAAGTGCAGAGACCAATTGGGCCAAATATTTCCTGGAACTTCACTAAAATGTGCTAAAAGCACCTTTACCAGTGACATAACATACCAAGTTTTAAAATGAAATTAATAGAAATTGATGCTTTGAATGTTGTCCACCCCGAGTTACCATCCAACGATATTCCTCTGAAAATCTTATTTCGCCAATTGCAAGCGAGGTTGAGATATTATTCTCCAGAATCACCCCTTCAATTCTAGCCCCCTACCTTCCTGCCCTCCATACACCCCTTCTGGCGCAGTTCATGCCAATGAATATCAACCAATATAAACTCATAACAACTCATCTACTATCCTCAGCTCTCATACCCTCCATGCAATTTCACCAGCTTTGGACTTGGGAGAACCGTAAGACCCATGCTAAAATTAAATTGAATGTAATTTTAATAATCTGCTATAGCTTTTCTGAGGGGTTGGTTAGCTCAGTTGGTTGAATTACTGCTTTTCAATATAAAAGAAATGCCAACAGTGTGGGTTCAATTCCTGCACTGGCTGAGATTACCACAAAG
The DNA here is from genome assembly GCF_037043375.1 of Chiloscyllium plagiosum. Taxonomy (NCBI): domain Eukaryota; kingdom Metazoa; phylum Chordata; class Chondrichthyes; order Orectolobiformes; family Hemiscylliidae; genus Chiloscyllium; species Chiloscyllium plagiosum. The sequence goes on along the minus strand of NW_028270162.1, from coordinate 25,655,681 downwards.
GACTCTCATCCTCAGCCTCTCACCTCAGCTGGAGGTGTGGTAACACTGAGGGTAAACTCACCACCAGTCATCTCTCTCTAATGGAATAGTAGTCCTATGGTTTGGTAAGAATATAATGTCACTAATGTTAACAGCTTTCCCTATATATTTAAATTAAAAACTCCCATTCTTGAAAGCCAGTTTGAATCTTTCTTTTCTCCAGTGGTTAATCTTTTTTAGAAATGGGTTACTTTTCTTATCATGTCAAAGGTAGCAAGACTATTACAGGCCCTTTAATCTGCAAATCAAATTGTTTAGCTCAGAACCCCTGCTGAGATGACAAGCTTTTGAAAGTCAGCCAGGAATTCACGAACAGTCCTCAGAAATATGACAACAAATAACTTCTGAAACTATTGGACTGATGCTACGTCAAATATCCAGCTAACTGTTTCTATTTCGTCAATGACAGCTGCAGCCAGGTTTAATTTAAAAAGTTTAAAAAGAGTAGAGTATTTAAACTTTTGATTTTGATATTTGAACAGACCTTATCTATCTTCAAGATCCTTTACATCTGCTCCATAGCTCTGTGATTCTTACAATGCAATAGCCAAATGAGGTTAGGTTAAAACTCAGCACAGAGTTCAATAGGTTCGAATTAGCTCACATTTCCCTCATTTGTGATTTGCGTCCAGCCACTTTTCCCCTACTATTAAAAATAAATCCATAGGAATAGGGCAGGGCATCCACATCTGGGTCCTGCTCACCATTTTGGAAGTTTTGTTGAGTATCCAGGATTCTACAAAACTCCAGGCCAATGACTGTGCTATCTATCATATATGTACTTAATTTGGCTGGATAAGCGGTGAATGGTGCTGGCGTACGTTCAATTCTTGCACTGGCTGAATTTTCCCTGAAGGATTTTCCTGCTTAACGTCTCTCTTCAGCCGAGGTGTGGTAAGCTTCAGGTTAAACTACCACCAGTTGTCTCTTTTCAATAAGACTAGTGACTTTGTCTTTTACTATAAGCTACTTCATAGAAAGCTTAGTTTTGAATGAAATCAATATGGAACACTGAAATTGTTAGAACACTTGTGATAATTCTCCATCCAAGAAAAGTAGCAGTGACCTGTTCTATCCATGTGTCCCAAGGCCTTCAAATGTAATAGCATTTTACTTGATGCAAGGAAAATGTAACATTCACTATTTTTAATACTACACTTGCTGTGACCAGCAAGAGTGAATCCAGTGAGTGATTCATTATAGTCAAAAATGCTTAACTTTCGTTAACCCAAAGACAAAGTCTTTCAACTATAAGCTATCTTCTGTGTGATTTCATATGGTTTTATTGCTGAACAAGCAATCCAGCTAATGACCTGCTGATTTGAACTCAAATCCCACCATAGCAACTGGGAAAATTTAAGTTCAATTAATACATTTGAAATAAATAGGTATTCTCAATAATGACCATGAAAATATTAAATTGCCATTTAACTTACTCATTCTTCAGTGGAGGAACTCTGCCATTCTGAGCTGGTCCAGCTCCCATGTGATTCTCGATCACTTTTTGAATTAGCCTTGCAAGCTATTTAGTGTCTAAAAACTGCTGTAAAATGTTAGGTGTAAAATTGATTGGCACGGAGCCAGGCATGAGAAATGAAAAAGGCATTATCTACAGAATGAACAGTGCATAGTCTTCTTCATAATCATCTGGGAACTTGTGCCAAAATTGGGAGAGTTGACTCACAGCATAGATGAGCAACAACCTGATGCAGTCACACTGAATTCTACTATCTTTCAGCTCCTCTGAGGCTAAGGATGACAATGACAAAGAATTGGAGGGGGACTTCCCATGTCTACCCCCTACCACTGATCAATCCTGAGGAGATAGCTGCTACATCGGGTCTGTGGCCTAGTAGCAAGTCATGGGGAAACTAACAAGAGGGGAAAATATATTTTAATACATTCTCACTAAAAACAGAACTTTTAATGCGGCTGTTCATGACCATACTGGTAAGAGTGACACCTGCATACAGGCAAAGTTGCACTTTCACACTGAGGTTACTCTCACATTGCGGCTGTATCATTGCAGTAAATGGGATACATTTAACACAGATCTAGCATCCCAAAAGGCAGTATCCAGTATGTGCTGTGGGCAGAATTGTATTCAATCACAAATTGTCACTTGATGCTCCGACATACCTCCCCACTGTCCCTTTAGAACAAGGAGAAAGTGAGGTCTGCAGATGCTGGAGATCAAAGTACCAGACAACCTACCTTGGTTCAATGAGCAATCCAGGCAAGGATGCCAGGCACAACACCAGGCATACATAAAAGGGTATCAACCTGGTGAATTTACAATGTCTTTATCCATTCTAAAAACAGAGCTAGAACAATCTCATAACTAATAGATCAAATCAAAGTTCTGTGGTCCTGCCACATCCAATCATGTTTGGTAGTTTGCAATTAAATGACTGAAGGAGGCAGCTACACATTTCAGAATGCAAGTTAGGGTTGCTATGTTTCTGTTCCATCTCACACCATGTTCTACACGTATTAAGTGAACTCAGAGTTTCTGGTTATGTTATAGTTCTGATTTGGCATCAGTTTCAACTCACTAACATGGTGACAGAGATGGTTACAGAGAGTGGTGAATTCGGCCTGGACAATCACAAAGACCAACCTCCCATCTATAGAATCTACCAACCAGGCTCGCTGTCAAGGAAAGGCCGCCAGCATTCTCAAAGATCCATCCCACCCTGGCCAGGTTTTTCTACAACCTCTACCATTGGGGACAAGGTACAGAAGCCTGAACACATGCACCAGCTGTTTTCATAATAGTTTCTACCCTACTGTTGTGAGAATACTGAATGAACTCACAAAACTCTTAACATTCGCCTGTACTTGTGTTTTTGTTTTTGCTGTTTACCTATTATTTACTATCTATGCTACTTAACTCTGATCTGCCTATATTGCTCGCAAGACAAAGCTTTTCACTGTGCCTCGGTACATGCGACAATAAATTCAATTCAATTCAATGGCGTTTGCACTTGATACTCTCTTGGTTTTGTTTCTGATAGTTTCCGCTGGATTCCATCCCTTGGCAGTTGGGTTCAAACTTTCCATTTGATTTTGAGTTTAAGACATTTGATAATTGCATGCTGGTCATTAACACTTTTCATCTTCCTCAGTTTATCATGGAATGCATCACACACTCCTAGAAGGATCGTCGGGAGTTGTCTGCTGAATAGAGGAGAGAATGATCTTGTTGAGTGCTGTTGCTCTAAAACACAACATAGCCACATGCAGGCCAGGCTTTGTTTGACCTCACTTGATTCAGGATATACAGTTTGAACCGTGTGCTACTGTTTCATCGGGTCCTGGTACTACAGTGAGGAAATGGTACTTCACACACACACCATCTTAAAGGCTGGCTCCTTTATTTGTTCCATTTAAGGTTATAAGGTCTGTTCACAATGCAGTAATTTTGACAGGAAAATTGCCACTGCAGTTCCAAAGTAAAAGCAGTCTTATTACAGGTTTCTTATAGATAAACTCTTCTGATCTGCAGTATTTAGCTGTTGCAAGAATGAATTCTGTCTGTAGATAATGCTTTAATCAAGATTTGGAGATGTCGGTGTTGGACTGGGGTGTACAAAGTTAAAAATCACAACACCAGTTTTATCCAACAGGTTTAATTAGAAGCACTAGCTTTCGGAGTACTGCTCCTTCATCAGGTGGTTGAAGAGTCCACAAGTGTACGACACAGAATTTATAGCAGAGTTGCCAGTGCAACCCTGAGGTACACTATTGAAGTGCAGAAGCATCTTGTAAGTGGATCAGCGATATACTATGAGGGTTTTTAGAGGCTGGAAGATATCAGATGCCAATGCACCAAGTTGGAGGATGCAGGTAGTTGGTGGCCATGGAGCATGTTGAGACATTAGAGCCCAGGGTCCAACATGGAGACTCTTCAGAGCAAACAGTGAATTAAATTCACAGATACTCACTCTGGTTTCCATGTCAAGTTTCCTCAATGTTTAGCTTGTTTTTGGTGAGTTCGATCTGATAGGAAGCAGAATATTAGAGACATAAGTTGTCCCATCAACAAGGCTTTTTACAAATAATAATCCTCCTTAATCAGCAACTCACTGCCACCAAGCTAAAAAATCTTACATTGCTGCTTGTGAAAAGCATAAAAGAGAAACCAAAATATAGAGATTGGGCGCATCAGACATCTTGCCCAACCTGTCGTAGCACACTCTGTTCAGACCTCTAGGTTTCTGCCCAGAATGAGACAGTTACAGATCATTATGAAGAGGATGTTTCCCTTGACAATTGACATTTTAAGGCACCGGTCAGTAGATAGCGGGAGGTGAAACCAGCCAATGTCTGTCACCTTTAAGAGCCAGTTAGAGATTGATCATGCACCGGTTAAACTGACTCACAATAGGCCTCTCCTAACCTTAGCCAAACTAAATATAATGATGTAATTGATCATGCCATGGTTTGTGGCTTAGAAAGAGAGTTAATAAGTAACAGCTTTCAGTGACCAGTTTATGCATCACGTTTGAAAGTTATCCTGTTATTCAACTTGACATAGAAGTTCCTTGAAGTCTTCAAGAGAGAGGGGAGATATATGCCCTGAGCTGAACCTGGAGTCAAAGTTGTCCTGTAAATTCACTGCTCTGCTTTAATACATAATATTCATTACTTAATGAAAGTTCCCTGACTTACTGCAACAGTCAGTCTCCTGTTGTCTTACTGGTTCAAGTCTCAAACAAACAAATTAACATGGGGGTATAAATTGCAATCAAAAAAGTACAGGTAAGATCGAAAGGTTCTGGATTAGTGGTGCTGGAAAAGCACAGCAGTTCAGGCAGCATCTGAGGAGCAGTAAAATCAACATTTCGGGCAAAAGCCCTTCATCAGGAATACAGGCAGAGAGCCTGAAGGGTGAAGAGATAAATGAGAGGAGGGTGGGGGTGGGGAGGAAGTAGCATAGAGTACAATAGGTGAGTGGGGGAGGGGATGAAGGTAATAGGTCAGGGAGGGTGGTGGAGTTGGTAGGTGGAAAAGAAGATAGGCAGGTCGGACAAGTCATGGGGACAGTGCTGAGCTGGAAGTTTGGCACTGGGGTGAGGCGGGGGAGGGGCAAAATGAGGAAACTGTTGAAGTCCATATTGACGCCCTGGCGTTGAAGTGTTCAGAGGCAGCAGAGGAGGCATTCTTCCTCCAGGCGTCAGGTGGTGAGGAAGCGGCGGTGAAGGATGCCCAGGACCTCCATGTCCTCGGCAGAGTGGGAGGGGGAGTTGAAATGTTGGGCCACCGGGTGGTGTGGTTGATTGGTGCGGGTGTCCCAGAGATGTTCCCTAAAGCGCTCTGCTAGGAGACGTCCAGTCTCCCCAATGTAGAGGAGACCGCATCGGGGGCGATGGATGCAATAAATGATACTAGTGGATGTACAGGTAAAACTTTGATGGATGTGGAAGGCTCCTTTAGGGCCTTGGATAGAGGTGAGGGAGGTGGTGTTGGTGCAGGTTTTGCCATTCCTGTGGTGGCAGGGGAAGGTGCCAGGACGGGAGGGTGGGTTGTAGGGGGGGTGTGGACCTGACCAGGTAGTCACGTAGGGAACGGTCTTGGTGGAAGGCGGAAAGGGGTGGGGAGGGAAATATATCCCTGGTGGTGGGGTCTGTTTGGAGTTGGCTGAAATGTTGGCGGATGATTTGTTGTATGTGAAGGTTGGTAGGGTGGAAGGTGAGCACCATGGGCGTTCTGTCCTTGTTATGGTTGGAGGGGTGGGGTCTGAGGGTGGAGGTGCAGGATGTGGACGAGATGTGTTGGAGGACATCTTTAACCACAAGGGAAATTGCGGTCTCTAAAGGAGGAGGCCATTTGGTGTGTTCTATGGTGGAACTGGTCCTCCTGGGAGCAGATACGATGGAGGCGGAGGAATTGGGAATATGGGATAGCATTTTTGCAGGAGGTAGGGTGGGAAGAGGTGTAATCCAGGTAGCTGTGGGAGTCGATGGGTTTGTAAAAAATGTCAGTGTCAAGTCAGTCATCATTAATGGAGATGGAGAGGTCCAGGAAGGGGAGGGAGGTGTCAGAGATGGCCTAAGGCTTTCATGTCTTTAAAACAAAATAATCAAGGGAGAGTGGCCAGCTGTCTAGCCGTGCAGGTCAGTTCAGTTCGGGGGGTTAGGTGAGTCAGGGTCACAGTTGAAACTGGAAGCTTTTTCTCTCCTTCTGCCTTCATAACCTGTAAACTTTTTGTGTCATTTTTACTAAGGAGTCTCTTTATTGGGCCTGTTGCCAGTATTTTGAAACAGTATCATTAAGTCGGGATAGCCTGTTTGGTTCGGATAGCATAAGTTATTTGAGTATGCTATTTTAATTGTGTTTCATTCCGTAATTTTGTAAATAAATACGTTTGTTTAACACTTAGCAATTGGACCAGCTAATTCACTCCAGGAATATCCACTATACACTTACCTGAAACAATTTGCAATGTTACGGTCTGGGCTACCTGCTTAAAAATGTTTTGAGGGTTCGGGCCTGGTCCATAACACATGTCCTCTTGAAATCCAAGGTAAAAACAAGGATTGCAGATGCTGGAAACCAGAGTCTAGATTAGAGTGGTGCTGGAAAAGCACAGCAGGTCAGGCAGCATCTGAGGAGCAGGACTCTAATCTAGACTCTTGAAATCTAACTTTAGCCTCAATGTTCACAATACCTCGAAGTCCATTCACCATCTGCAAATTGGCCCAAATTTTAAGACATTTGCAAATTTGTTGCAAATGTTGACTTTAGATTGTGGCATTCACAGCCTGACGCTGAATAAACAAAAACTAAATGCACTTTGAATGTGCAAAATAGTGAACAATGTCTTTAGAAATTGCAACTGATCACGAAAATCCTTAAATAAACAATTATTTCAGCATCAAGTTTTGAGTACTGTTTGGGATGGTTTACAGTTTTAAAAATTTGCTCGAGTTAGACAGCGTCGAAATCTCAAGGTTATTTCATCCAAAAGAAGAGAAACTTAGTTTTGTTTGACAACACCACCTGTTCCTCAGTGTGGCAAATTGCCATAATAACTAAACACTTAAAGCTTAGAAAACTGTACTGCCAGATTGAACCAGACCATCTGAAAGTTGGAAAAAGTTTAAGTCCTTGATAGCCAGAATGACAGCAAGGCTTGTGTAAGAAATGGTTGTATCCTCAAGGACAACAACTGAAGAAGCTCAATCAGGGGATTAATGAGGCGAAGAAGTGTGTTTGAGATTGTGGGTGGTTTTGGGGTGTTGGGTGTGTGTTTTAGGGCATATATAGTTGGAAAACTGGGATGTAGTTGAGGAGGGAACAGCAAGAAGAACATGCCAATGTGTAGCTGTTACACATTGCTTCAACTTCACCTGTATACTAAACTCTTTGTACATTATAATTGCAGATTCACATGCACATTGAGAGTGTATAGATACTGAATCAATCTATTATCAAATAATTGCAAATGGGAAAAATGGAGGCACACATTTCTTTATTTCCTGTTAAAAAGCAAATTATGCTTGCACATAAAAAGTATTGTCAATGAATATTTCACAGCCAGCTTCACTGGTCTTAATATACATGCATGGATAGTTCCATGAATAAAAATCATCATAGTCTCACCAGACCATAGGGTTGTGCTCTCATTAGAGAGAGAAATGACTGGTAGTGGTTTAACCGGAGGGTCACCACACCTCAGATGAGGGGAGAGGTTGAAGGATAATCCTTCATGGCCACCTCGAGTGCAGGAATTAAACCTATGTTGTTGTATTCATTGTCATCTCTATGACAAGACTCCTTTGGCTATAAATTCTGTGAGCATGTAACCTCCACAACCAACTGATGAGGAGTGGCGCTCTGAAAGCTAGTGCTTCCAAATAAACCTGTTGGACTATAACCTGGTGTTGTGCGATTTTTAGTTTTGTCTTCATTCTGCATTGCATACTCAACATCCCAACAACTGAGCTAACCAGCTGTAGCTTGATGGTTATCATACATGTGAGGGGGTCAAAAGGAGAGAACATAATTAAATTTAAAGCAAAACACAAACCTTAAAAATTTGGTGAAAGGAAAACATGGTATTCCTTTCAGCAGGAGAAAACTTACAAGGAGAGGCATGTGAACAAATTGCAGCCAGTCTTGTCTTGTTGCATTCACGCTTATCCTTTCTGAGGAAGGGTCTAATTCTAGTGGTGGAATGTTTAATGCCTTGACTCTTCCTTTCTGGTTCACCTCACCTAAGGCTTGCAAGCCACAGTTCTCTCATCCTGATAATTTGAGAGCAATTGACCTATTTCTGGGTTGGACTGATTATCTAACAATAAGAACAGTGGATCAATAGCTCTAAAAGCTGTATATTTAAGGTGCTCCTCATTAATGATTACACAGGCTCACTGGCTCTTGAGCAGCTTGAAAATCATACAGCACTGGGATATCTCACCGGAGAAAGCTGTAAAAACAAAGCCTTAAGGGATTTTATTTATTTTTTCTTTTACATTAACTCAAAATAATGAAAATAAATTCATAAATGTAAGTAGGAGAGCTTAGAAAGATTGGTTAGCTATGTTGATTCTTTAGATGAAGCATTGCACCGAAAACTTGTTATGATGGTTTTAACATTGGTACAGTGGTGACAGCAGATAGGAGACATTTTGGCCATTAGAAAAGACGTTACTAATTGAATCAGTGACCCTCAAAGACATACCATATAAATGTATGGGTTCCATATATAGAAGCTGTGTAGAAATACAGCGAGCTAAGTATAATTAAAGAATAAATTTTACAGCACCTTTTCCATAATAAAGCATCTCAAGACATTTCACATAATCCAACAGAAATTGACACCAAGACAAAGACGAGATATCTTTGTTAAAGAGAAAGATTTTCAAAACCCTCTTAAGCAGAAAGAGTGCTGGTGAGGCTGTAAAGCTTAGGGAGGGTCAGAATTTACTGCCTAGAAGCATAAAAGCAAGACTTCAGATCATAGGCCAAATGAAATGGCAAGGCTAAAAGACCTTAGAGTTGAAGGAACGCTAGAGTTTTCAAAGGGTTTTGAGAGGCCTACAGGGAATTGGAGAAGCAAAGGAGGGGTTTAGATATATGGATGAAAAGGATAAAAAGCACGGCAATTTATAAAAGTTGGAAGGTGAAAGCTTGTCCAGCAGAAAATTTAAGTAAATAGAGGAAACAAAAATAAAGAGGCAACTCACCTCCTGACATACCCATAGCATGTCCATCATCTGCAAGGCACAAGTTAGGGTTATGATGGAGTTCATTTGCATGAATAACGGAGCTCCAACAATACTCGAACTTCAACACCATCTGAGATGAAAAAGCCTGCTTGATTGGCAGTCTGTCCTTAAACTTCAAAACAGGAATGCAGAATGATAGCAGGGTGTACTTTAGCAATTCATCAAGACTTCAATCGTACCTTCCAAACCAGCAACATTGTCCATCTGGAAGAACCAGGGCGGCAGATGCGTGATACTGTCTATCACCCACAAGTTTGCCCACAAGTCACACACCATCCTGACTTTATAGCACTGTTCCTTCTTTACTGTTGGGTCAAAATCTTGGATCCCCCAAAACACCACTGATGTACCTACACCACTTGGATTGTAGCTGTTCAGAAGTCAACCCACCCTCACCGCCGTCTTAAGTTGCAAGTAGGGATGTGGAACAAATGCTGGCCTACCCAGTGAAGAAAACATTCTGGTAAAGAATTTTAAAAAGCTGAGATTTTAAATCAGGGCTAAAATGCCTGTTTTCACTCATCAAATAATTGAGATTTATCCAAGTGTCCTATTAGTTTTGTTGAAAACAGCAATGTAGTGATAGAATAGTCTCAGTGAATGAACAAAATGAAGTATTTTCTTTTCCACTTTTGCTAATGGACATACATCGATCTAAGGCGCAAGTGAGTACTGCAGATGCTGGAGGTTAGTGTGGTGCTGGAAATGATTCCTGATGAAGGGCTTTTGCCCGAAACGTCGATTTTTCTGCTCGTTGGAAGCTGCCTGACCTGCTGCGTTTTTTCAGCACCACTCTAATCTTGACAAACATCAGTCTAATATTCTATTCCCTGTTGCATTGTTTCCATACAGCTATCTGTATCAAAAAAGCTTCTGAAATCCTTACCTCACTTATGAGAACCAGAGCACCCAGAGGAAACCCATGCAGACACGGGGAGAATGTGAAAACTCCACACAGACAGATGCCAGAGGTGAAAATCAAACCCAGGTCCCTGGTTTGAGGTGGACTGTGCTAAAAAGGCTCAAAGTTTAGCATTTGATCTCTGGCACTCTGTAAATAAGCCAGAGGAATCTCTGCACTGTTCGGATATAAAATAATAATGTTTGTGCAGCATTTGTAATTGTACTCTCTCAAAACTATTTATGGTTCCATTGTTCAACTCTGCGCGTGACTTAAAATAGCTAATATTACATAGTAATTTAAAGAGTATTTAAATTTATCAAAACAAGAACAAGTAGCAGCAAAAGAGCAGATAATGTTTCTTTTTCAGTGGCAATGTGAGTTTTCTGTAAATACAATGCAAACACTAGCCATTTACTGTATTTGGGTATGTAATCTAACCATTGTCACCATTCTGCTCACACCAGGGGTGTCCATCGCACAGGTCCAGGAAGAGTGTTTCTTCCTCTAAGCTCAAATTTTTCTCCTTCAGCTCACCAAAGTCAATAGAAATGTCAAATAATCTTAAATCAGACTCACAAGATGATGCATGTGTACTAGAAATGAACAGTATCCAGTTTTATCAAGGCAAAAGAAATTCATACAATGTGGTATTTCTTTCATTGGGAAAGGGTTGAAAGAGCCTGCCAATTTCTGTTGCATTCCCCATGGCAATGCCCTGACCAATTTGGGAACTGAGATTGGCAGTTATCTTCATGCAGAACCAATTAGCATCCTCGTCTAATTCTGTACAAATTGGCGTTCCTTTCTAATGTCCTAGTTCTAATGATAAGGTTTTCCATTTCCTTTTATTAACACTTCAGGAAATTAAAAGGATGCATTTATTGTCAAAGTTGGTGCCAGCATATACTACCCAGTCCTAAATGCACTTGAAAAGGTGTTGGGGTTTACCTTTCTGAAGCACTGCAGCCCATCATAATAGCGATATTAAAAACTAAGTGGCTTCATAGATTATTTCAGATAGCAATTGTTCTGGAGTCACATTCAGGCAGAATATATAAGGATTGTAGATTTTTACCCACAAAGGACACTGGTGAACCAAAATTTTTACAACAACCCAGTTACTTCATATAGTCATCATGACCAAACTTATTCCTAATTCCAGATTTATTTAATTAACTGAATTTAAACTCCCCAACTGGCAGGGTAGGATTTGAACTCATCTATACTGGATTATTAATCCAAGCCTTGGATCAATATCTGGTAAAATATATTACCATACTGAAAGTTATTCCTCTAAGCTGTTATATAACTAAAATTAGTAAATGCAGACTAACAAGATGTGTTAGTCTCTGCAGTCTCCTCATGGGATTTGAGGAGAATATAACAATATAATCTTGTCCATTGCAATTAATTCTAAACAATCACTTTTACACAACAGACCCAAAAGCTTTTGTTAGCTATGCAACAGACATAACAGGCTTAACTTGTTCTTCATCATAGTGACACTGTTGATGGCAACTGCTACAAAAACAATTGTTATTGCAATCAAACAAAATGAAATATAGAGTTAATAAGTTTGGAAATCCTCAGAGTTGATTGACTAGCCTGGGGGATTTAATAAATCCAAAATCAATCCAACTTGACAATGGAACATCAATTTCTGTACCAATTTCATGTTTGCAGTCTGTTATCAATGTCTTGATGGTAAAACTGGCTGTGTGTATGCTTTGGTGAGCTGCAGCTTACATCTGTTTGAATGGGCACAACTCCTGAGCAACAAGAGGAAAGTTGAAGTTCCATAGTCATGTAGTTCATGGCAATAGACTCCTTTACTGACTATTTCTTATCAGACTGTTTCAGGTTTCAAAAGAGGCCGCTACTAGAAAACAGAAGGCGGCAGAGTGATTGAGGTGATGAAGGAACTGGGTTAGGGGGACAGTTACACAAATTGGATGCATTCTTATGCATGATGAGAAAGTTGGAGGTGATAGGTTTGATGCAGAACTATTCTAAAAGAATCTAACATAGTTCAGAACAGCAGAACCAGAGAGAAGAGCTTGCGTTTTAACAGGCTTAGAATAAAAATTAAAATGTTGGCAAATGTATAGAGGTGGTGTTGCAGGGAGATGGTGAAAGCAGAAAGTGAGGATTCATTTAATACACATTAAATAGATTTATTCCAACAAATAATAAATTTTAATACAATAGGTAAATAGCTTGAGACATGGATAAGGTAGATGGAGCATCTTTGAACATTTTGTTCCCAAAGCTGTCCAGAACTGGAAGTTTCCACACCTCATGTCGGAATATGTTGTTGATTACAGCGATTCATTGTATGACCAGTTAACAATTCCATGATTATATCGTGCATTTGGGGAAATGATATTGTGGTAATATCACTGAACTTTTAATGCAGAGTTCCAGGTTAATGTTGAGAGACAGGAGTTCAACTCCCACTATAACAAATAGTGGAATTTAAGTTCAATTCATAAAAGTCCCAGTGATGGTGATTGTTGTAAAAACCCACCAGGTTTACTCAACCCTTTCATGAAAGGAAGCTACTGTTCTTACCTGATGGGACCAACATGTGACTCCAGGCACACAGCATTGTGGTTGACTAAAACAGCCTGGCAAACCACTCAGTTCAAGGGCAATTAAAGTGGAGCAATAACTGCTGCTTTAACTATACCCACATCCACTGAAATGACAAAGAAACAATGCAAATGACTGAATGATATAGTGTAGACTAGATTAACATGGGCCTGGAAATGCCCATCTTCTAATGTTCCGGAAAGTAGATAATGAGCAGTTAGCTAAACAATCAAACTTGATGAGATTGAACAACTTCATATTATTGACTAGTAGCACACCTGAAGCAGAATTAGACAATTTCTTTATGGATGGTCTTTCCTGCAAGATCTAGTCATTTGCATTCCCATCAAACGATTCTCATCATTTGTATTTTTTTCTTTAGCCTTTGACTCATGGGGGGGAAAGTGAGGACTGCAGATGCTGGAGATCAGAGCTGAAAATGTGTTGCTGGGAAGGCGCAGCAGGTCAGGCAGCATCCAAGGAGCAGGAGAATCGACGTTTCGGGCATGAGCCTGAAGAAGGGCTCATGCCCGAAACGTCGATTCTCCTGCTCCTTGGATGCTGCCCGACCTGCTGCGCCTTCCCAGCAACACATTTTCACCTTTGACTCATGGTCTTTCTCTGGACTGCTTTCAATGCATTTGCAACCTTCCTTAAATAAGGAAACCAATACTGTACGCTACTTCAGATGTGGTCTCATCTGCGCCCTGTATAACTGAAGTGTAACCTCCATACTTCGGACTTTGATTCCCATCATTATTGCTAATACTAGATTAGCTTTCTTTTTGCTGCACCTTTAAGCTAACCTTTTGAATTCAAGCACCAAAATCCTTCTGCATCTCAGAGCTCTGCAATCTCTCATTTAGATAATGTTCAATTTTACATTTTCCCACATTATACTCATTTGCCTGATTTTTGCCCACTCACACAATCTGTATACCTTTGTAGCCTCCTTATGTCTTCTTCACAACTTGCTATCGTATCTATCTCATCAACAAATTTAAACACCATGCTTTCACCCCCTTCATCCATGGTATTTACATAAATCAAAAAGCTGAGGCCATAGTTGATAGTTGCTTCTTATAGTTTTCCCAAAAGTGAGATTAGAGTGACTGACCTGCAGCTTCCTGGTTTATCGCTTGCTCCCTTTTGGACAAAATAACACATTTGGTGTTAGAGTCCAACATCTTAGCGAAACACTGCTACAGTCAGTGGTTATGTCAGAGTCTCACCTGCATAATTATTAAACTATCTCTAGATCTCCCCGCTCCCTCAGTACTTCCCCAGTTTCCAAGTTAAAAAGTGTTATCTTGTTATTAGCTGTAACATTTAATCAAAGATATTCATCTTTAGACTGAACAATTGTCATGTTCCCCCCCCCCCCCCCATCAAAGTCTGTTGATTGATTCATCCACTGTGCATTCCTCTGCAGCTGGAAATTTGAAATGGCATATGACTACAGTTTGAAGGTCGTCCTCAAACTGTACATTTTGCAGCTGAAAATAAACAAAAAAGTAGCATTAGTAAGTCAGGGTGAAGCCAGGTCAGAGTATCATATATGCTGATTTATTTGATCTCCGTCATGGTATCTTCCAATAAAGGAGATCTGCCAATAAAAGGCTGCTGGATGGTGACATTGCAATGTGGAAGACAAGCTGAAGAACATCACCATTCACTTACAATAACAGGACAATGACACCTAGAGGCTCTTGCTCCACATTCGCCAACTTAGGGTAAAGATAAGAGTGAGTGAAGACGACTGCAGGGTATAAGTTTATTTCTTCAAAAGATTGCACGAGAATCAACAAGAACCTCTTCAGTGATTGCTGCTTTCCCTGGAAAGTTGGCAGTCGGAGCTGCTGAGACTGCACCTGAAGTTACAGCAGGACATTCTTGACAGAAGGGGATGAGATGAGGGGAACTTTATGATAGCCTACAGACACATCTGACAGTGTCTCTGAAATACTGGAGTGAGCAGTCATTAAAACACATTACATAAAATACAACCTGTTGGACCTGTGTTTAGAGGATGTAGTTATGATAATCTCAATAGAGCATTGCAATGTAGAAATGTACATACACTCTCCCAAAAACAATCTGGATAATTTGCCATTGCTCTGTTAGGTCCTTGTTACTTTTCACTCCAATCAAACTGCAAAATGGGTACCCAGCCAGAGATAATTGAATAATATAACTGTTTAATTTTGAGCATATCTGAAATGCAAGGCTTGGATCTGCTTTATACTGTTATGCAGATGAATCAAACATTTACATTTACAAATTGCCCACTAATCCACTAAAATAGACGGAAATACAAACAACCGACCAAACCAATTTCAAATATTCTGTTCACTTGCAAAGCTAAGAAAAAAATATTGATGTCATTTCCAAAGTTAAACCGTGAGATGAAGCCCCTCCAGACAATAGAGAACAGACTTCTGTATGGCGAGACAATGAAAGGAAACACTGAAGGATAACAATAACTGTGGGAGCAGAGATTGCATGGAATACCATAGAAACAGAAAATACTTTGAATTGCTGCTAGAAAAATGTCTATTATTTATCATTCTTCTATTACATTGTAACTTGTGCGTTTCACACTTATACTATTTCTGCCTGTTACGATTGTGTAGCTTGTGCTCTCCATGTAGCATCCTCTGTGCCGGAGGAATGCTGTCTGTTCTTTTTTTACTGTGTCAGTTGTATATGCTAGAAATGATAAATAAAAAGATACTCTACTCTAAAATCGAAGCAGCTATAGGCCATTCAAACCTGCGAGCCTTCTCCACTATCCAACTCATTGCCCTGTTCCCATTTTCTCCCCTTTGATCCCTTTAGTCCTAAGAACTATATCTAATTCCTTCTTGAAAACATTCAATGCTTTGGTCTCAACTGCTTTTTTTGACAGTGAATTCCAGAGTCTCACCATGTCTGGGTAAAGAAATTTCTCCTCACCACAGTCCTAAGTGATCTACCATGCGTCCTTGGACCTTAAATCCTGGTTTTGGACTACCTTGTCATCGTGGATATTCTTCCTAAGTTTCCCCAATCAAGTCCCATTCAGATTTCATAGGTTCCTCGGAGATTCCCCCCTCATTCTAAACTCCAATGGATGTAGTCCTAACTGATCCAAGTTCTCTTTATACATCAAGTCCTGCCACCATAAGAATCCGTCTGAAACCTTTATTGCACTCAGTTTATAGCCAGATCATCTTTCCTCAGAGATGGAGACCAAAACCTCTCAAAATTACTCCAGATGTGGTCTCACCAAGGCTCTATACAATTGCAGAAAGACATCCCTGTTCTTGTTTCTAATCCTCTCACTAAGAATGCCAACATATTTTCCTTCCTCACCACCTGCCTGCTTACTTTCAACAACTGGTGTACAAAGACATCCAGATCTTTTTGCCTTTTTTCAATCCATCGCAATTCAGATAATAATCTGCCTTCTGGTTTTTTGCTATTCTTCACACTTAACCACATCATAAGTCATCTTCCATCCATTGGTCTGCTCTTTCAGCACGTCCAAATCACAATGAGGCATCTCTGCATCCTCCTCACAACTCACCCAGCTTTGTGTTGCCTACAAACGTGGAGATATGACATGTAGTTTCCTCATCTAAAATCAGCCCCAAATGAAGAGTGATAAGACACCCCTGACTGTACAGCTCACTGACTGTGTTCCTGCAATTCCCTCAAGTGATTGCAATGGACCTATTCTGGGCTAACAATGGCCCAGCCCCCAGCCAGCAGAGGTACCATGACTGCTCTGAGCAGACAACTGACCATGACCGAGCCCCTGGCCATTTATCATAGTCCCAGACTTACTCTGCTGGAACCTCCAGACTGAAGAGTATCTCTCCGGAGTTGACTGAGGATTACTCACCATGACTTTGAGGCATGGCCCTTTGCTTGCTGCACATGGTGTCTTTGGCATGTAGGTGGCTGGCACATGGTGCCAATGTAAAACTGGCACCAGTGTAATGCTGGCATAATACAGTGCCATACAGCAACATGTCCACTTCATTATCGTGATTGCCAGCAGTCATCAGTCAAGGTGCCTGGCATAGCGTTTGTGATAAACAGCACTAGAAATCAGAAGTGCAGTGATCCTTTCAATTTCTGGCTGAGGAGCCAGTATGCAAAAATGCAAGGTGAGGCAAGAAAAGGCAAAGCAAGCCAAAGCAAGGATGTCTTGTGCAATCCTCCGGGTAGGAGCATGGTGAGCATGTGGTGAGACAGTGAGTGCTGAGCCCTGATATGCAGCCTGCTTTGTGTCTGCAAGCTGGGTTCCCATCCTGGGTGCACAGTGTCCTTGCAGCTGCATTCCAACATCCAGTGTTGCTGTGCAGAAGTGCCAGGCCTGCACATGGCAGATGCCATGTGGATGGCATGGTGGCTCAGTGGTTAGCACTGCTTCCTCACAGTGCCAGGGACCCAGGTTAGATTCCCGCCTTGGGCGACTGTCTGTGTGGAGTTTGCACATTTTCCCCATGTCCGCGTGGGTTTCCTCCACGTGCTTGGTTTCCTCCCACAATCCAAGAGATGTGCTGGTCAAGTGAATTGGCCATGCTAAATTGCCCATAATGTTGGGTGCATTAGTCAGGGGTAAATATAGAGTAGGGGAATGGGTCTGGGTGGGGTTATTCTTCGGAGGGTCAATGTGGTTTTTGTTGGGCTGAAGGGCCTGTTTCCATACTGTAGGGAATCTAATCTAATCATGCCCACATCATGGATATGTAGTGAATGGGGTCATTGCCAGGGGCACATGCTCTGAGATGCTGGTGGCTTGTGTCCAAGATGGGGATCCGGTAGAGTAAGCAGTTTCTATCCATGGGGATGGAAGATTGGGAGTCTGTACATTAATGATATCCGATTATATGGTCATGTCAGTGACAAGGAGTGCCAAATAATAGGCCTCTTGCTGCTGTCTAGTGAGAATCTTGTCTTGATGTCTGGCACTTGGATGGAAAATGTGACTTTTTGGTCTCTATGTTGAGAAGGGCCTCACTTGCCATCTCACTCTTATTTTTCCCAAATTTTTCATTGTAGCCAACCTCAGAGTGGCTAGGAAGATTCCACACATGGTATTTAATGCTCAATTTCCAGCATATACCAGTGACCCTCTTTGTCATCTTCTGCTAGTGTGAAGGGTGATGGCAGATAAGGCAAATAAAAGCAAACACTATTCAGTAACATCACCTTCATTTAAATTATTTTCTGAAAATATAACAATATTATGAAGCAAAATTACAGAAATCCCTCTAGTCCTAGAATGTTCCAAGATTCTGTATATTTTTGCAATCTTGTCGTGGTCTCTTAAAACAACTTGCTTTATTCAAATCTTAATTTTATTTCAGTGCTTGAGTCCTCTGAGGATTAAAGCACACTATGATTACATCTTCATCTTTGCCAAACAAATCCAATTTCTTCATCTGCAATTTCATTTCAGTGTTTATTCTGTGGATTGTGTTTGTATGGGTCAGGGGTTATTGTTCCAATAATGAAATATTCCTGCTGCTCCTGAAAGTGGAATTAAGGGCTTCGAAAATCCAGGACTCTTCTACCATAAAAGTCAAGTGTCAGGACCTAGATACCCTGAAACTGAACAAACCTATTTTTCACAGCACGCGACATTTGGGAGGTGGGGGTGGGTGGTGGTAGTGTGGAGCATGGGGGACATTTTAATCAGTTCGCTTGTTTGATTTCAATCTATGGAGAGTCATGTGAGACCTGCTACGTAAAAGCAATTCAATGCAACATAGACTTGTTATCCAGGACAAAAGCAGCGTGCACAGTTTGGCAGATGATGCTGAGGTCAGGGCCATGGATCACTAAAAACATTCAAAAGAAAAATGTGTTCACTTATTTCTAAACATTATAACTGAAGATTGCTTAAAAAAAAAACTGTCTCAACCGACCCACTCCCTCCATTCTATTCCCACCACTCAATACGGATATTAAACTTTAACACAGCTTGCTAGCAGTACCATTATAGTCACTGTTCGATGTATCAATCCAATGCATGGACCAATTCATTTATTGATAAAGGCATAGGTGTGCTATCCATTGTTCCAGCCATATTAATCATAGGTAGTACAAGTGAAAAATTTAGAGCTTAGGAATAGGAACACTCGAACACATGATCAGAAACATACATGCTATTATTAACTTTGACCTTGTGATTTAGATGGGCAAAAGAAAAAATAAACTATTTAATGAGTATGGATTTTAAAACAATTGGGAATGAACTAAGAAGGGTGTATTGGAAGATCAAACAGGGTAGAACATGAATATGGAACATTGATCCTGATGTACCAGAGTGAAGTACACTCAAGGAGCACAAATAAAGCAAATAAAATTACAAGAGGAAAAGATTAACACAAAAATCAACATCACAGAGGTTAGAGTCAGACTCAAGGAAAATGAAATACTTTGATTTAAGAAAATGAGGGGATAAGAAATATCAAAAATAAGTAAAACCCCAGTGTAGAGCAGGCCATTCGGACCATCGAGTCCATACCGAACTTCTGAAGAGCATCCCATACAGACTCACCCCATTCCTGTAACCCTACATTCCACATGGCTAATCCTCCCAGCCTGCACATCCCTGGACACTATGGGCAACTTACCATAGCCAGCCCACCTCCTCTGCATCTCTTTTGACAGTGAGCAGAAACCAGAGCACCCAGAGAAAACCAAACAGACAGACAAAGGGAGAACATGCAAAATTCACTCAAACACAGTCACCTGAGGCTGGAATTAAACCCAGGTGCTTGGCGCTATGAGGCAGCAGTGCAAACTACTGAGCCACCTGGTGGCTCCAACAGAACAGGAAAGGCAATCAAACCAGTAGTCAGGGAGAGAAAGGATAGTCTAGTAAAGGAACTGACATTGACCATGCTAGGCACAGAGGAGATTGATTGGATGTGTTCACAGTAAGTGACAGTGAACAGGTAAATCCCCGAGGGATGAACGGGTGAAATGAGGAGGCTGCAGGAGGTTATGCATTTTAAATTATTTTGTGCAACATTCTCTGTGGTATTAGAAGTCAAGGATTCCTGAGCAGCTTAGGCAAACTGATAGAAATTGTAACTTACTCAGTACAGGATTTAAGACTGCCCAAATTAAATTCACAGTAAGATCATTACAGACAGCAGAATAAGGAAATTTATGGCATCTCCTGGGCTGGATTTAGCCTAATTTTACCCAGCATAGCTTCAGCAACACCATTGTAATTCTAACCCACTTATCACCTCTAGATTTCTCAATCTCCATGATTAAACAAGAACAGGAGTAGGCCTGTTCAGCTTATCGCATCTAGATATTATTCAACATGATCGTGGCTGATTCTCTATTTCAGTCATACTGCTGCACTCTCACCATATCCCTTGACATCTTTAACTTTAGAAATCTATTTCATTTTTAAATATTTTCAGTAAATTCATCTCCACGGCCTTTTTTGTGTGAAAGAATTCCATAGGTTCACCACTCTGAGTGACGACATTTCTCAGCTCAGTCCAAAATGGCCAACCACATATCGAGAGACTATGACCTTTTGTTCTGGGTGCCTCTGACCAAAAGAACCTCCATATGGTTATTGTATCTTCCCTTCATTAGGCAGACCAAAACTGCACACAATACACCAGGTGTGGCCTCACCAAGGGCCTGTACAGCTGCATTAAGATTTCCATGCATTTGTACTCATATCTTGCATTGACACCAACAAAACCATTTGCCCCCCTAACTGCTTGCTGCACCTGCATGCTTGCTTGCACACATTCATTGAAATGACAACTTTTGTACATTAAACATTTCCCAATCTGGATTCCACATGTGAATAACACTTTGCCATTCTAATTTTTTCTACCAAAATGAAAAACTTCACATTGATACAAGTAGTATTGCATCTGCCACATGTTTGCCCACTCTGAACTAATTGCCCTGATGCCTCTTTCCATCCTCCTCAGTACTCACCCAGTATCTAGTTTTGTGTTATCAGCAAACATGGAAAGATTGCACATGATTCCCTAGTCCAAATGTTTCATATACTGTGAATAACCGAATCCCAAATACTGCTACCTGCGTTGCCCCGTTTGTCATCACCTTCCATTCTGAAAATGATCTAATTATTCCTACTGTTTGTTTCCTGTCAGCTAATTAATTTTCATTCCATATTCCTGTATTACTACCACTTCCATGATCTTTGATTTAACATTTTGATAATCCCACATCTACTTAATGGTTAAGTCATCAAAAATCTGCAGAAGGCTTGTCAAACATAATTACTGCTTTTCAAGTTGACCTTGCATAATCCTGATGTCATTTTTTAAAATGTATTTGATGTTCTTTGCAAGCTTCCCTTCCTACTTTAGTTTTCCATGCTTACTGAACCTCCTCGTCCTCTGCTAAACTCTGAACTGTATCCAGTCCTCAGACTTGCTAATTGTTTAGCAACTTTGTAATACTCATCTTTGGAAATAGTACTAACCTTAACTATCCTTTTGGTAACCATGGTTGGGCCACTTTTCCCAATCTGTAGTCCACTTACACTCTCTATTGAATACTCAATAGCGGTGCCTTTTTGGCTTGACTGTATGGACTGTGTAATTAAATCCTTCCATTGCGTCACAACTTTCTCCAACCATAAAAGTTCTTTCTATAGTTATTCCTTTTCATCATGGATTCATCTCACACTTCTCCTCAAGTCTTGTTTGGTCTTTGCTCAAGAAATAACTTGGAATTATTTATAAATTGTATCTCAGTGCTTTGCGAACATTTTCTCTCTATCACCTCATTTAGAGACTTAAAGTTGTTGTGAATTCCTCTATAAAAACTATGAGAGCAGGCTGTAATAGTTAGTCAGACTCCTATTGTGACCACTGGTTGAAACGATGCCTCCACTCCCTCCCACTAAGGGTCCTGTCTCACACTTTAAGCAGCATCTGTTTAATCTCATCAGGATAAGTTTAGTGTAGAAATACATAGATTTATCACTATCTCTGAATCCTTGCTGACAGGTGTTAAAGAGAAGGAATGTAGAAACCAGTGAGCACAAATAATATCGCACCACCCCTATTGGGTTTTTGTATCCCTTGCCAGCTAACAATAGGCCTCATTTTCCATTCATCAGCACTTTTTTTTCATGGAATGAACCCCACTCCTATTCACATTTATTATGGCTTGTTATTAAGGGTTTTCATGATACAATGTACAATATTCAGGTCCTAGATATAAGGAAAGTGGTCTTCGTGGTCCACACTCTTCCTATAGCATCTTTTTTTAATGGTAAAAAAAGGCCACCTGCATTTGGCTCCTGTGATCTGCTTGGTATGGTGGTGGGCAGGATTCTGAATCATGTGACAAATGTAATTGGCAATGGCTCAAAAGGATCTAATCAATTTTTCAATAGTGTGGGGACTTTCACAGAGAAGTCTGCCTCCATTGCATCTTTTGTAAGGTAATGGACAAAGAGTTAATCCACAAGTTAAGTTGAAGCTCTGCCCCCTCTGATGTCAAACATTGAGTGGAAGATCAAGCAGTTTGGAGAAGATGGGGCTGAGAGGAATATCATGCAGTCTCCAGATGGAGGCACTTGCCTTACCTGCCCCTTGCTGGTCAAAGTGAGTGTAACTTGTATACATGTTATGTAATAAACCACTTTTAATTTTCCAGGACAAGACCCTTTTCTGCCAAGGCTTATTCATGTTCCATCTTCCACCCCAGATTATTGAATAGCCTTTAAGATTAGCATAGGAAGGAAGATTGGAGTGAACACTCTCCCCCAACTCAAAATGGTTAGTACCTGCCCATTTATTATTACAAGGTAAAAACAGTGGCTTTCTCCTCACTGGTATAATGATCTTAGCCACAGTTCAGGATTCAGTAGCAAGCATATCCCAGCCTCCACCATAAAGCAGAGCTAATAGGAGCAATCATTCCAGCCCCCAAAAGATGAGGAAGTTTGGGAGTATCGTGTGTGATGGCCAGCAAGGAGCTTTGCACCATCAAGAGTAAAAAGTTCACATTTTCCAAAACAGGTGTTGAACAGCAAGACGGAATTCTCACAAGTGAGTGGTGCAAGGCCACTTGGCATCCATGACCATGAGCAAATATTAACGTCTAAGCACTAACTCACTTCACCTCATCGATACCCAATTTCCCATTCTCCCAGCGGCCACAGAGACTAACTGGCGGTAATTCCTGACATGAAGGTCAGAGCAGTAGCCTGGTGACTCCAAACTGCCAGTCGCTCCTTCAGACATTCATTGGTCACCGACACCTCAGGGCATACCCTATATCCAGCAACTGCACGTGTGCAACCACACAGCCCACCTCCAGTTCATCATGACCTTCAGGCAATGGTGCCAATTACCCTCTATCTGACATGTACAGGGCAAATAAAACAGGCAGGATAGAGGTAATCCAGGATAGTTGCTCACCACTAGCCCTGGACCAGGAACGCGACTGGATTTTAAAAATGGTGGCAGCATCAGGAATCCAGAAGTCCTGGAATGGCCAGTACATCCGATTGTGGTGAGAGGGAGACTACAACAAGCAGGACATCTTCAGGGCATGGTTTGTAGGTAATGAGACAAGTTTGGGAAGATAGGGTAAGGGAACCCACTAAGGTTCACGAAGAGATGCCCTCCGTGGAAATCAAAATGGACATTTAGCTGAATTTTGGTCAAATCAGCCAGTGGTCTCCTAAGGCAAAGGCAAGTTGGACTGAATGTGATATCAGATATTGCTAAAGATTGGAAGGAAAGGTAGGAACCGTGCTGAGCCTGGAGATCGTGTGAAAGGGATTTTGTACTGCAAAAGTGAACAGCAAAAGAAATAATAGCAAAAACAGTCATATGGGGACAGTGGACCGTCAAGTCTAACATTGCAGCAAAAGCCATCCAGTTGTTGCTTTAATCACAAATGCTGTCTAGTACCTGTTTCAAGAGTTCAGAAACACAAAAAGATGGATTTTTGGGACTGATTCAAATAAATTTCAGGATTATAATGAGACCTGCATATCCTTACAAACATAGAAGATCAATTGTTTAAAAAAAAGGAAATAAAGTAGAAGCCACAGAGATAAAGTACATGCCCTATAGCCGCTCCAACCCAAGCCTGCTAAGCAGCCCACCTGCTCAATGTTGACCTCACTCTTTATGCACCTTCTCTGCATCTGTAACATTGTATTCTTTGTTCTGTTCTATTATCCTAATGCACTTTGTATAGTAAGCTCTGCCTCAAGTACATGCAAAACAAAACTTTTCACTGTACCTAGGTACGTGTAACAATAATAAATCAAATCAAATCCACACGCCATTGGCCACTAATGTATTTCCAGTGTCACGGAAACTCAACCAAAAACATCCCAGTCCCCCTCACGATCTAATCCCGACAGCAAAAAAAATCTTTATCGGGGCATTTTCTTTACTGAGATGGGGCCCCAGTGAGTTTGCAAATTTCCCACCTCAAGGTAACTGCCTCTTGAACCAAACTCTGGCCCCTTGTGCCAGTTTTTTTTAAAAAAATGGCAGTTATATTTTCTTCTTTATCCTCTGGGTGTGGGTAATGCCACTATCATTTCTCGTCCCTAAGTCTCTGATAAGATGTTGGTTGTTCTTCACATTTACCAATTCTATCCCTGCGAGAAAATTTTATTTCAGAAGTGCATTGGATAGATACATAAGAATGATAATTTACCATTGAAGAAAAACACAAAGGTAGTGAGCCAGGGATTCCCTGATCTTCTCTTGCTGATCATGTGAAAGTGAGAGAGTCTATTGTTAAGGAATGGGGTTTGTAATGTCTGCTGATGGAATGGTGATGTGATTGTGATTGTAGAAGAAGGGGTAGGGATGGTTCTTATAGGTGGTTTCACAGCCACATTGAAGAAAGGTCTGGCAATTTTGGAAACTGCTAATTCGAAAAGGGAAGAGTGGATCACAACTCAACCTTAATGGGGGAAAATGCCTCATCCCGGAAGAAAAAAATAATTGTGAAGTTAACAATATAGGAAAAGGAAAAGATTATAACAGCACAAAAGGTCAGAGCAAGGCAGAGCAGATAACAGGACAAAACATGTATTAGGGAGAACCATTAGTGATTTATATTCAAAAGCAAGCATGGGGGATTGGGTAGGTGGTTGTGAGCAAGAACCTGTTGGAAAGAGAGAGAAAAAAGTGTCAGAGAGAAATAAAAAGAGAGGATGAAATAAAGAGGGAAAGAAAGACAGCAAAAGACAGATGTGCATTTCGAACAAAGAAAATTACAGCACAGGAACAGGCCCTCTGATCCTCCAAGCCTACACCAATCCAGATCCTCTATCTAAACCTAACACTTATTTTCTAAGCATCTGTATCCCTCTGCTCCCTGCCCATTCATGTATCTGTCTAAATAGATCTTAAATGATGCTATCATGCCCACCTCTACCACCTCCACTGGCAATGCTTTCCAGACACCCACCACCCCCTGCGTAAAGAACTTTCCACGCATATCTCCTTTAAACATTTCCCCTTTCACCTTGTATATCATCTTGCATGACCAGATGATTCAAAGTGCTTTGTAGCCAATGAAGTACTTTTGATGGGTAATCATTGTTGCAGATGACTATTCTGGTTGAGACACATCAGTAGGAATGGGTGAAGAAAGTACATGAGGTTCCAGTCAGCAAAGCTCTGGTGAAAGCAAGTTACCTACATAATGAGGAAATTCCAACCTTTTGAACTTGAGCTTTGAATTCCCAAAATTGGAAATTCATCAGTTTGGAAATTTAGAAGCACAGCAGTAAATGTTAGAATTTTTATTATAATTGAAAAATTAAAATCTATATTGAGAATGGAACCAAATGTAATCTACATTTAATATGTGCTTGTACATTGAGTGTTGTGAAGTGGGGCAGGAGACAAGGCTGTGACCTGCTTTGTGACAGTGTGGCTGGTCAATGTCAGAATTATGACACCATGAAAAGTAACCATCTGCGCTCTGTCCAGGGATTATAACTCAAACTGTGAACTCTTACAGGTAAACAAATAGGCCTCAGCATCTGTAAAGCCAGAAAACAAATATTTGACAGACTGTCATATCATGCTTCAATATTTGTCAGTTTATTTGAATGAAGTGGAAATATGTCACTGCATTAGAAGCAACAAAGTAGCCTCTAATTATATGGATAAAGTTCTACAGTGCAGCTGTAAAATGCAGAGAAACAGCTTAGTGAAACAAAAGTGGGATGATAATTTGGTTGTAATTCTTGTCTTGTACCCAATAGTTAGAAGAATGAACCCATTGGAGTAAATATTCGGGGAGTCAGGCCACCAGTACAAAGCGACTTGAATGGACTTCAATCCTGACAGAAACATCCATGAAAAAGATTTACAAATCATTTTGACAAACCAAATAATACATTTGATAAATGTTGCTACAGAAATATGGGTGATTATGTTCCCTCCACCCTCCAAGGAATAATAATACATTTTAAGTATAAAATCAAGTCAGGCAGTGAAAGAAAACAATTATATGAGTATTATAGACAAAACAACTGCCTCTGGTAACTCTTGCATCTTTGTCCCACTTATATTAACAATGCCTGCAGCTGAGGCTCAGTGGACTTTGAAACCGTTTGGTATTCTGTACCAGCAGAGATATTGTAAAATTGTGTGCAGTCAATTGGGAATGGTCCGATTCCTTACAAATGCTATTATTTACTTTAAACACTGATTTTTAAAAATCCTCTTAGAAAACACTTAATGACATTGAAATAATACAGCTGATTCTCTAATGTTGCAAACAAGACCAATCCTTTGCAGATGGTACGTACTCAGCAGTGAAGCAGGTTGGATAGTAGTTACATGTACCTAGGTACAGTGAAAAGTTTTGTTTTGCATGCAGTACAGGCAGATCATTCTATAAAAAATGCATCAAGGTTAACTACAATACAATTCAATATCACGGCTGCAGAGAAGGTGCACAAAGGTAACATTAAGCAGGTAGGCTACTTAGCAGGACTGTCTTGATTGACTAAGACTTCACCTTAAGACTTTAAGCCCTGAAAGCCTGGTTCCTCACGCCACCTCTCCCACACCCATAGTCCCTTATCTCTTCCATGTCAACTCACTGCTCCCTAATGCCCTTTCCATGCACATTTATCTCATGTGCACTGCATACATGAACATTGCATTGAATTATAAAATCATAAAAGTGGTGAAGTGCAGAGCTGTTGAGAACATAAAACATCCATTGGTTGTTTTTCCAACCCTAAGTGTCAATCAGGTTATGAATATTAAAGCATTAATAACAGAGGTTTCAAATGCTTCATGCCTCTTAATCTTGTCAAAATAAATATCAACTTATTGACAAAACAGATCACAGAAAGAACACCTCATTAGAACCACTTAAAGTTACCAATCATGCAAAGTCAGCAATTCACTTGAGTTGTCAAAGCAGAACACCCCACTGAGTGAATACTGTTATTGGTCTGGGCTCACAGCCAAGTCTTATTATGCATGCTTGGCTATTTCTCCATCACTTTCCACCCATTTATTTTTATGAAGGAAACATAGCCAAATGGAATATCCCTTTTTATAGCTGGGGTATACTAACCAACTAGAATGCAAATTCCACTGATTTGCCTCCAACAGACTGGACTTCAACAATTGGAAGCAGCAGGCAGACGTCTGGCTGTGTTTTTTTTACACTGTTGCATCAAGTTACAATCTTGGAAGCCTGTTTAAATCCTAGGGAAGGAAATCTGTTTGGACGGTTAATTAATTTTACTAAAGATGGCAAATGTAATATTCTTTGGCAAAAGTAATATTGCAGATCTATGGAGGCTATGCTCACCTGTCCAGTTTGCTCTTGAATCCTGATGGTTGACAAACAGTTAAAACTATGCGCAATGGGATGGCAAGGCACTGGAGTCACAGGTTTTACTGCCCTCCCATTTTTGCCCCATTCAATGGGAACATGGAGGACTGGATTATGATTGCCAGGGAACTGGGCCTTTTTCTCATCTCTGATCTGAAAGCACAAGCAGAGAAGTGAGAAAGATGCAGCATAAATTCTGGTTTTCATAAGCCCTGACCTTCGCTGCCCTCTGCAGATTTAGAGGTCTTCTCAATTCATCATCAGCAGCGAGTGAATAAAACCTATGGTACGTGTGTGAGGTTAATCTACTGCAGCTGGAAGCAGTGAGGCTGAGGCACGTTTGATATAAAATTAAAGCGGAAATATTGATTAGACCTTACTGAATCAAAGTCTCTAGTTTAATATCCAGATGTGTTCACACACTGTTCTGTTGGGTTAATCTGTTACAGAGGAGCTGGGTTTAATTTGTTCTGCCTTATACAGTCCTGTCACTGGGGACAGCAGTGAATGCAGTAATTACCTGGTGGAAATGTGTTTCTGTTTTAAATGAAATGGATATTCTTCCTGCACTGCTTCCTCGTTAAAGTGACTAATGAATAATTAAGGCAAGACATGATGAAGAGGTAGAAGTAGGAATCGGAAGGCATGCGTTTGATCAGTGGCTACCTCCAAATGGATGATGTAAATAATTACGAGTCTCGCTAATGATTCTGCTGCACGTGTCATTGCATTATTGATCAGAAGACGGTTATTGTTGGCTATCTGCATAAAAATCAATGGAGAATATTGTTATGATATCATGAGGATGGCAGGATTTCAAACCGGATTTCCCCATAGTAACTAGATTATGGTTTAGAGAGGGCTTATCAGAATCATCGTCCAGCTCTCTCCCTTTCTGTGAGATAAAAAACAGAGACAATCTTTAATCTTCACAAACTGGTGGGTTCAGAAACAGTAAGAGGTACAACTTTTTAAAATTTCAAATGCTACCCTGACCTTGACCTGAATTTGCTCACCACCAGTTTTACCAGTAATGGAAGAATGGCATACTCAGGTGGCAGGTCAGTCATTGAAAGCTTGTTAAAGGGGATCAATGTCATGACCACAGAATCTATGAGCTGAATTTTACTGGGATACCAGAGGTGCACACTGCTCAGGGACTGAAAGCAGGAGGTGACTCCTCTGTAGCTGACAGCAGAACCCAGAAAGACACATTGCCAGCGATAGTGAATTAAGGAGACCAGCCAGCTCAGTCAGAGACCCGGTAGCTCAGTAGCACCTGCACAGGCAGTACAGTAACAGAGAGACAATACATCAATGGCTGAGTACTCTTGAAGAAGTGTGAGGCAGGTTGAGGGATACCAAGACCATGCGAGGCTAGGCATGGGTTAGATTAATGGAATTTGGAAGGAGGGGTTTGTGTGGGGTATTCATTAAGTACCCATGACAATGGCATCTTGGATATCATCATGGCCAACAGAGGCCTCTCCAAAGGTGATGGAATAGAGACTCCAGTCGGATACACATACATATAGACATAAAAATACATATTCAGACAGACACACATATCATATTCTAGAAGCTGCTTAAAAGCTTCCATATTTCACAGAGTGGAGGTCTCCCTGAAAGGCAGCATCCCCTGCCTCCATTCTCCACCACCAGCCCAAATGTGAGCAAAATCCTCACAGAAACCCTTAATTGGGTCAATTGACCACCCAACCCTGTGGCCCATTTGCCCATTTCTCTGCCACTGACAAAGTGGAATGGCTCCAGAGAGATATTTTGCAATACCCTGATGCATTTCCATACTATTTTACCAGCCTTCCCTCCTCCCAGCCCTTTCCTAAAGCATCAGGAAAGATATAATCTTACTGAAGACACTAAAAAAATGTCCATGGTATTTATAGTCCTGGTGGTGAGAATGTAATTCTGTATTCTGAGTGTTTCAGGAGTTATCATGTTCTGTAAAAATTATTCTTTTATTCGGTTGTACATGTACATTGTTTTCTGCTGTGGGCATAGATTCCAAGTTTTAAAAAAGTGCAAACTTGCTATAAGTTTCAGAATAAAAAAATGTGTCAAGTCAGCAAACGGCCATCACCTATAGAGGAACCATGTTTCTGTTACAAGCATATGATGTGTGAAACCGGTGAGAATACAGTCTCAAGCCAGGTCATAGAGAATGATTGATTGATGTAGCAGAGATGGAGGCCGTTCAGCCCATCTTACCTGTGCCAGCTTTTTGAGTGAGCTGTCCAACTAGTCCCCCTCTCTTTGACCAACCCTTGCAATATTTTCTGTCTCAAGAATTGATCCAATCCATTTTAAATCATCTATTGAATTTGCTTCCATCAGATAATTGAGCAGTGAGATGCAGTCAGGAGAATTTTGACTATCTGCCTGATTATTCTTGGCACACCCTCAACTAGTGGGATGCCCTCATCCAAAAAATAAGTTCTTCAAATGGTCCTCAACCTTCTAAACTCACTGCAGTGACACTAGATGCCACTCAATCTTTGAAAGCCTGAGCTCAAGCTCCTCCAGTTGATTATGTTTTTGCAAATATGGTTGTTCAGTCTCAAGTAGTGTCGAAGAATCCTCACATGTTACAGGATCTGAGCTTTACAAAACTGGAGAACCATGCCGTGCCTTTACTGAGTAGATTAATCACTTTTAGCAAACATTGAAAGGCTTACAGAAAAAAACATATCAGTCAGTGGCCTCCTTTCTGCTGAAAATATCTTTAATTTTTTTTCAGCTTGTTCTCTGATGCTCATGGATTCTTCATTCTACTCCTCTACCCTCAAAATCCTGCAGCCACATGTTTTCCAAAGTCTGGGATCAAAGTACAGGATAATAAGCGCCAGTGTTGCAGGTATGGTCTCATTAATGTTCAATATTATTTATAATAGCCTCTCTGTTTTTCAATTCTATCCATCTAGTTAAATATATCAGAATGCTTTGGTTTTTATTTTAATGACCTTTACCGCTAATGTTAGTGATACGTAAGTTGGTACCCTGATCCCTCCAATCTTCCGTCCCACACTTAGTGCTAATTTTTTATGGGGTTGAGAAGTCTCTGCAAACTTTTAGAAAGTGGAATAACACCCAGATGCAGAATTGCCATCTATATTTCTTACAGATCTCATTTGACAGTAAAGTGCAGGGCATGAATCAGAGCAAACTTGAGCTCTGCGGATCGTTTGAAGTCAGTGCTGAATTCAAACTTTTGTCTGTTGTAAGTGGTAACTGCAGTGTTGGAGTCACAAATCTATCAAGTCAATATAAAAGCTCTAGAAGGGCAGGTAAGATCTATTTAACTGCCATGATGGACTTTAGCAATGCCTTCAACAAGATTCTGATGGTAGACTGATTAATAAGTTTAGATCACATAGGATCCAGGGACAGCTAGCCAACTGGTTACAACATTGGCTTGATGGAAGGACACAGAGGGTGATTGCAGAGTGTTGTTCAGATTGAAAGCCTGTGACCAACGGTGTGCCACAAAGATTGGTCCTGGGTCTACTGTCGTTCATTATTTATATTAACAATTTGAATGAGAATATAGGAGTCATGGTGAGTAAGTTTCCAGGTGACACCAAAATTGGTGGTATGGTGGACAGTTAAGGAGGTTATCTAAGAGTACAACGGGATATTGATCAACTGGGCCAGTGGGCCGAGGAATGACAGATGGAGTTTAATTCAGAAAAATGCAAGGTGTTGTGTTTTGGTAGACTAACCAAGGCAGGACTGATAGAGTTAATGGTAGAGCTCTGGAGAGTGTTGCCAAACAGAGACACCTAGGTATACAGGTATTTATGTCCTTGAAACAGGTGTCACAGGTAACAGTGCATTTGAAGAACGCAATTGGCATGCTTGCCTTTGACAGTTAGAGCATTGAGTACAGGAGTTGGGTCATCATGTTATAGCTGTACAAGACATCGGTAAGGGCACATTAGGAGTACTGTGTACAATTCTGGTTGCCTTACTATAGGAAGGATGTTAATAAACTAGAAAGAGTGCAAAAAGGATTTACAAGGATGTTACTGAGACTGGAAGGTTAAAGTTGTAAGGAGAGGCTGGATAGGCTGGGACATTTTTGCTTGGAGCATAGGAGGCTGTGGGGTGACCTTATGGAGGTTTGGAAAATTGCGAGGGGAAGGGAGAAATGAACAGCCAAGGTCTTTTCCCCATGATAGGGAACTCCAAAACCAAAGAGCATAAGTTTAAGATGAGAGGGGAAAGATTTAAAAGGGACCTAAGGGGTAACCTT
Organism: Chiloscyllium plagiosum; assembly: GCF_037043375.1. Classification (NCBI taxonomy): domain Eukaryota; kingdom Metazoa; phylum Chordata; class Chondrichthyes; order Orectolobiformes; family Hemiscylliidae; genus Chiloscyllium; species Chiloscyllium plagiosum. The sequence continues at coordinate 25,623,772 of NW_028270162.1, read as the reverse complement.
TTCACACAGAGGGTAGTGCATATATGGAACGAACTGCCAGAGGAAGTAGTCAAGGTGAATACAATTACAACATTCAAGAGACATTTGGACAGGTACATGAGTAAGAAAGCTTGAGAGGGATATAAGTTAAATGCAGGCAAAAAGGACTAATCTAGTTTAGGAACCCTGGTTTGCATGAACGAGTTGGGCCAGAGGACTTGTTTCCATGCTGAATATCTCAATGACTCCATGGGTCTATATACTGCTTATTCTGTACCTGAGTTCCCTTTTAAAGTGCACCGTTTAATTTATCTTTTGTCAAATTGCACATCTTCATATTTCTTCATGTTAAGTTTCGATCACCGTGTGTCAGCCCATTTCCTTGGTTTGACTATGGCCTCCTTAAGTTTAGATCAGAGTGGTGCTGGAAAAGCACAGCAGGTCAGGAAGCATCCGATGCAGGATTCCTGATGAAGGACTTTTGCCCAAAACGTCGATCTTCCTGCTCCTCAGATGCTGCCTGACCTGCTGTGCTTTTCCAGCACCACTCTGATCTAAACTCTGGTTTCCAGCATCTGCAGTCTTCACTTTTGCCTAGTTGATTATGGCCTCCTTAAGACTGCTACATATCTTAGTAATTTTTTACTATTGGAGACTTCAATAGTTTTTGATTTTAGTAGCTTTGATGCTCACTGTACTTGATTCTTAAATCTGGGTGTTGTCTCAGGAGAAAATAAACATGCTTATAAAGAGCTGGAAGTTGGAGTTGGAATGCATGTAGGAGATGTTTCACAGCACTGTCATTAAAACCGTTACACACAAAGCTATGGCACTCTTGCACTAATACAAGCTAGGGTCATCTCTGCATTGATCTAAGATTAAAAACAAAAGCTACTTTTCTGAGTTTCTTATGAGGGGCATGGATAGGATAAATAGGCAAAGTCTTTTCCCTGGGGTCAGGGAGTCCAGAACTAGAGGGCATAGGTTTAGGGTGAGAGGGGAAAGATATAAAAGAGACCTAAGGGATAACTTGTTCATGCAGAGGGTGGTACGTGTATGGAATGAGCTGCCAGAGGATGTGGTGGAGACTGGTACAATTGCAACATTTAAGAGGCATTTGGATAGGTATATGAATAGGAAAGGTTTGGAGGGATATGGGCCGGGTGCTGGCAGGTGGGACTAGATTGGGTTGGGATATCTGGTCGGCATGGACGGGTTGGACTGAAGGATCTGTTTCCATGCTGTACATCTCGATGACTCTATGACTCTACTCAGTCCACCTCAGTACGATATATATCAAAAACAGCAGTGACCCTTCTGCATACATCTGGGGAACAACACTGCATGCTTTCTCTGCTCCTGCTTCTCAGCCAATTTTATATTCACTGTGCCGCAGTCCCTTTAATCCTATGGATTTACTTTTGCTGACAGGTCTATTTTGTGACACTTTTGTTCAATGCTTTTTGAATGTCCACATCTGCAACATTGGCATTGCAGGCATTGATACTGATAGAGATGAGAAAGGTTAATCTGGGAAACTTAAAGGAAGAAATAGCTGAGTATGAGGAGAGGGCAGAATCACTGCCTATATCATGTTCACCACACCAGAGAGAAAATGGCACTAATTAACCTCCAAAGTCTAACAGTGGTATTAGAAGTGGAATCTCACAAAAGTCGATACTGAATTGGCATAAATTTGAGAAACTGAGAGGCAGCAGTCTCAGACCATAGTTAAATGCATATTGAGTCAATCTTAAGTAAAATAGCAAGTTATGATTGCGTTGGGGTATTCCAGAATGCAACTGATAAGTAGTTTAACAGAAAAGGTAGGAACATCAGTCACAGGAGCTGTACTGGAAATTGTTGAAATATGTGATGGAAAATACAACTAGTGTCCTTGATAAGCTTTTGGAAAAGTTCCTTAAAGGAACAGTCAGGAATAAATTAGTATATATCTATATTCTAGAATAACTTGTGCAAATCAAGGAGAAAATTGCCCTTAGCCCCAACACCAAAACTGGATATGAAAATAGCAAAGTGAGTGAGAAATGAGAACATGAAACAAACCTCTCTGAATGTTTAACTAAAATCAAACCGGATCAAGCACAACAACTCTGTCCACAGACAGCCTGGCTGCTACCTGAATGAGGTAAAAACAATGACTGCAGATGCTGGAAACCAGATTCTGGATCAGTGGTGCTAGAAGAGCACAGCAATTCAGGCAGCATCCGAGGAATGGCCCAGGGAGGTTGGCTGGCTGTGTTGGTGAGTGAAGAGTTAGATGGATGAAAGTGACTCTCCTCTGGTAATATTGTGAGGTGAAGCCAGTGGATAATGTCTCCTGAGACAGAGCTAGCATGGTGTTAGAAGGATCAACTCAAGTTCCCTCCAACATAGTTAGACAAGAATTGACATCCAGCACAAGTCTGTATCCCCCAGTGATTTTAAATAGGCCCCATTGAAATAAGGTGTTGCTGGCAAACATCAAGATTTATGATGGGTTTGAGAAAGGAGTTCAGAAGTTTGAAACTTTGTGAATTTTACTTTTTGATTTTAATTTAAAACCACGCTTTCCATGCTGTGAGGAGCTTGAGGTGATCCCAAGCATACAGATAGGTTGAAGTTTGGCAGACAACCAATTATAACTGAGAATTTAGAAATTGTACAAGAGAAACCAGTAAACAAAGAGATAAGCGAAATATTTTGTTTAGTATACTTATGCTGTTCTTTAAAGTTAGTCATACAAAATTACTGAAAAGATTTTGAGATAATTTGGAATATCTTAGCAAAGGAAAGGAATTGAAAAAAATTGAAAAGACATTTTCAAGTGGAAATTATCAGAAGTTTCATGATTTTGTTTAAAAAATATGAAAAGTTGCAACACAATGTCACTTTTTGACTTGGGTCATGCCTTTCGTCAGATCAGTAAACACAGAGAGCTAATTCTTTTCAGTTCTATTTTTTTGTTAAGTTCACTATTCACCTTTCATATTGCTAAGTGTGTGTTTATGGAAATTTAAATGCATCAATTAATGGTTTTGTCCTTCAGAACCTTGGCCTTGATTGGTCAGGCCACATGGTATTTTCTGAGACAAAGTGCTTGAGAACGGGAGAACATCAATTGACTCAGATTAGTTATGTCTCCAATCTAAAAGCACTGTTGAAAATTGCTGAGGCGGGACATAACCATTTCTAACATTGGGATTCTAAATAACTTGCTCAGGATCAAAAACAGACTGTTGAGGCTTTTGGGAGGGGTGATATGGATCATGGGATTGTTTAATTATTGTAGATCCTTTGTGGAGGACTTAATAAAATAACAGAATCCCTACGTGTGGGAGCAGGCCATTTAGCCCATCGAGTCCACATCGCCACCCCGAAGAGTATTCCCACCCAGGCTCATCTCCATATAACCCTGCATTTCCCATGCACATCCCTGGACACGATGGGCAATTTAGCATAGCCAATACGCCTAACCTGCATTTCTTTGGCCTATGGAAGGAAGCTGGAGCAAACCCACGCAGACTTTGCACAGTCACCCAAGGCTGGAATTAAATCCAGGTCCCTGGTGCTGTGAGGCAACAGTGATAACCACTGAGCCACCATGCTACCCCATTTCATTAAAATAGTTGAGCCCTACAAGAACTGAGGAAAGTGGAGAGCTAATGCAGGTTCAAACAATTCTAGTTAGTTAAGAGATAAGTGTTTAGTCAAGACTGATGAACAAGCAGAAGTAGATTCAAAGGAAGGAAAACAATTTCATTAAAAAAATTAAAGGAACCTATTAGTTCGAAACTAGATAATTTTTGAGATGCGAAATGTCTGAAGGAATTTAACAAGTTGCGTATGGAAACCTGAGATACCTAAGTGTAATAAAATGAACATATAAGAAATGAACAATTTATGTTTCAAGGATATTTTACGAATAATTTATTTTTTTTTTTAGATTACTTACAGTGTGGAAACAGGCCCTTCGGCCCAACAAGTCCACACCGCCCAGCCGAAGCGCAACCCACCCATACATTTGCCCCTTACCTAACACTACGGGCAATTTAGCATGGCCAATTCACCTGACCTGCACATCTTTGGACTGTGGGAGGAAACCGGAGCACCCGGAGGAAACCCACGTAGACACGGGGAGAACGTGCAAACTCCACACAGTCAGTCGCCTGAGGCGGGAATTGAACCCGGGTCTCTGGCGCTGTGAGGCAGCAGTGCTAACCACTGTGCCACCGTGCCGCCCATTTGGGCAGTAAAAGTTCTCTCAGACTCATAAATCAAATTGAATGCTAGTTAATGTGGTGGCCCAATTAGGTGCCCTGACTGCCTTTACAGTGTCCTGAAAGGAGAATTGTGGGAAGGATATTTTTGGTTGGGGTTCTCCTAGAATCTTCTCTCCTTATGCAAATAGAACACCTGGAGTGTGTGCCAGATTCCTCATTGCCCCTCTAGCCATGCCTTCATCCTGTGGACAAATGGTTGGGGCATTTGTGTACAGGTATGCATTGTCTCTTAAGCAGACTCTGAGGGTGCTGGACCTGGCTCTCTGTAGCAGTGCCAACCTATCCTTGGAGGTAACCAGACTCAGTGCACGGTTCTGGGCAATGAATACCATTGCATCCCACATATCTGTCCACCACTCTGATCTGCACTGGGCATGTGGATATTGCCCCTGATTGCTGACACCTCAGGGTGAGGTGGTACCTGGGCTCATTCTTACTTAGCCAGCCACTGGACCGCTGCAGTGAGGTGCTCAGCAGATTGTTCTTATAAACATTCTAAGTATGATGTTTCTACTGAGGTAGCAGTATCTGGGCTGGTGGAGGCTGCCTTGCCAATGCTTTCCCTGAGACATTGGAACTCCCTTCCTCAGAGGTTGAGGAGTTCCCTTCTAGTGGAGCATGGATTATGGAAATCCCATTGGTTCTGCAAGAAACAAAATGGAGAAGGCATTGCAGCTAATTGTTAGAAGTGGTGATACTGACTCTGGAGTTACTGTGAGAGATGGAGTGGAATGAAGAGTGGATTCTAGGGCACGAATATGTCACATCCCTGTAGGAACAGTGCTGGACTGCTCCTGTGAGGGATATGATTCCCTTTTCATACTGGGTCATGATTCTATTACTTTGCACCACGCCATCCTCTTGTGAGCTCTTCTCTGTGAAAGAGAGAAAGGGATGAGTTGAATGGGATGAAAGTGATTGGTATGGCTGCTTGTGAGAGTGACAGACAATGAGCCTTGGTGGGATGCAGGTGCAGCAGCAGAGCTAGAATGGTTGTGAGGTAGTAGAGTGAAGATTGTGATGCTTATCATGGTGTAGCAGAGCAGTACTCAGACCGTTGTGATGACCCTGACCAAGGGGGAGACCTCGGACTAGACTGGTAGGGGCTGGTGTTGTGGCCTCCTTTGCTGGTCCTCTGGTAAGAGATGTCCCTTCTCTGCACCACCCCCTCTGCCAGGGCCTCCAAGACCCTGTCGGAGAATCATGTAGTCATTTTCTCCTTCTCAAACACCTTCTAGTTGGATGTCCATCACTGAGCAGGGCAGCTTCGCAAAGGTACAAGATGGCTCTTTAAATATGCTGCAGGCACCAAATATGGTGGTTTTTCTCAACAGGTACCCAGTGAATGGTGAATTGGTCTGGGAACAGCATGTGGTATGATTGCAGGAGGGCTCTCATAGAGCTGGGGATCGGCAGGTAAAGGGCCAAGTTTGATAAAATACATTGCCAGATCTCGCTCGTCCTTGAGGTAAGAAACCCTCCAAAATACATGTTGAAACTGATGCTTAGCCAAATAATGTAAGACTCAGGTCATAACTGCTGATGGAATAGATGCGGGTGGCAGGGTTTAGCTCTGATGTTGTTATTAAGTAACTAAGGGAAACAAAATACTGTTGATTTGCAGTGAGCAGGTGCTGTGAAAACACACAGTTTGATTTGGCAGAATAGGTTTCTTTTTAATTCTTGTTGAGCAATTGGAATTGGCTTTTGAATCTTAGTGCTCTATATTTAAATATTATATAAATTCACAGCTTTAAAGGATGAGCTCATTGCTGCTGGAAACCTGAAGATCCTCTTGACCTGGCACGATATTCAAATCACCATTAGGAAAGATGAAATTTAACCAGAGAGATCACTAGATTTACAAATCTGGACCGGTAGGCTAGTATCCATGCAGCCAAACAAAGTAGGAATATGTTGGGTCCAATTTGTGGCCACATTTAAATATGGCAACAGTGAAGTTGCCACATTCTGCTCTAATACAGCCAGGGTGAATCAGCTAAGCTGTGAATACTCAATTGCTATCCAATGGCTCTTCAATTAGATTCCCTACACTGTGGAAACAGGCCCTTTGGCCCAACAAGCCCACACCAACCCTCCAAAGAGCAACCCACCCAGGCCCATTCCCCTACATTCACCCCGACTAATGCACCTAACACTACGGGCAATTTAGCTTGGCCAATTCACTTAACCTGTACATCTTTGGACTGTGGGAGGAAACCAGAGCACTCGGAGAAAACCCACGCAGACACGGGGAGAATGTGCAAACACCACACAGACAGTTGCCCGAGGCGGGAATTGAACCCAGGTCCCTGGTGCTGTGAGGAAGCAGTGTTAATACATTTCTGTGTTGTGTCTGGATGAAAATAGAAAACAGTTTGACTATAAATCCCTGTTTGGTCAGTTTTTCTGTTGATATTAATTAATAACATTTGCATTCAGAGATTGACCATTAATATAAGGTGCCAGCATAACACAGCATTTTTGAGCTGAACAGAGATGTGAAAACCCTGCTGCTGTTTCACAATGGTATTGCCTGGTTGAGAATGCATGAAAAGCTGAATAACCAACTCCTTCTCTTTCTTATGTTTTCATGCAATCAGAGCACACCGATTTAAGGCAAAGAAGCAACATTAGCAAAAGGAAATTCAGCAGGTTGTGAGATGGGATGCACTGGCTGTAAGCATGTTGGAAGCAAATTCAACAACTTTCAGTAGCACCTGTGTAAATGCTTGAAAAGGAAAAAAGGCGTAAAGTTGAAAGCATGTGGGGTTGTGATAATGGGTAAAGTCTCCCACAGACCCTGCAGTGGCCCAATGGGCTGAATGGCCTCTGAGTGTAGACTGCCATTCTATATTTCAGCGATATTCAGGGACAATCATTAAGATGAAAGATGAGTAGATCTAGAATTTTAACAGAAGACTTAACAAGAACAGGACGTGACTCAGCACCAGACATCTCAAAACCTCTCTCCTCAACTTCCAAGCCTGAGTCAGGAGGCTGGAGATGTATTCATCACTCATGGTTTGCTAAGTGTAACAACACTTGAACCTGCACACAATCCAGGAGATAGCAGATTGGCTTCCATGCCACTGAGGTAATAATATTCATTACTATCCACTCTCTGCACTACTGCCACAATGCAGCTATTACAACTCACCAAGCCTCCTGCTAGCTTTTCCCACTGCTATGATTTCAATTCCTATGAAGACCAGAAGTATACAGACCTTGCAAACATCATCACCTCTAAACTCCACGTCAAGTTATAATTTTCACTTGGACCTATACTTATACTCCTTCTTTATCAGTGAGTCCAAATCCTGGAACCTCCTTTTGAAATACTTTCAATACAGGAACTGAAGTGCTTGAAGCAACAGCTCCTTCCCAGGTGCATTTGGAATGATCAAAGCATCTTTACCTCAACTCCAAGGCAAATCTTAAATAAAGGTTAAATTGGATAATATTTCTTACCAGTTAATGTATCAGAAGTGATTATATTAGGGTGGCATGGTGGCTCAGTCGTTAGCACTGCTGCCTCACAGTGCCAGGGTCCCAGGTTCGATTTCAGCCCTGGGCGACTGTTTGTGTGGAGTTTGCACATCCTCCTCGTGTCTGCGTGGGTTTCCTCTGGGTGCTCCGCTTTCCTCCCATAGTCCAAAGATGTGCAGGTTAGGTGAATTGGCCATGTTAAGTCTTCTGTTAAAATTCTAGATCTACTCATCTTTCATGTTAGGTGCATTAGTTAGAGGGAAATGGGTCTGGGTGGGTTACTCTTCGGGGGGGTCAGTGTGGACTTGTTGGGCCGAAGGGCCTGTTTCCACACTGTAGGGAATCTAATGAAATAGAAATAGAAGTTATACGTAGAAATGGGCACACCTGTTTTCAGCATTCACCATATCTGCTATGATCCCAAACCGGACTAACAAATTTACCCTATAATCTGACTAGGGAACAATAACTTTTTTTTAAGGAAGACAAACTTTGAAATCCCACATGAGGATAACAGAAAGGCAAAATCTAGGGCATATCGAACTGCAAAAAGTTAGTGGCACTCTGGAGGACTGGGAGAACTTTAAATGTCAGGAAAGACTTACTAAAAACTAAATCAAAAGAGCTAAGATCCTTACAGGGTTCCTCTAGAGCCCTAACTATGCGATGCTATCAAACAGTTCCTGGAACATTTTCCTGAGCCCCAGTTACATAGAACGAGTAGCCTCCAGTGATCTTTACAGCTGCACAGATAGCAGCAACCTCCTGAGTGAAACCTACTTAGCTTTGATCTCTCTTTCCATCTAACTAACTCTAACCATTGAACTTTTCTTTAGTAACCCTTAAACTATTTTGAGTGACCTATTGAAAATCTAACACAAGTCCCATCCCTACTACTAGGCAGAACGAAATGTAGCAATAATTGGAACTTGCTGTTCCAATATTTATAGATTCCTGGCTTACACAGTAGGTGTCTATTACAGAATTCACAATCAGATATAATGTATCAAACTGTATAACATAAATGTGCTGAGTGTTCAGATTATGCTGTTCTTTTGAGGGAATTATTTTCATACACCAAATAAATAAGAATGTGACTGTTTAAAGTTGAATAAAGAATACAATATCCAGACTTAAATATTGATTAAATAATTAACTGATCTACACTTGATTCAAGGTATTTTCTGATCATTTTACAAAGCATGTCATTTAGGATTGTATTGAATTTAAATATAGATAAATCTATCACAACTGAGCATGTCAGGTTCAAATGTTTCTTCATTTAGTTGGCGATTGATGCATTAACCATGTTTATGTTAGACATCTACATCTAAACCTTATTCTACTGCTGACAGAGCTGGTAAGCTGCAATTTTCTGGCATGGGTCATACTCAACCATAAAAACTGACTGAAAGTTTTATGGGAAACAACACAGTTCTCATGAATCACAAGCAATTTCACCAGATGGAGTCCCATATTAAAGATTGGAACTGATGGCAGCTGATGGAGTTGTAACTTACAGATTTGTGGAAGTGATTTGTCAAAGTTGATCTCCATAAATTGGTCACAGTTTCATGCAACTGGTGGCACATTTTGGTAAGAAGGGAAATCAGAAGGTTTTTTTTTCTCATTTCAGTGCTAAACTAACGGGAAATCAAGGTTTTGGAGTGGACATATAGTTCATGAGGCCATCCTTTAAGTTTCTGTATAGGAGGATTTATTGGATGTTGAAATTGGCAAGTGGCCTAATTGTACGATAAAAGCATGAGGAACATGATTGCAATGATGTGGTGGTCTCAGAGTTGGACTGGGGTGGACAAAGTTAAAAATAACACACCAGGTTAACATCCAACAGGTTTATTTGGAAGTACAAGCTTTAAGAACGCTGTTCCTTCATTAGGTAGGTAGCTACCTGATGAAGAAGCTGCGCTCCGAAAGCTTGTATTTCCAAATAAACCCGTTGGATTATAATCTGGTGTTATGTGATTTATGATTGCAAAGGTGAGGGTGCTTTTGAACCTTTTGGTAGGTAAAAGTATTGTTTATGCCTAATCTGTCAAAGATAGATTGTCTCAACTGGATCAGTGGTTAAGGTATAACAATTCACCTTTACCCTCCTGGACTAAGGGGGAGAAATCAAGTAGTGTTTCTGACCCTTGTCTGCTCTCCTGCTAGAAAGCACATATACAGGACAACTTGGTAAAGGCAGGGCTGAATTTTACTGTGATGTTTCATAACGATTAAACAGCTTGAAGAGACTTGACACCTCACTCTGTGCATGAAGTACTAAAGTTGCCTTCTGGAAAGGCAAGAAATTGAAGCTGAGAAAAACGAATGTTACTTTTTTAAAAATAATGTTCCTGAAAAGATTTTTTTGCGATAGTGATGTCAGCATTACTATGGTGTTACAGATACAGGTAACAATGCACAATTAAAGAGCACTGTACCTCTGAAATGCCTGTTCAAGTTAAAAAAAAAAGACTTGTGTTTACATATGGTTCAAACATAATATAATATCCTGAGGTGCTTCACAAAAGCATTATATCACAAATGCGACACTAAACTACAGAAAGAATTTGAGTTATAAAGAAGAATCAAACTAGACTTGAAACTTCTTTCTTGCTCCGCAGATTCTGTTGACCTGCTGAGTTTCTGCAGAATTCTCGATGTTTGTTTTAGACTTCTAGCATTGTGGTATTTTGCTTTAATTTTACATTAGGTGGTGTCAGGACAGATAGCCAAGAGTTCAGAGAGGGAGGTTTTACAGAGAACTTTTTAAGGAAGAAGCATAGAGAAGTGAAAAGATTCTAGCGGGCATTCTAGATCTTAAACCCAAGATTTAAGTAAGTCTTTGACTTTAGGTCCCAGACAGCTGGTGACATATTTACCATTGGCGGAGTAATTAAAGTTGGGAATGATTAAGGTGCTAGAATTGAGATACCTCAAAGGATTGTAGGACTGGAGGCGATTCTGAAGATTGTGCATGGAGCAAGGTCATGGAGGAATTTGAAAATAAATATAAGATAAGAAAAGTTGCAAGATACTTTTTGTTTTGATGCTGGGAGATTACATAAGTACACACTCATCAACTTTCATCTCCAGAAGGAAAAACTAGTGTGCACTTTTGTAAAGCTATAGCATTACCTCAGAAAGTGGTGAATAAATGGGAGAAGAATTAGTAAAATGAATTTGTCAGGAATTTTACATTGGCTACTGTTCTGTTATTAAACCAACATTTACATGCAGGAATCTGCAGTTATTGTTCCCAAGTGATTTAAAATCCATCTTGAATTTATTCTTTATGATTAAACTATGTTCCAGCTTGATCTAACCCTGACCCTGCCAAATAATGAACAACTCTGTAGTTTTACAATGAGTAACTCTTACCATGTTGAATAAAAAGAAATTTGATGTAATTATGCAATCAGTAACCCTTATTTTGTTGAATAAACAGCCACCATGTACAACTACACATTAAGCAACTCTGGCACTGCTGAATATAGAACAATTTCTATTCTGCATAGCTATTGATGCCAAACATTAGTAGACATGCGGGAGATAAGGAATTAGGCAGGAATCCGTGCTCCTGGATCCTCTTTCTTGCCCAAAGTAAACATGGCAAGTTCATAGCAGCGTGATCTACTCACACGCTATATGTTCATGGAGAATGTATTGCTTTCTTGTTTTGCTCCAAAGGAGACAAACAGGAGACACACAGCAAGCTGAGCAGCATCAGGAGGTGGAGAAGTCAACATTTCGGGTATAACCCTTCTTCAAGAATGGAGGTGAGGTTAGGGGGAGTTGCAGATAAAGAGAGAGGGGTAGGGTTTTGGGTGGAGAGAGGGGCGGAATGGTGAGATAGTGATAAATGAACAGAGGTGGTGAGTACAACCTGGTTGGTCGATGGGATGGATGAATCCAGTTGGCAAGAAGGTCGGTAAGTGGAACGGAAGGGAGGAGGCAGGGCACGAAAGGTAGTCAGGGGATGGGTGGGAAGGTTGTTTGAAATTGGAGAACTTGATGTTGAGTTCTCCAGGCTGTAGACAGGCCAGGAGGAAGATAAGGTGTTGCTTCTCCAATTTGCGGTCTGATTCACTGTGGCAATGGGGGAGGTCAAGGATGGACATGTCAGAGAGGGAGTGGGAAGGGGAATTAAGATGGGTAATGACTAGGAGGTCCAAAGCAGATATGCAATGACTAATTAAATTATGAAAATCGACCTGGATAAATGAATAGCATTTTCAGGCAGTGTGTTGGAACAGTTTGATGTTTGAATTTAATTCTCTCTTCCTTTTTTAAATTTTCATGTTGTGGACATAAGTCTTCATCCGAGCATACACATATTCATTACAAAATGCATAATGCTGTGCATATAATACATATTGCAGCCATTGTATATCATTACAGATCTGATCAATACTGGGTCCTGCAACAAAGAAGCCAATCAAGCTGATTGGGAGCTATCTCATTCAAACTTAACAGGATAACAACAATTAAACAGGTTTACCGATCTACTTGGGATGCCTAGGGAACCCACCTGAGCCCCTAAAGAGCTTCAAATATGGATGAGTTCCTTGTCTTTTTTATAATGAGGTGAACAGACAGAGTTAGAATCCTTCTGGAGGGAGGGAACACCTCCCTTAGATCAACCAACTGTCTCAATTTTGTCCTTTCTACTCAAGTAATGCTCAGGATCTCCATGTCACCCCTTCTTGGTTTTGCGCTTAAAATGAGTAAACTGTGTGGCCTGGCTAGCTTGATCTTGAAATCTTAGTGGTGATGAAGACCAAAATTAGGACAGCTGTTTTGAATTTCTTTGTAAACTTAAAATTGTAAATGCAATTCCCTTGGTGCTGTTTGTTCCCTCTATACTAAAGGTTGAATTTTTAAAAGGAATTCATAAGGATTCTATAACATTTTATGAGCCATAGTTGTCAAGTTTCAAATCAGCACATCTGGATTATTGAGTCATTCTGCCCTTATAGGGGTCAAGGAAGTCAAATTCTGCTTGTTGCTTTGATTATGATGGCTCTGCACTGGATAGTTTAATTCACTGAACAGGCTATTACCAGGCTACTCATGAGAAACAATTGTGTTCATTTGAGTTATTTTCACAAAAAAAACTCTATTAAAAGCTCTGATAAATGACACTCATAAACCTGTGTGCAAAATGTCGATTTAAAATAAACCTGGTTTACACTGAGTTTAAATTTTTGTAACCTGTTTTATGAATAACATTATCAGTAAATCATGAGAAATTCTTTGTTCAATTGACGGAAATAATTGTGGAGCTCTGTTTGTTCAGGGTAGGCGTTTGACAAGGTGTCACCATAAAACCACGGCCATGCATCATCTAGACTTTGAAACTGTTACTCATCAACACCCTCTCAAGACTACTTTCCAAACTGTGCTATCATCTAGAAGGACAAGGGTAGGAAATTCATGAGAAGACCACAATCTACATGTTTCCTCTAAGTCACATTACAGTCCTGACTTAAATTATATCACGATTCCTTTACTGCTGCCTGGATCAAAATTCTGGAAATCCCTTCTTTCCAGCACTGTGTTGCCCTTACATTGTGTCAATTACTACAGTTCAGGAAGACAGCTCACCCCCACAATTAGGGATTGACAATGCATTCTGTATCCAACTATGCTACAGTTCCTGAAATAATTTATTTTAAACAACATTGGTATGGGTTTTTCCATGGCACCAAGAACACACTTGACAATATTTCATGATTTGGAGATGCCGGTGTTGGACTGGGGTATACAAAGTTAAAAATCACGCAACACCAGGTTATAGTCCAACAGGTTTAATTGGAAGCACTAGCTTTCGGAGCGACGCTCCTTCATCAGGTGGTTATGGAGGACACAATTGTAAGACACAGAATTTATAGCAAAAGTTTTAGTGTGATGTCACTGAAATTATACATTGAAAAATACCTTGATTGTTTGTGGAGTCTTTCATCTGTTCAAATACCATGATAGTTTCACTTCTTTCATGTGTAAATCACAAAACCTTTTTTAAAAGTTGCATTCTCAAGTTAACTGTAACAATTGGTGTTAGCTAGACAATATGTTGAAGGTGTTAGCCCCCTGTGTTCCCTGTCTGTGCCATAATGTTTAGACTGATGCTAATCTAAAAAGTGAGATAACAGAGTCTTACATAAATTCATGCAGTTTCTGAGCAAAGTAACTCTGCAAGTACAAATTCACCCCACAAATGTATATGTATATGTGTGCATGTGGGTCTTTGTGAGTGTGTGTATGTGTGTCTGTCTGTCTGGGTTGGGGGATTGTGAGTGTGAGAGAGACTGTATATATGTGTGTACATGAGTGTAGAGTGTCTTAAATCTGTAAGGGGGTGCATGTGGGAGTGTGTGTGTCTGTAGGAGTGTGTGTGTGTGTCTGGGGTGGGGGGTTGTGAGTGTCTGTGAGAGAGAGTGTATATGTGTGAGTATAGTCTCTGAGAGGATGCATGTGTGTGTGTGGGAGTATGTGTGTCTGTAAGGGTGTGTATGAGTGGCTGTGTGTGTGTGTCTGTGTATATGTGTGTCCATGTGTATGTGTGTGTATAGGAGTGCGTGTGTGTGTGTGTAGTGCAATGGTGGTCACCTGTAGTGTGACATGAACCCAAGGTCCCAGTTGAGGCCCTCCCTATGGGTACTGAGCTTAGCTGAAGTGAAACTATCAGCCTCTGCTTGGCCACTTTTCGCTGCTGCCTGTCCCAAAGTCGGCCTTGGAGGATGGTCACCCGAAGATTCGAGGTTGAATGTCCTGGACCGCTGAAGTGTTCCCCAACTGGGAGGGAACACTGCTGGCTGTTGATTGTTATCTGGTACCCATTCATCCATTGCCGTAGCCTTTGCTCGGTTTCCCCAATGTACCATGCCTCAGGGCATCCTTGCCTGCAACGTATAAGATAGACAACGTTGGCTGAGTAACACGAGTACCTGCCACGTACATGGTGGGAGGTATCCCCACACGTAATGGTGTTATCCATGTCCACACTCTGATACGTCTTGCAGCGCATACCATGACAGGGTTGCATGGAGTTGTCCTGAAAGCCGGGCAGCTTGCTGTGAACAATGATCTGTCTGAGGTTTGGCGGTTGTTTAAAGGCAAGCAGTGGAGTTGTGGGGAAGGTCTTGGCGAGGTGCTCATCCTCGTTGATAATGTGTTGCAAGTCACGAAGAACTTAGTGTAGTTTTTCTGGGGATGTGGGGACACCTTCCACCTTGTACATGGCAGGTACTCATGTGACTCAGCCAACGTTGTCTATCTTATACGTTGCAGGCAAGTATGCCCCGAGGCATGGTACATTGGGAAACCAAGCAAAGGCTACGGCAATGGATGAATGGGCACCAGACAACAATCAACAGCCAGGAGTGTTCCCTCCCAGTTGGGGAACACTTCAGCAGTCCGGGACATTCGACATCTGACCTTTGGGTGACCATCCTCCAAGGCGGACTTTGGGACAGGCAGCAGCGAAAAGTGACCAAGCAGAGGCTGATAGCTAAGCTCAGTACCCATAGGGAGGGCCGCAACAGGGACCTTGGGTTCATGTCACACTACAGGTGACCACCATTGCACTATACACACACATGGACACTCCTACACACACACACACACACACACAGTCACTCGTTTACACACATAGGCACTCATTTAGACACACATACACAGACACACACACAGCCACTCATACACACCTTACAGACACACGGACACACTCTCACATGCATCCTATCAGAGACTTAGACCACTCTATACTCACGCACACACATATACACTCTCTCTCACAGACACTCACAACCCCCCACCTCAGACACAACGCACACACACTCCCACACTCACACATGCATCCTCTCAGAGACTTAGACCACTCTATACTCACGCACACACATATACACTCTCTCTCACACTCACAACCCCCCAAACCAGACAGACAGACACACACACAGACACAAAGACCCACATGCACACATATACATATATGTTTGTGGGGTGAATTTGTACTTGCAGAGTTACATTGTACTTTGCTCAAAACCTGCATGAATTTATGTAAGACTCTGTTATCTCACTTTTTAGATTTGCATCAGTCTAAACATTATGGCACAGACAGGGAACACAGGGGGCTAACACCTTCAACATATTGTCTAGCTAACACCAATTGTTACAGTTAACCTGAGAATGCAACTTTTAAACAAAGTTTTGTGATCTACACATGAAAGAAGTGAAACTATCATGGTATTTGAACAGATGAAAGACTCCACAAACAATCAAGGTATTTTTCAATGTATAATTTCAGTTACATCATACTGTAAAGTTTTGCTATAAATTCTGTGTCTTACAATTGTGTCCTTCACAACCATCTGGTGAAGGAGCGATGCTCCGAAAGCTAGTGCTTCCAATTAAACCTGTTGGACTATAACCTGGTGTTGTGTGATTTTTAACTTTGACAATATCTCAATTCTGGTTCCATAGACCACATTAAGCTTCATAAAAGACAAATATGATGACTCTATTAACAGAGCCAATTTTGATTACGGTAGAATATTATGATGTTAAAAAATGTATTTTATGGCTATTTTCAGTTGTAAGAAGGGTCACATAACAAACCAATGAAAATATAAAAAGAGGATTGACAATAGAATGTTTTATCTGCTGAGGATTTTCACTGAGTTATGAGGCAGAAGAATTTGATTCGACATTATTTGGGGCATGGGTGTCTGCGGTTGTCCTTAATAAGAGTCAACAAACATTGCATGTAGCTCATGATAACTGGCCAACTCTCTGCAAAGGACTGAACAAATCTATAACCCTTATTGTAACCGGCAACCAGGCAGGCAATGATTAGTGGTAATAAACATCGAATCAAAGAGTTTTGATGTTGTGGCCATTACGGAGAGGGACTTCGATGTTGTGGCCATTACGGAGACATGGATAGAGCAGAGACAGGAATGGCTGTTGCAGGTTCCAGGATTCAGATGTTTCAGTAAGAACAGAGAAGATGGTAAAAGAGGGGGAGGTGTGGCATTGTTGATCAGGGACAATATTACAGTTGTAGAAAGGATGTTTGGGGACTCATTAACTGAGGTAGTATGGGCTGAGGTTAGAAACAGGAAAGGGGAAGTCACCATGCTGGGAGTTTTCTATAGGCCTCCGAATAGTCCCAGAGATGTAGAGGAAAGGATAGCAAAGATGATTCTCGATAGGAGTGAGAGAGGCAGGGTAGTTGTCATGGGGGACTTCAACTATCCAAATATTTTTTAGATTAGATTAGATTACTTAGATTAGATTAGATTAGATTACTTACAGTGTGGAAACAGGCCCTTCGGCCCAACAAGTCCACACCGCCCCGCCGAAGCGCAACCCACCCATACCTCTACATTTACCCCTTACCTAACACTACGGGCAATTTAGCATGGCCAATTGACCTGACCTGCACATCTTTGGACTGTGGGAGGAAACCGGAGCACCCGGAGGAAACCCACGCAGACACGGGGAGAACGTGCAAACCCCACACAGTCAGTCGCCTGAGGCGGGAATTGAACCCGGGTCTCTGGCGCTGTGAGGCAGCAGTGCTAACCACTGTGCCACCGTGACGCCCTACTTACAGTGTGGAAACAGGCCCTTCGGCCCAACAAGTCCACACCGACCCGCCGAAGCGCAACCCACCCATACCTCTACATTTACCCCTTACCTAACACTACGGGCAATTTAGCATGGCCAATTCACCTGACCTGCACATCTTTGGACTGTGATCACTACAGTATGAGTACTATAGATGGGTCAGTTTTTGTCCAGTGTGTGCAGGAAGGCTTCCTGACACAGTATGTAGACAGGCCTACAAGGGGTGAAGCCACTTTAGATTTAGTACTTGGTAACGAGCCTGGCCAGGTGTTAGATTTGGAAGTAGGTGAGCACTTTGGAGACAGCGATCACAATTCTGTCAGGTTTACTTTAGTGATGGAAAGGGATAGGTGTACTCCACCAAGCAAGAGTTACAGCTGGGGGAAGGGAAATTACGATGCAATTAGGAAAGATTTAGGAAGCGTAGAATGGGTAAGGAAACTGCAGGGGATGAGCACATTAAAAATGTGGAGCTTATTCAAGGAAAAGCTCCTGTGGGTCCTAGATAATTATGTACCTGTCAGGCAGGGAGGAAGATATAGAACGCGTGAGCCGTGGTTTACTAAGGAAGTGGAATCCCTGGTCAAGAAGAAGAAGAAGGACAAAATGTGAAAACTCAGTTAGGGCGCTTGAGGGTTACAAGGAAGTCAGGAAAGACCTAAAAAGAGAGCTCTGAAGAGCCAGGAGGAGACATGAGAAGTTGTTGGCAGATAGGATCAGGGTTAACCCTAAGGCTTTTCATAGGTATGTCAGGAATAAAAGAATGATGAGAGTTAAATTAGGGCCAATCAAGGGTAATAGTGGGAAGTTGTGTGTGGAGTCAGAGGAGATAGGGGAAGCACTAAATAAATATTTTTCGACAGTGTTCACTATAGAAAATGAAAACGTTGGCGAGGAAGATACAGAGATACTTGCATCTAGACTAGAAGAGATTGAGGTTCACAAGGAAGAGGTATTAGAAATACTGCAGAGTGTGAAAATAGACAAGTCCCCTGGGCCGGATGGGATCTATCCTAGGATCCTCTGGGAGGCAAGGGAAGAGATTGCCGAGCCTTTGGCATTGATCTTCAAATCACCATTGTCTACAGGAATAGTGCCTGAGGACTGGAGGATAGCAAATGTGGTTCCCTTGTTCAAAAAGGGTAGTAGAGACAACCCTGGTAATTACAGACCAGTGAGTCTCACTTCAGTTGTTGGTAAAGTGTTGGAAAAGGTTATAAGAGATAGAATTTATAATCATCTAAAACAGAATAATCTGATCAGGGACAGTCAGCATGGTTTTGTGAAGGGTAGGTCATGCCTAACGAATCTTATTGACTTTTTTGACTAAATGACCCACAGGTAGATGAGAGTAAACAGGTTGATGTGGTGTATATGGATTTCAGCAAGGCGTTCGATAAGGTTCCCCACAGTAGGCTATTATACAAAATGCGGAGGAATGGGATTGTGGGAGACATAGCAGTTTGAATCAGTAATTGGCTTGCTGAAAGAAAACAGAGGGTTGTAGTTGATGGAACAGGTTCATCTTGTTGTCCAGTTACTAGTGGCGTACCGCAAGGGTCGGTGTTGGGTCCACTGCTGTTCGTCATTTTTATAAATGACCTGGATGAAGGCTTAGAAGGGTGGGTTAGTAAATTTGCGGACGACACTAAGGTCGGTGGAGTTGTGGATAGTGACGAAGGTTGTAGTAGATTGCAGAGAGACATAGATAGGATGCAGAGCTGGGCTGAGAGGTGGCAAATGGAGTTTAATGTGGACAAGTGTGAGGTGATACACTTTGGACGGAGTAATCAGAATGCAAAGTACTGGGCTAATGGTAAGCTTCTTGGAAGTGCAGATGAGCAGAGAGATCTCGGTGTCCATGTACACAGATCCCTGAAAGTTGCCACCCAGATTGACAGGGTTGCTAAGAAGGTATACAGTGTTTTGGCCTTTATTAATAGAGGGATTGCGTTCCGGAACCAGGAGGTTATGCTGCAGCTGTACAAAGCTCTGGTGCGGCCCCACTTGGAGTATTGTGAACAGTTCTGGTCACCGCATTATAAGAAGGATGTGGAAGCTTTGGAAAGGGTGCAGAGGAGATTTACTAGGATGTTGCCTGGTATGGAAGGAATGTCTTACGAGGAAAGGCTGAGGGCCTTGAGGCTGTTCTCGTTAGAGAGAAGAAGGTTGAGAGGTGACTTAATAGAGACATACAAGATAATCAGAGGGTTAGATAGGGTGGACAGGGAGAGCCTTTTTCCAAGTATGGTGACGGCGAGCACGAGGGGACACAACTTTAAAGTGAGGGGAGATAGGTATAAGACAGATGTCAGAGCTGGTTTCTTTATTCAGAGAGTAGTCAGGGTATGGAATGCTTTGCCTGCAACGGTACTAGATTCGCAAAGTTTAAGTGCATTTAAGTCATCATTGGATAGGCATATGGACGTTCATGGAATAGTGTAGGTGGGATGGGCTTCAGATTAGTATGACAGGGCGGCGCAACATCGAGGACCGAAGGGCCTGTACTGCGCTGTAATGTTCTATGTTCTATGTTCTATGGTTTACAGCATAGAACCAGATCATTTTGTTCAACCAAACTACACCGGCCGTGTTCCCAAACTAAGCTGGTCCTACCATGACTAGCTAAAAAACCCTGAAACAAACAAGAATTTAAATAGAACATAAATTATGATCTGTTCATCATCTTCATCTGTTTGATCTGAAATGAAACACTATTATTTTGCTAATTTCAATTTAGCTCTATATTTAGGCCATCTGCATACTTAGTGCAACAATCTCCAGTATAACAGTGACTTCAGACACAATGTCTGATTTTTAGATCCATCAAAATGACGCAAATCTGGGGATACATCTCCCTGAGTTCATCTTTCTGCAGTGACCTTGGAGGAGAATCTTACATTCAAATCCTCCACACTGATTTTGCACTGACTCTGCTCTTTGACTGTCTGAACTAAATCTCAACACACACCCTGTGCAAAATCTAGAAGTCATAGGACATCATGGAGTATGTGTCCAGGAGACCCTCACACTCTAGAGATCCAATTACATACCGTAAGGGGCCACTGGCACTTCAGCATGCAGTGAGCCTTGACCTTTCCGGAAAATATTGAAAATGCATCATTTTGCCAGTACCCACTGCAGCTTCTGTGCTTTGGATTTACAGCATCTGTCTAACAGATTTGATACTTCCCATGATTTATGACTTTTCATTGAACACTTCACAACACAACCCTCTACTCATCATGCAATTGTCATTTTTCCTCCTAAATAATTTCAACACATTATTTTCACATTTTGATGAAAGAATAGTAGAAAATTGCTAAGTTTTAAATGATGCTTTGTTTGTTTATGGAAGATCATTAGTCTGAGACATGCAGTAGCCTGTCTCTCACTATACCTGAATGAAACTGTTTAGCAATGCAAATGCCATTTATTCACATTCTCCTCAGCAACAGTAATTCTACCGGGATATGAAGCCAAAACATCTCTTTAGCTGAGCTACAGCCCAAAGAGCACTTCTGCTTCAGTAATGAGGAGACAGCCAACTATTTTAGATAACAATTTGGAAGATAACATCGAAAAGATTGAACTTTGCAGTATACATTTCTTGGCTTTCATGGATCAGTGGTCATAGAGATCATTTACTCTTTGCACCCCACTTCCAGGGAGATTGTGAGGATAAAAAACCTTCTGGTAAAATGCCAATCACAAAGATCTGGGCACTCTGTGTCCCTTCATGGAAATATATGACCCTCCATTGGATCACATCCATGTCATGCAGAATGGTTTCGGCTAGCCAGCAAGTAAAAGCAAAACAATGGCTTTTAAAATGTAAAAGTGGGGAAACTCATACCAGGGAGTCCACTTATTTTCCCATTGTGGCCACAAACCAATAATCCATGATACCTCAGCCAGATCATGAATTCATTTTCTGATCTGCCCAGTTTCTGAATGACTATTTCTGCTTGTTGATGGTGAGGTGTACTGAACATGGTGGGGCGGGGTGGGGGGGAGGTGCAGGTACTGCATCGTATTTCTCCTCAGGTCTTGAATATATATTATACAAAGTTTTTGGGTAAATCCATTAATAATTCAACATTAAGTTTAAAAAACTCAAAATTCGGTCAATAACTTTTGTTAACTTATCTTTCCAACTTGGTAGGTGGATAGTACTAACAACTTACAGTCACATAATACTGTCATATGTTATAAATGTGTTTTGAGAGTCATGGCAAGGAAACATGCACTTGGGATGAATCATACAGGATGGAATTGGAGTTGGTGTTGATCTGTAGTGTCCTGGAAAATATTGTCATATAAAAGTGCATTGATAAGGAACCAATTTCAAAATCATTTTTCCTTTTGCCTATATTCAAATAACCTTCTCCCATTTTAATCCTTCTCAATCTAAACAATACCATCATATTTCAATTGTTCTCTTATTTCATATCATCCCATTCTGTTCCAAACAATTCTACCTCAACCCATTTATTTCCAGAGCAATTCCTATCATTCCAAACCATCTGATTCCAATCCAGTACACGATTCTGCTATTATAAATGAAAAGCAAAGCAGGCCCAGTACATATTCTTAAATATCAGGGTCTCTTTATTGAAAACTCTGCATTAGGATCCTTCAGCTGAATCCCTCTATTAAGTTCATTGTGTTAACTCACTTGTATCATGATCCTTCCTGGTCTGTATATTATTCTTCTCCTAAAAAGATAATAAACTGAGATGTTTATGCTGGGATGCCTCAATAAAGACCTTAATATTCAGATCATGAAGTCATAGAGTTATACAGCACAGAAACAGACCCTTTAGTCCAACTTGTCCACGCCGTCAAGATATCCTAAATGGATCAAGTCCCATTTGCCTGTAATAGGCCCCACTACTACAATATTTTGATTAGGAAACTTCCATTAGAATTTTTAGTCTAAAATCCCTCAATCAATATTCATGGACTAAACTATGAGTATTAACACCACTGCATCATAGTCTCTTTATTTGGTTTCCTAATACCCCTCTGTTAGAATCCACCTAGTAGGTTTCCTCCATATCTGTAAGGATCTATATCTTTCAATCCCTGTGTAAAAAATGTATCTCTGAATTCCAGTTTTGTGCATTCTCTGTTTGGATCACTAAATCTTGATTTGTATTGTAGGCTGCCTTTATTGAGATTTCTCTGTGATGAATAATTCTAGCATTGTATTGCTGGCCTCTTTCATTCTGTGGTTGTTGAAACAATGATTTTTCTGTTTGAAATGTAGGTCACTTTTATGTGCCTTTGAAATATTCAGTGACAGCCTCTTAAAAATGCTACAGTAACTGTGCTGAGCCACACAAATACAAAGAGCACAAGTAGTGGAACCCCCTTGTGTTTTTTCTGAATTTTGAGGTCTAACAAAAATACTCCAGTAAGTCGCTGAGAATATGGATTTTAGGGCCCACTCAAAATTTTGACTGATTTTCAAAGCGTCTATTCCTATGCATTCAACAATTAGAATTTCCTTGAAGGATGGTTTAATAGAGCTCTCTAATCAGAGACTAACCTGAATACAAGAGCACTAATGAAACCCCTGAGAAATCTCCTTTGAATTCAATAGCAGAGAATTCAGCCTTATCATTGTGAATCAAATTGTTGAAAGATTGACTTCATCCGTCCAATTTTGGTGAGCTGTCTTCTTGATCCGCAGCAGTCCATTTGGTGTAAATACTCCCTTGATACTGTTAGAGAGTGACTTTGATCCAACAACACTGAAGGAACAGCAATACTTTTTCAAGTTAGGGTGGTGACTGACTTGTGGGGAACTTGCAAGTGATGGCAACCCCATGCATTTGCTGCTCTTTTCTTTCTAAATGGTGATGGTCTCAGGCTTGAAAGGTGTGGATTTCTGCAGAACACCTTGTAAATGGCACATCCTGCTGCTACTGAGCAGGTGGTGGGAGAATGAATGCTTGCGGATATTGTGTCGATCAAGCGGGCTGCTTTGTCCTTGATGGTGTCAAGCTTTCTGAGTGTTGCTAGAGCTGTAAGTGGGGAGTATTCCATCACACTGCTGACTTGTATGTTGTAGATGGTGAACAGGCTTTGGGGAGTCAGGAGTTGCTACAGCATTGCATGCTTATGTGCGGAGGTCATTATTCCTGATATTATCATGGGCAGATACATTAGGATGAGGTGAAGTGTGTTTCTCCCTGTTGTTGGTTCCTTCATCCTTCTGTGGCAGACCCATTCTTGCAGCAATATCCTTTAGGACTTGACCAGGTCAGCCAGTAATGGCACCGCTGAACCACTGTTGGTGATATTTACTGAATGCATTCTGCCACTGTCAAGTGGTGTCCAGCAGGAGACGTACTCATTTATCAGCTAAGCAGAGATAGTATTGAAGAAAGCAAACAAGAGATTAACCTCTGCTAGGCTTTAGATTTAGATTTAGATTTTATTGTCATGTGTATTCAAGTATAGAAGTACAAAAGTACAGTGAAGAGTGTATAATGTCCCCACACATGGCGGCAACTTAGGTACAAAGGTACTTAGATACAAAAACCTTTGGTACAAAGTAGTAAAAGAGAGAAACAAAGTTAAAACGTTAAGCATTACAGACCATCATAGTATAAGTAGAAAATTAAAGAAATAAGGTAATAGTTAACATTAAAGTCCTTCTTAATATAAACTAGAAAAATGAAGAAATAAAGTTAAAGGTTCACCAGTCTTTAATTATTTTTACAAGCATATGTGTTAAGAAGATCAATGCTTGCTATTTCGTTCTATCTGTTATATCCAACAAGTCATAAGGCTATGTTACGCGACTTGTGCTGATGACTGATTTTGCAATAGAACGTTATCACTGGTTGGTGTGCCTGCTCAGTGAACACTTGATTGATAGCTCTAAGTGGTTGTGGTATAGAAATGTTGACATTCATTAGAAATTAATTACTCAACTAAAAGACTTGATTTTATAAGAGAATATTTGAAAGTATTCCAATTTTTTAAATGATTTAGTATTTTAAGTTGTGACATCAACAGAAACAGAAACTGGATTCTGGATTAGTGGTGCTGGAAGAGCACAGCAGTTCAGGCAGCATCCAAGGAGCAGCGAAATCAACGTTTTGGGCAAAAGCCCTTCATCAGGAATAAAGGCAGAGAGCCTGAAGCGTGGAGAGATAAGCTTGAGGGGGGTGGGGGTGGGGAAAAAGTAGCATAGAGTACAATAGGTGAGTGGGGAGAGGATGAAGGTGATAGGTCAGAGAGGAGAGGTGGAGTGGATAGGTGGAAAAGGAGATAGACAGATAGGACAAGTCCGCAAGAGCTTCAGGGCAGAGGAAATGACCTGGGAGTTGCAGTGGGAGAGGGATTCCCTGAGATTCTTGTAGAGAGAGGAGGAAAACTTCTTCAAGGCAGACATCCTTGCAAGAGAAACAGAAACTGTTCTCATTGGCAAGAAGAAGGCTAAAAGGGGATTTGATAGAGACATACAAGATGATCAGAGGATTAGATAGGGTAGACAGTGAAAGTCTTTTTCCTAGGATGATGACGTTAGCGTGTAGGAGGGGGCATAACTACAAATTGAGAGGTGATAGATTTAAGACAGATGTCAGAGGCAAGTTCTTTACGCAGAGAGTGATAAGGGCGTGGAATACCCTACCTGCTAATATAGCTGAAAATGTGTTGCTGGAAAAGCACAGCAGGTCAGGCAGCATCCAAGGAACAGGAGAATCAACGTTTCGGGCATAAGCCCTTCTTCAGGAATCTAATGTAGTCAACTCAGCCACATTAGAGAGATTTAAACAATTCTTAGATAAGCACATGGGTGACTTTGGGATAGTGTAGGGAGATGAGCTGAGAATAGTTTACAGGTCGGTGCAACATTGAGGGCCGAAGGGCCTGTTCTGTGCTGTATTGTTCTATGTTCTATACCTTTATTCATATTAGCATGGCTCCGGAAATCTGCCCATGGAGGACACTTGATAAGTTGACAGGGAGGGGTTGAGGACAAAGGAAAGCGGGTAGATGAAATTGTTCCTTCTGAGTTCAGAATCATCAGTCCTGTAGAAGGGTCATTGGACCCAAAATGTTAACTTGGATTTCTCTCCACAGATGCTGCCAGTCCCATTGAGACTTTCCTCCCATCTCTGTTTTTGTTTCTGATTTCCAGCATCTACATTTCTTTCAGTCTTCTCTCATTTTTTAATGAGTTGTCACTGAGTGAATAAGGGCTATGAATGGCCTAGGAGAGAATGGGGTAGGGCACGGTTGGCATAGAGGTATGAGTTGCCATGGGCCTGAGTTGGGGAGGGTGCGTATGATGTATGAGGGATTATGGGGCTTAGTGCAGGAGCATAAAGTGAAATACAATGGACATGGGTAGAGTGTGGGGAAGGGGGTGTGAGGGATGTGAGCTGGAAGGATAGTTGTTGTTTCTTCTTTAATTCACCTTCCAAAGAACTCATTTTCACAACCAGCAGCCTCTGCTCTAGTTCTGGCGCCACCGGGTCCAACTCCCTGCTGTTCCACCATTCTGCAGTGAAAGTCCAACATCCCAGGGCACTTTTTTCCAGGTCAGGTTTCTGAAGCTTAGAGTTTTGATGACTCTGCATTCCTAACCCAGGAGCGAAAATCCAGGCCTTGATATTAGAAGCGAGGATAGGGAAGAAGGGCAGGAGTAAGAATTGAAAGGATGTGGCCACTGTGAATGAAAGGATAAATGTTTGGAGGGTTATGTCATCCTCTAGGACCATCCTGGAACACTTGCACACAGTAGAGTAAGCTGTTTTCTTCACAGTGATCAATGGCGAGAGATGCAGCTGGAAAGGATTAAGAACTTGTTTTATAACTTCAGTCTTTTCTTATAGCTGTCAGGTGTAATCATGTGAAATATGCAAACTGACTTTCAGCGCAGAGCAATATCCTGCCTGGGATATCATTTTAAGTATGAGGTAGAGACTTGCAATTGGGGTGCATCAGTATTTTATGAAATGTTATTCAGTAAAGAGTCATATACTTCAGAATATGCAGGAAAGGGGCACTATAAATTTCCAAAATTGCATTTTTGAAGCTTATAGAGTCAATGTGTCTAAAATAGAGTTTTGGCTCAAAAGCTGAATTGAAAACTTAGCTGGTGAGGTAAATGATCACTTAAAGCTTTATGGCCAATAATTGTTCACAGTTTGTACCACAAATCACCCATGCTGTTGGTCATGGAATCTTATTCAAGTAAGTTGATTGTAAACTCTTCTAAACTAAAGGTGATAAATTATAAGTAAGGTAAGATTGTCATTGTCCCAGACAAGAGACAACTAGTGGTGAGTTTAAAGTACAGTCGGAGCAAATTTAGTGTAGATGCTGGAATCTGAACTGAAAACAAAAAATGCTGGAGATCACAGAGGATCAGGCAGCATCCATGAATCACCCGATGTAATCGCCAGCATTTTTTGTTTTCATTAGTAGTATTAAAACCTCTTTAATCGAGGGTCACCACGCTTCAGGTGAGGTTGAGAAGGTGAGACCTTCAAGGTAGCCCTAGCCAGTGCAGGATAAACTATATGGCAGCTATGGCTCATAGGCAATGTACTTGCCTCAAAATGAATACGTTTTGGTTTTTGATTCGATTCCCTACAGTGTGGAAACAGGCCCTTCGGCCCAACAGGTTCACATCAACCCTCCAAAGAGTATCCCACTCAGACCCATTTCCCTCTGACTAATGCACCTAACACCATGGGTAATTTAGCCTGGCCAATTCACCTGACTTGCACATCTTTGGATTGTGGGAGGAAACCTGAGCACCCGGAGGAAACCCACACAGACATGAGGAGAATATGCAAACTCAACACAGACAGTCACCCAAGGCTGGAATTGAACCTGGGTCCCTAGTGCTGTGAGGCAGCAGTGCTAACCACTGAGCCACCATGCCACCCACTTTTAAATTCCACCCACTTTAAATTCTGCCTGAGTGATGGAAGCAGCATCATTTAGTTTGATGTTCCAGACAAATGTTGAACCTATTGAACATGTGGTCTTTTCCGTGCCAAACTATGTTGAAGCTTCTTCTGCCTGAATTAAGCGATCCAAAATAATGCAGAAGGTGCTGAAAGTACTCAGGTAGCAACCGTAGAGAGAAATGGAACAAATGACTGCTTGTCAGATTTCTAACATCTGCAAAGTTGTGTTTATGTATCACATCTAATATTTCAATCGTACACCTCTTTGTATTTAACTTTGTTTTTGTATTTCACAAGAATTACTATTTATTACAAACAGAAAGCAATTGTGAATCATCGGTATATAACTCTATCAGTTAAAATCCTATCCTCTTATAAAACTCTTTGACATGCATGCAGATTGACGCAAAAAAAATGGTGTTATTGATAGAAGGAAAGATTGGAAAGGCAGTTTAATGTTCCCTGTCAAAGGATTCACCAATTCTTTTGACTTGTCAGGAACTGATCTTCCTTCTCCAGGTGCTTTCACGTGCTTGTAGGAGGCACAGGGCGACTGGTTCACACTTACAAAGTCTCTGACTTATTGGTTACTGACCACAATTTACAGCAACATAGAAATCAAATAAATTGGCTTTCTTCAGGCTTGAGGTGATTTTCCTGCAGAGAAAAGGACATCTTCCCTTTCAGAGATCTGATGACATCTGTCTGAACATTCACACCCACAACTACATGGGAATCAATCACAAAGTTATTGGAAAGCAGAAGGCTTTTGTCATTAACAACTGGTCACCATTCCACAGATTAATCAACAGCTTCTTGTTGTCAGTCAAACCTCCATTTGTTATACAGTCCTTTGGCTTCAGCTTGTCTGCAACTAGACCATCCCACTGTTTCAACAAGCAACTGTACAAAGCAGCACTTACAATGAGTGTCAGATCACTTGTTTTTAAAGAGGGCGGTAATCCTTTCCACAGTCCTTGGGTTTTAAAACTGCCCCTTTTCTTATTTCAGTCCACACAAAAAAGTACAGAAACTTTTAGAAATATAGTCTTTACATCTTGCATGTTTCTCCAGGAACGCTCACTTTGAAAATGTTGTGCTTTCTTCACAGATCTAAAGAAGAGCTGGAGAATTCACTCTAGAGTACTAGCCAATCAGTGATCAGCCAACAATACTAAAATAAATTATCTGAACATTACGATCTTGATGTTTGTGGGATCTTGCTGTGCAGAGGTTGTTTTGATTATTTTACAAAAAAAACTATACTTCACAAGAGCTCGTTACCTGCAGAACATTTTAGGTTGTCCTGTGGTTGTGAAAGACAATCAACATACATTTTTCTGTTGTTTTAAGTAAAACCATAAAGCATCTATGTTAATTTAACCAGGAAGATCAGTGTTTATACTACAAGCATCTATAACTGGTTTGAGAAGGCATTATTCCTTATTAAAACTACTGCGGTAACGCACACCTGAATTCACTTGTCAGTTTTCTCCAGTATCTAGATGTTCTCTCCTTCTGACTCCCCATGGTATTCCAACTTCCACAGTGCACCAATAAAGAGAGTGATAGAATACAGCACCAAAAACATTTTAGAACCTCAACATCATCCAGAAGAAAGCAACCTGTTCGATGAGAACCCAATCCTTAAAAACTTGTTTCCTCCACTGCAGGTGTACTTTGGCTGCAGTGTGTACCATTGAAGATCTGAACTCTCGTGGGGGGTCCCTTGGTTCCGCGATCGGTCAATAAACACACCTGTAAATGACTCTTTATCAATCACACAAGCAATCGTCTATTCTATGATAGGGCCCAGTTGGTAGACTTTGATTAGCCCAGAAGTATGAATACTTCTAAACCATCAAAAGAATACGACAACTTTACAGAGTTTGTATAGAGTTTATATACATTGTTTATAGTCAGACGTGGAGCTTAATCACAGAGTAACAGCCAATCAATACATGATATTACTTCATTGATAGCTGCTTGATCCAATGATATTAACTGGTAAATAACTTAGATCATAATGGTTTTATCGGTCTACTTCTGCATTCTAGTGGTTAGCTATTTATGTAGCTTTAGAGATTAGCTGCAGGTAGTCATGTAGGCGCAGGGAACCAGCTAGCCACATAGGCGCAGGGAACCATTTTGTCTCCAGCTGTAATTTATAATTAACTGTTACTTCTGTATTTTATTGGAATTACAACAGTCAGCGGTTTCTTGTTTCTGTCTGGTTCAGTGCAATCTAATTTAGCGATGCAAAGCCATTTTGTGCAGCTCCTTCAGCCATTTTGCCCTATCTCTCAGATGCCCATATCCTCACCATCTACAGCATAAGCTTGAAAGTAACTTCTAAACCCATGGCCCCTACCACCTAGAGAATCAAGGCAGTTAATGCTTGGGAACACCACCATCTTCAAGGTTCCACTTCCACCTTTCCCCCAACATGTCGCAAATATTCCTGACTTCTAACATTATCACTGTTCTTTTATCATCACTGGGTCAAAATCTTGGAATTCCCAATCTAAAAAGCTATGGGAGTACCATCACTTCACAGACTACATCAGTTCAAGAAGGTGGCTTGCCACTATCTTTTCAGTGGTAGTGAGAAGTAGGCAATAAACACTGCATGCTGTCAATGCTCATGCCTCTAAATTAATTCATGAAAATCTTGTGTGAGAAGAAACTTGTGTGAGAAATGCAAGATCCACAATCTGATTATAAATAAGACCAAAACTGTTGAGAAAGTAATGAGAAGGCAAATAGTGCTCACTCCTGCATATTTACCACAGTAACTTCAGGTGCAGGCAGATGTGCGATTTCACTTGTAAATTGGAATGTTGCTGCTAATGATGTTATCGTCATGAAAATGCATCTCACTGCGCAGCTGTTCATTCTCCTACATTGAGTGACATGAAGTTCTTGTTCTTACCTGGTGGATCCAAAGCAACAGAACATTATCTCAAAACTTTCAAATTGTGTAATGCTTTCATGGCACGAGTGTTAACGACTTCCAGTCAATGATTTTTGAGAAGATTTGTAGCTCAAGTTGATGATAAGTATGTAAGTTAGCTCGTCGAGCTGGAAGGTTTATTTTCAGATGTTTCATCACCATACTAGGTTAACATCATCAGTGAGAGTCTCTGGTTAAGTGCTGGTGGTATGTCTCCTCTTGGTTTCTTAAGGTGGGTGATGTCATTTCCGGTTCTTTTTTCAAGGGAAGGTAGATGGGATCTAAATCGACTTATTTATTGATGGACTTCGAAATTTATCCAGGTTGAATTCCAGCTGCCACTTCTCAACCCAGCTCCATCCAGTTCTGGAAACAAACCTTCAAGCTCAGCGAGCTAACTCACAGACTTACTGCTAAACAATCTCTCCAGCATCAAAAATTATCTATTAAAAATTGAGAATCTCATTCCTTTACAAAATATGTGGTCCTGAAATGTTCTCTCCACTTCAATTTACTCTGGAAGAGTATGGCATCTCAAACATTTGAGTAATAAGTGATACTAGCTGCTGTGTGTTAGCAATAAGAGTAACAATACTATTAACAGGATCTGCAGTCAAACCAAAAAGGTGCTCTGCTCATCAATGTGACATATAAATTTCAGTCCCAGTGTGATGTTAGGTATCTAGGCAATACATATCAAACAGTGGTGGATCATTTCAAACAAGATACAGCTTTGGCTATTCCGCTGGTCGAGCAGCAGATGTGGTGTATATGGATTTCAGTAAGGCATTTAATAAGGTTCCCCATGGTAGCCTCATTCAGAAAGTTAGGAGGTGTGGGATACAGGGACATTTGGCTGTCTGGATACAGAATTGGCTGGCCAAAAGAAGACAGTGAGTGACAGTGGATGGAAAGTATTCCATTTGGAGGTTGGTGACCAGTGGTATCTCACAGGAACCTGTTCTTGGGCCTCTGCTCTTGGTAGTTTTTGTAAATGACTTGGATGGAAAAGTAGAAGGGTGGGTTAGTAAATTTGCCAATGACACAAAGGTCGGTGGTGTTGTAGATAGCGTTGCAGGCTACAACAAGACATTGACAGGTTACAGAGCTGGGTGAGAAGTGGCAGATGGAGTTCAACCTGAATAAATGTGAAATTACTCATTTTGGAAGATTAGATTTGAATGCTGAATACAGTGTTAAAGACAGGATTCTTGGCAATGTGGAGGAACAGCGGGATAGATCCCTCAAAATTGCCACCCAAGATAATAGGGTTGTTAAGAAGGCGCATGGTGTTTTGGCTTTCATTAATGGGGGATTGAGTTTAGGAGCCACGAGAATTTGCTGCAGCTCCAGTTAGACCACACTTGGAATATTGTGTCCAGTTTTGGTTGCCTCATCATAGGAAGGATGTACATGCTTTAGATACGGTGCAAAGGAGATTTACCAGGAAACTGCCTGGATTGGAAGGCTTGTCTTATGAAGAGAGGTTGAGTGAGCTAGGGTTTTTCACACTAGAGAGAAGATGGAAGAGAGATGACTTGGTAGAGGTGTACAAGGTAATGAGAGGCATAGATAGAATAGATAGCCAGAGACTTTTCATTGAAAAATGTGGTGCTGGAAAAACACAGCAGGCCAGGCAGCATCTAAGGAGCAGGAGAATTGATGTTTCGGGCATAAGCCCTTCTTCAGGAAATTTCTCCTAGCCAGAGACTTTTCCCCAGGCCAGAAATGGCTGTCATGAGGGATCGTAATTTTAAGGTGATTGGAGGGAGATATAAGGGAGATATCAGAGGTAGGTTCTTTATGAAGAGAGTGGTGGGTGTGTGGAATGCACTGCCAGCAGTGGTAGTAGAGTCAGAGACATTAAGGACATTTAAGCGGCTGCTGAATCAGCACATGGATGGCATTAAATTGAGGGGTGTGTAGGTTAGGATAATCTTAGATTAAGATAAACGTTCGGCACAACATCATGGGCCAAAGGGCCTGTACTGTGCTGTACTGTTCTATGTTTTATGTTCTAATGCCAACAAACAAGCTGCTACTGTACCCAATCATTTCATGCTTGCACACTCAAAAACTCAACATTAAATCTAACTCCACAACTGAACAACAATTGCTAAATAATTCTGAATGTGATTATAAATATGCTGACAACGAATTTAGGATTGTTAGTCAGGCTTGCAGTGCGGCACATTTACATATACTGGGAGCTATGTATATTAATACACAGGGCTGTATTCTTTGCAGACAAAAAGAAAATAAACACACTTCTCACCCTTTTTAATTCAACAAAACAGAAGACAGCCATTCTGTTGTTCATTTCTCAGGGCAATGCCTTGACCGATCAGGGTCAACTTGCCTATATTACCCATAATCCAAACTGCCTGTCATCATCAAACATGTGCATCCACTTGCAATCAATCAGCACTGTCTTGTCTTTCCTTTATTTATTGTATATCTTGCAAATTATCCTGCCAACATCCGAGGAGTAGGAAAATTGACGTTTCGAGCAAAAGCCCTTCATCAGGAATGGTGGTGAATCCTGATGAAGGGCTTTTGCCTGAAACATTGATTTTCCTGCCCCTCTGATGCTGCCTTTTCCAGCACCACTCTGATCTAAACTTTGGTTTCAAGCAGCTGCAGTCCTCTCTTTTGCCTTGCAAATTATCCAGATGAGTATGAGTCAAAGAGCTTCAAAAATATGTGTTTTTCTGTACTAACAAGCAACTATTTTAACTGTTCTTTGAGATTTTTCTTACTATCAGCAGATCCAATGCTTCTATCTTTCCCTTTATTTACCTCTCTGAACTGATTTGACATTGAAATCACCATTCTAATACATATTTTTATCTTCAGGCATTGCACTGTTGATTTCACCGTCCTCCACTGTGATTAGTTCAGAGGATACACCGTTGCTTCCCCTCTCCACTCAGATCTGGGATCCAAATAGAAGGTGTCATGTCATTTCCCACTCCCAGTACAAGCTATCATGTAAATGGAATTGGCAAGGGCTATTCAAATGGTGGCTGACAGTCAATGGCCTGCCACAGCAATTTTTGAGTCATGATAAACATAAAGTGAGTCTTGCCAGTTAAAAAGTCATATCTCAGTGACATAACACCAGCATGGAACTCTAGTTTTATTACATTTGATTGGCAGTCGAAGTGAAACTTTCTGACACCAGTATCACTATAATAGTTTAAGTGAATCCATCGAGCATTGATTCTGCCATGTACAGCCTCAGTGTAAATGCTGAGATTATGACCTGTGGATTTACAGTCTCAATGCTTGTTATTATGCTGCCCTGTATTATAATGTCCATTATTCTGTAAAGCAATCAGTAAATGAGCAGCTTGAAAGTACTCACCTTCTGCTGGAATAATGTTTGATAGTTCCAATTGTCAAGATTTATGTGCAACATTAAAAGCATGTTTTGATGTCTGTAACAGAGTTTGTGAGTATACTTATGCATGTGTAAAAATTGCAACGACTGTGTGAGTAAGTTGAATGCTGTCTCAGCAACATTGCCAGTCCAGAAAAACCTCTTTGTTGATAGGTGGCACAAATCCTCCTAGCTGCTTACTGAGAGAAAAAGAAAATCCGGTTTCTTCTTCAACTTTTGTTCAGAGTCCAGAAAATCCTGTTCCTCTTTGTTCCAATAAGGGTGTGAGAGATTGAAGTCACTTGCTCAGTCACCATCAGCCCCCTCTTCTCTCCCCACCCTGGAACATCGCCTTTGTCCCAGTCAAAGGTTATTCCTGTTTAAGTGAGTGACTTTGATGCTGAGGAGAGAAACCCACCTTGCTAAGTTTTTTGTAACCACACAGTTGGAGAGAGATTTTATATCCGGTGTTCAGCAACACATTTGATCTTCATTTAGATTAGATTTTTTTAGATTAGATCCCCTACAGTATGGAAACAGGCCCTTTGGGCCAGTGAGTCCACACTGTCCCTCCGAAGAGTAACCCACCCAGACCCATTCCCCTACCCTATATTTACCCATGACTAATGCACCTAACACTGTGGGCAATTTAGCATGGCCAATTCACCTGACCTGCACATCTTTGGATTTTGGGAGGAAACCGGAGCAAACCCACGCAGACGTAGGGAGAATGTGCAAACTCCACACAGACAGTTGCCCAAGGCGGGAATCGAACCCAGGTTCCTGGTGCTGTGAGGCAGCAGTGCTAACCACTGAGCCACCGTGGAGTTCCTTAGCATGCTGCTTGATAGAGGTCACTGGAGACAGACCCCAAAAAATTTCCCCATCCCCACTCCCAATAAAGGACGGAATATTTACACATTCTGTGTTACAACAATCACATACAACATTGTCATCGGCACATTCCACCTCCCCTCTGACTCGGGATGTAGGTTTGCTTGCTGAGCTGAAAGGTTTGTTTTCAGATGTTTCGTCACATTACTAGGTAATATCCAAATGAAGCTTCGCAAAATTTGCTATCCCCTCTGACTGTAATGACCCACTCCAGACATTTGGCAGCTGCATCATATTGAGTGGGAAACAAAAGCAGAAATTACTGGAAAAGTTCAGCAGGTCTGGAACCATCTGTGGGGAGAAATCAGAGCTTTTGCAATTGCCTGCTAATAATGCTATCTGTTTTCCAGTCCTTTCATGTGGTTATCTGTTTATACCCTAAGTTGTACCTAATTCGGTATTTATACCATTCATCCTCAGTCCCCCTTGCTGATGGAATATAAAATCTCTCTCCAACCATGTGATTACAGGAAATGTAGCAAAGTGGGTTCCTCTCCTCAGCATCAAAGTCATTCACTTAACAGGAATAATACCTACAGCCGTTTGTCTAAATTCCTTAATGTTAGTTTGTTAGTTGCAGTCGAAACAGATGCAGGTAGATGTCTCAAATTGGGATTTGCCTTTGATCAAACTTCATATGGCATCAGCCACTCCCACACACTCCTTGTTTGAAGAATCTTGTTTAATGAAGCTTGATTAATTCTGGTTTTAATTCTTTCATTGCATATGATGGCTACTGGTAAGGCTAGCGTTTATTGACCTTGGGAAGATGGTGGTGAACTGTCATTTTAAATTGATCCATCTGGAACAGTAATGCTCTCAGTGCTCTCAGGAAGGGAGCTCCAGGATTTTGATCCCATGAGAGTGAAGGACCCACTTCATATTTTCAAGTCAGAATGGTGCATGACTTGGAGGAAACTTGGCAGGTGATATTGGTCGGATATGTTTGTGCCTCTAAAAGGTAGAGATCACAGATTTGGAAAGTGCTGACCTTAAAGACCTTGATGATTTTGTTGGAGTGCATTTTGTTGATTGTACGCTCTGCTGCTACTGTGCAGCATTGTGTGGGGGGACTGAATGCTAAAATTGGTAAATTTCATTCCAATAAAGCTGGTTGCTTTGTACTGGATACCTTTGAACCTCTCAAGTGATATTTGAGCTGCACTCAACCAGACTAATAGAAGAGTATTCTATCACATGCCTAATTTGAATGGATAATTATTGAGAATTCAGGAGGTGAGCTACCTGCCTCAGGTGGTTCAGTCTCTGGCCTGTTTTGTAGCCACACTATTGATAGTCGCCAATGTCCTGTGCAGGTGCGACATGACCTCCAACTCCTATACTCAATTCTCTGACCAATAAAGGTAAGCATACCAAATGCTTTCTTCACCACCTTGTCTACCTGTGATTCCACTTTCAAGGAACAATGAGCCTATACTCCAAGGTCTGGTTATTCAGCGACATGCCCCAGAACCTGCCCTGATTTGCCTTGCCAAAATGCAACACCTGACATTAAATTAAATTAAACACCAAATGCCACTCCTCAGCCCTTCATCCCATCTGATCAAGGTCATGTTGTACTCTGTTTATTAAATTCTCTTGTGTTCAAGATGCTAATTGCTTTGCATTTATGGTGCACAAATGTTATTTATCTCAGCCCAAGCCTGGGCATTGTCCAGGTCTTAATAGATTTGGGCTGCTTGGGTATCTGAGGAGTCACAATTGGTGCTGAATATTACGTAATCATCAGCAAACAACTCCACCTCTAAGCTTATGATGTGAGGGAAGGCCATTCATAAAGCAGTAGAATATGGTCTGGCCTAGGACACTACCCTGAGGAATCCATACAATAATGTCTTGGACCTGTGATGGTTGGCCTCCAATGTAGCCATCGTCTTTTGTGCTTGGAATGTGTCCGACCAATAAAGAGTTGCCCCAGTTTACATTGACTTTAGTCCTGCTCTGACTCTTTGATGTTACGCTTGGATGAATGCTGCTGCTTCGATGTCAAAGGCAGTCACGGGCAAATCACCTTTGGAATTCAGGTCCTTCATCCATGTCTGGATGAAGCCAATATTGAGAGAATAGTTCAGGCAGAACTCAGCATCAGTGAGCAGGCTGTTGCTGAGTAATGTATCGACGTGTTTTCCAAAACCACAAGACCTAACAAGAGAATGCCCTGCAGTGCCTGATATAAACTACCTAAACTTAACAGAAGCTTTTCTCAGTAAATATTTGGTGCACTGAAGAACAATGCCAATCAATACACTGATTTATTTCACAGCAAGGAAGAGCAGAAATTAAAATAGATCCATTTAATTCACACTTTTTAAACTATCTTCACACAATAACATAAAATAAGAAAGAACATTACTGCATGTCCCACACCAGTGGAAGAGCATATTTGATTTAAATTGGATAATTTTGGGCTATTCTCTGTTCCACAACCATCTTTCAAAAGTGCTTTAGTCACTTGATTGCTTTGCAATACTTTAATTATCTGTGACCCTGTCATTGCCTTATCTTCTTGTGTTCACAGCTCGAGGCCTACAGACTTTCCAACACAATGAATGTCAAAGGTTTTCCAATGATTTAGACAATCTAATGAGTTGTACCCAATGGGAAAACAACATCAATGCTAACTGTATAACATTTTAACCACTTATCGGTGATTTTGTTGAAAAATAAAGGATGTTTTCTGGATTCTTTCCATCAGGTATGTTGTTTCTTTTGGCTGATAGCAAGATTATGACAGGAAGGTACAATTTTAATGTGAGCACAATTAAAGAGAGGAGATTAGAAATTAAAACACACAGTGGGCAGTTGAAATGTGGAATTTTGTGCCGTAACTATTCTTTGACACAGTATTGACAAATGATTTAAGAAGTTATGGTTGTGAGAAGAAGAAGATTATTTATAGTCAAGTGTAGTAAGCCGGTATAATGGTCTCTTTCCACATTTATAGATCTGATTATACAAAATATAGAGCAAGATTTTCAGCGTCTAGATGGGGCGAGTACAGCTGAGGCCAATCTGTCCTTTCCCAAATGGTGGCCCGGTCACGAAAGATATTCATACATGTAAAAGTTTGAAAGACTGAAGAGAAGACACCTTGAAATGGAGGGAGTCTTGTTCTCTCTCTTACCTGAATTGCAGGCCTGTCACTTTCACAGATTTGGATGACCGCCACTGATATGGACATTAAAAGTGAGCCTAATATTAGATTAGATTAGATTACATTAGATTACATTACAGTGTGGAAACAGGCCCTTCGGCCCAACAAGTCCACACCGACCCGCCGAAGCGAAACCCACCCATACCCCTACATTTACCCCTTACCTAACACTACGGGCAATTTAGCATGGCCAATTCACCTGACCCTGCACATCTTTTGGACTGTGGGAGGAAACCGGAGCACCCGGAGGAAACCCACGCAGACACGGGGAGAACGTGCAAACTCCACACAGTCAGTCGCCTGAGGCGGGAATTGAACCCGGGTCTCAGGCGCTGTGAGGCAGCAGTGCTAACCACTGTGCCACCGTGCCACCCATATCTGACTGCTAATTAGCCAATTCAGAGAACCCCATTATAGGGTGACTGTATCCCACACAGCGCAGGTTTCTGATCTCTGTTTGATCCTGTCAACATCTGTGTTCTCACTTAAAGAGCAAAGTAACATCCTGAAGTTATGGAAAAGGAGATGAAGGCATACTCAAGTGAAAACTATTTGTCATAAATCCATCAAAGCATTTGATGGTAAATCTGCAATTCTTAGACATTGAAGCTCTGCCAACAGACAATTTCAGAACTTGGACTAATGTTTTTTTTAAAACCCAGGCTTTTACCAGCTTTTTAAATGGAATAATTTTGGTTCATTGTCTGCTGGCCAGGTGCCTTCCAGAAGAGCCTTGAGATATAAATCAGCCATGTTGAATTAAATGGCAAAGTTAGTTTGAGGTTCTTGTTCCTCTAATCCTAATAGTTGGAGATCAGAGTTGACAAACAGAATAATTGAAGCATAGAAGAGTAGTGACCATGAGTGGAATCTGACACCCTCCTCTCGAGTGAGTGCTGATGGGGGCGTGGTATTTAATTGAGTGGGATAGTGATGGGTGGGAACCAGGTTGTCTTCCCATGTTTGCTGAGATGAAAATTGGGAAGGTGCATAGATGCAATTGAAGCCCTTAAGTGGGCTATCGAAGGCTCAGTGGATGGGGTCTCACTACTTGAGAAGTTGGAGAAGCAAACCATGTTGCTCACTGCTAGGCACTCTGTGCCCAGTTGAGAAATCTGGCATCGGGTGGAGGAGTGCCCTTGGAGGTCTGGTGCTTGCTTTTGTTACTGACTCTCTTCACCTCTTACAACTTCCACCCCATACCAACTCCCCCATCCCATCATTACTCACCTGTAGACTCGGTCCCTCTGTCATTCTAACGTGATCTGAAAGTACAACAAAGAGCTGCTGACCCACTGGAGTGGGGTGGCCATGGAATCAGGGGGCAGGGTTTTCTGATCCCAACTTCCTTGATCTTTAGAAGGCTCCTGTGCCAATTCAGCAGTGGATTGGCACCCTATTGCTCTCTCAGTCGCCAATATTAAATTCCACCCTTTTGAAGCAAAACAACACATAGGTTCCACAGGAGACTTTTTAAAAATCATCTTCTTAGTGGTAGGTCATGAAACCTTTACTCAGTGGGAAGATTGAGTTTTCCATCTGATTTATGCCATACTAACAGTTGTTAGCTTGCAGGAGCCAATTCCTGTTGAGATTGGATTCTCTGTTCAGGACAGTTCAGTTGCCAGTGAAGTGAAACTGAGAATTCTGAAGCATTTTCTGTCTATACTTAATGTATTTCTTCCTGTTCATTATCTAAATATGTCCAGTTGTAATTTCCTGTTGCATTACTGTAAATGATATTCCCCAGACTCTATGGCTAACCCTCTTTCATTTGTAATGAGATCTGTGCACAGTCCGCATTATTTTTTTCCATGAGTGGTTCGTTAAGTGACTTTCCAAACTCATAGGCTGAGAATTTGTTGTGAAAAGCAGGAAATAACAGCATTTATCCTCGCTACCCTCCATACTCATACTCACCATCAGATAAAAGCATCGACAAGCTGAGAATTCAGCTCTCTTGAGATAAGTGGCACTCGTTCATTCATTCTTCTCTCAATGTCAGAGAAGTCAGAAATGAACTTGAGAGGAAAGGATCTGTGGATGGTGCTGGGAGGATCCACAGAAGTCTCCCTCTGGTTCTGCAGCCTTTGGACACAGATCTCTGGGAGTTCTGTTCTGATACAATGAATAACAAATGAGAGTAGGAATAAATGGGTCTTCTTCCAAGTGGTAGGCAGTGGCTAGTGGGGTGCAATAGGAATCAGTGCTTGGACTCCATCTATTCACAATATACATTAATGATTTAAATGACCAAACTGCATGTCATATTTCCAAGTTTGCAGATGACACAAAGCTGAGTGAGAGAGTATACCGTGAGGAAGATATGGATAAGCTTCAGTGTGATTTGGACAAGTTGAATGAGTGGGCAAATAAATGGCCAATTCAGAATAGATTAGATTAGATTAGATTAGATTAGATTACTTACAGTGTGGAAACATGCCCTTCGGCCCAACAAGTCCACACCGACCCGCCGAAGCACAACCCACCCATACCCCTACATTTACGCCTTTAACATAACACTACGGGCAATTTAACATGGCCAATTCACCTGACCCGCACATTTTTGGATTGTGGGAGGAAACCGGAGCACCCGGAGGAAACCCACGCAGACACGGGGAGAACGTGCAAACTCCACACAGTCAGTCGCCTGAGTCAGGAATTGAACCCGGGTCTCTGGCGCTGTGAGGCAGCAGAGCTAACCACTGTGCCACCGTGTGGCATAATAGGGAGAAATGTGAAGTTATCCACTTTGATAGTAAAAGGTTGAGGAAGGGGCTGGTGCAATGAGACCTGGGTATCCTCATGCACCAGTCACTGAAGGTAAGCAGGCAGTAAAGAAGGAAATGTTATGTTGGCCTTCATGGCAAGAGAACTTGAGTAAAGGAGCAGGGATATCTTGCTGCTATTGTACATTGGTAAGAGTAAAGCTGGAGTATCATGTGAGTTTTGGTGTTCTTATCTGAGGAAGGATGATCTGGCTATAGAGGGAAGGCTTACCAGATTGATTTCTGTCGTGGTGGGAATGACATAGGAGGAGAGATAGGATTGGTTAGGACTTTGTTATCTCGTGCTTAGAAGAATGATGGGGAATCTCATAGAAATCTATAAAAATCTAACAGGGTAGATGCAAGGTGGATGGTGTCAATGACCAGAGGATCCATAACTAAGGTTAATGGTCAGTGGTAGGTCACTAAGGACTGAGATGAGGAGAAATTTCTTCACCCAAAATATTGTAAGCCTGTTGAATTCTTTGTTTTGAAAAGTGGTTGAAGTCAAAACATTGAAGACTTTCAATAAAAACAGAGACATAATTCTGAGGACTGAAGGGATCAAAGAACATGGGGAGAAAGCAGGAATATGGTATCAGCCGTGATCACATTGAGCCCGCTCTGCCATTCAAAGGGCTGAATGGCCTATTTTTTTCGATATTCAATGTTTCAATATTTCAATGTGTCACACACTGAGAAAGGCACTCAGAACAGGTATCAGGACTATTGCTAATTTTTTGCATCCAAGAAGGATTCAATACAATGTAAAGCTACTTGAAGTGGAGGTACTGATGTGAACTAGGGTGGACAAAGTTAAAAATCACAACACCCAGGTTATAGTCCAACAGGTTTATTAACTTAAGCTACTTGAAGTTAGCAATGTTTTTGGAATATTTGTAACTATCCTCCTCACAAAGGGGTGGAAATACTTATCACTACATCCCACAAGCATGTTTTTGCAAGTGGCTTTATGGACTTTGAGATTCCTTTACCTAGAGAACTGCAAGTAGTTTTTCAAAGCTTTGAAGCCACATCTCTCAGAGGCTGCAGGATCTGACTGATTGCTTCCTGTTGCCAGGTGGTGTGGCGAAGGCTCTGCCTTTGTAATATGCTGCTGTCTCCTGAAGTGACCATTTTCTAGTCAGCTCTCTCAAATCTTTGTTCATGCTGGATTGTTGATACATAAGCACACTCTCAAACATTGATACAGTTTGCTGGAAATCCATTCCAGGTCTCAGATGCTGAGAGACAAGAGTCACTTCAATTCCAAGCAGCAGTGCTTCAAGAACA
This sequence comes from Chiloscyllium plagiosum, assembly GCF_037043375.1. Lineage (NCBI taxonomy): Eukaryota > Metazoa > Chordata > Chondrichthyes > Orectolobiformes > Hemiscylliidae > Chiloscyllium > Chiloscyllium plagiosum. The sequence goes on along the minus strand of NW_028270162.1, from coordinate 25,581,973 downwards.
CAATTGTTTGTCACCAGGCTTGGATTCTTGTAAAGTGAAACAGCTGTTGTAAAGAAGCATATGCACATAAAACCACTTTGTGGTATATCAAATGTCTTGATATATATATTTCTCTTTTTATTGGTTTTTAAGTTCTGCGACAGCTGGGGAGGCAACATGTTAATCCAGGGACCCAGTTAATGTTCTGGGGACACGGGTTCAAATCTTGCCATGGCAAGTCAGAAATAAATGTTGACAATATCCTCATCCCATGAATGATTAAAGGAAAACAATCTAACTATTGAGGCTGTAAGAATTCTGGGTTGAGAAACTCAGCCCCTGACTTCCCAAAGTCTGTCTATTATCTATAAGGTACAAGTCAGGAGTGAGTATGATAGAATACTCTCCATTTGCCTGGAGGGTGCAGTTCCAGTAACACTCAGGAAGCTTAGTTTATACTAGCAAAGGCAAAAGCAGTACACTTGATCAGCAACCCATGAAGCAACTTAAATTTTCACTCGCTGTCCTACCAGTGCACAGGGGCAATAATATTAGATTACTTACAGTGTGGAAACAGGCCCTTCAGCCCTACAAGCCCACAACGACCCTCCGAAGAGCTATTCACCCATACCCCTACACCTAACACTATGGGCAATTTAGCACGGCCAATTCACCTATTTTTGGACTGTGGGAGGAAACCGGAGCACCCGGAGGAAACCCATGCAGATACGGGGAGAATGTGCACACTCCACACAGACAGTTGCCTGAGGCGGGAATTGAACCTGGGTTTCTGGTGTTATGAGGCAGCAGTGCTAACCAATGAGCCACCATGCCGCCCACAGACAAGGGATAAAGAACGAGTAGCTATAACTGCGAAGCAATCACCGTAGTCGGCAGGACTTGAACCTGCGCAGGGAAACCCCTGTGGATTTCTAGCCCACTCCCTTAACCACTCGGTCACTGTGTTGTATATACCATTCCACAAGATGCACTGCAACAACTTGACAAAGTTTCTTCACCAGTGATGTCAAAAGCCATGACCTATACCATCTAGATAAATAAGGACAGCAGACACATCCCTACGTGCAAATCCAGCTCTAAGTCATTCAACGTCCTTGGGTGCAACTCATATTGCCATCCTTTACTGCCACTGAGAACAAACCTGGATGTCCTGCCCTCCAGCAATGTGAGTGTACCTACATCCCAAGGACTGCATGGTTCAAGAAGGCAGCAAAGGATATATTGGGGTAGATTTCCCTGACCTCACGTTATTGTGCAAAGTAGTTCCAAGTAGCAGATTACTGGCTATCTTCAATCTGTGAATAAATGGGAGAGAACTAATTGAGGAAGTAAGAAAGGAAGAGATTTGAAGAGAGATGTAATGGTATGTAAGTAGTGCATCCCATAATTGCATGGCTTCACTGCTATCTACATTACTGCACTGATACCAATTCTGGGAAATGTCTTTTCTAAGTAAAAGCATGTAGATAAGAATTTTTATGTTGGAAAATAACTGGTGCAGGATGATTGTGTTAAAAGTTATCATTTTAAGCTGTCAATAGTTTTTTTTTCCCTGAGACCCATCCTAAAGATATATGGATAGCATTAACTGTTCTTGAGCTTCTTACGAAGTTGCAGTATTGAACAGGGATATGTAGCCTTAATAACAGAGGTACCTCATTGCTTCATGAGGTTAAGCTTTAACTGACACATCAGCTGATGGCATTTACTGTGAGTCATGACTCATGGTTGTTCAGAGAGTGGTACCTTGAAGAGATCCAATTCCACCTCTTAGTGCAACTCACCCCTTTGCTGTTTTTGACATCTTTCTGCGCTGACAACCAAATCATTCTATTTTTGGCATGCCAATGGATTACATCATTGCTGTCATGGATGCAAGATTGGCAAAGTTTTATTTCTAACCTACGGAAATTCATAGCAGAGTCACGACACCATCGGTGTAATGTAGGAGGAACCTTGGCAGTGTGACCCTGTGTACAGTCAGAATGTAGATGATTTTACACAGAGATCAGCTTATAAATTATTACACATGCTGCTGAAGCTCTGGAAATGTGCAGAATGATTCTGGGCCCATTCCAGGTATAATTACACAGTCCTTGTTTGAAGAGTACATGATGAAGGAGGGTGCAAAGGGATTTCAATGTTTGTATAATAATGTATAGACTGTATGAATACATGATGTCTGAATCTTAATTACTTCATTTATGAATTGAAGACATCTCCAGCTAATTTGAAGGGATTTGTCCTTTCACGAGTGTCACAACAGGTTTTGAATGTATTGGATCATAAATGTGAATCAGGTAGCTACAATGTTAAGTTGCCATTGAGAACGCAAATGAAATTGATGTTCCAAAGATGAAGGTGTAAATGACTGTGTCTGCATCCAGTTATTATTATAGCAAATTGTAATTGACCTGTAGGTGGAATACTTTACGAAATGTCTCAGTTCCCCTTGAGGGTCAGTGAGGTACACCCAGGGGACACTGCACTAGAGTGAGAAGGATTGGTAATTGAGCCCTTGCATTCTGCATATTGGAAATCCCAGATATTGACAAATGGAATTTGCATCAATTCAACACAGCTCAACTGGACTAAGTAATATGCCGAACAGAAGCTAAGTGAAGTAGAACTAAAAAAATGAAAATCTGAGCAAGGAAATGCTCATATGTGTTGTATTTAGGCCACAAGCAAAATTAATGCTAACATAATTACAAAAGGAAAATGCTGGGGAAACTCAGCAGGTCTGGCAGCATTTTTGGAGAGAGAAACAAGAGTTAATGCAACATGAGCCTTCTCCAGAAATCAGGAAGGTTAATGTGCATGGAGAAAGTGAGGGCTGCAGATACTGGAGATCAGAGCTGAAAATGTGTTGCTGGAAAAGTGCAGCAGGTCAGGCAGCATCCAAGGAGCAGGAGAATCGACGTTTCGGGCATAAGTCCTTCTTCAGGAATCATTCCTGAAGAGGGGCTCATGCCCGAAACGTCGATTCTCCTGCTCTTTGGATGCTGCCTGACCTGCTGCGCTTTTCCAAGGTTAATGTGCATGTCTGCTTTCAGCTTTCAATAAGACTAGGAAGTTCAAATACTTTGGAACCCAGTCAGATGATCAGTAGGAGAATATATGATAAACCAATTACGAATTTACTGTTCTATGCCCAGTGTTCATTATGTGCAGGTGAACTCCATGAATTCAAACTCCCCGCTGGGCACCTTAACTACAGGGAGTGTTTCGTGTCAAATTGTAGCATAAATATCACAATTTACTGTGCAATAATGTTAATGGATAGAAAATTAGGAGATGGGTGATTGCATTTCCTCAGTGTATACTCCCAATAGGCGAGGCTTCATGTTACCAACATTATTTATGAATTAGCCCTGTTTATTCAACTTTGCAGATTAAACCACTCATCTTAGGTTGTCCCTCATTGACCTAACTCAAGCAATATAAAGATATTCTGCAGTGGACAGAGTTATCTACACGGAGAAATTGAGGACTGCAGATGCTGGAGATAAGAGTCAAGAGTGTAGTGCTGGAAAAGCACAACAGGTCAGGCAGCATCCGAGGAGCAGGGAAATTGGCAGAGGAGATGACCTGGAGGGGGTGGGGGGAGGGGGAGCTGCAGTGAAAGAGAGACTCACTGACATCCTTGTAGGGAGAGGAGGAGAACTTCTTCAAGGTAGGCATCCTTGGAAGAGACTTCGCAGTAAGGTTAAAATCAACTAGGAGAAAGTGAGGACTGCAGATGCTGGAGATCAGAAATGAGAGTGTGCTGCTGATGAAGGGCTTTTGCCCGAAACATCGATTCTCCTGCTCTTTGGATGCTGACTGACCTGCTGTGTTTTTCCAGCAGTACACTCTCAAGAGTAATGTACATCACTAGTTGGAAAATAATTGGCTTACCAAAAGTGTATAGTAACTGCGAGCCATCTTAAACTCTTTTCAGTGTCAAAATTATAATGTAATGAAATTCAGGGCAGTACTTGGCCAGGACATGGATAAATCTGGGTGAAAAATGAAAAGTGTTGCCCTTAACATCCACCTGAGCTGATAGGACTTTCAAAGGATTGAAGAAGTGTTAGTTAGCAGGCAGACTGTTGTGGTTACTGCCTACAATAGCAAAATAAAATGGAACATTACAATGTATTGTTAAGGCACTCTTATACAAAATAAAATGTGTTCTTTTGGAAGAGTTTGATTAGGCATCATCAGGAACAATGTTGCTAGTATGAAATCTCAGGGAGTGAATCACTAGGTTAGCATTAGAGCTCAGTGGGAGAGATTGGCTCAGATTGAATACCAAAGAAGGTAAAAGTTTATTGAAAATGATAATCAAGGACGCACAGATGTAAATAAAGAAGCGTTGCAATACATAGGGAGTTGAAGCCTCTGAGAGATTAGGGCAAGCAGTCTCAAGGGTAGTGTATGTGCTGGAGATACTCCAAGGTGGCATCATAATGTTCAGGAAGCAGTATTGTCTCAAAATGCAGGATAAAGCATGGGGAGAACAGCTGGGGAAAGAAGCTCCTGAACCAGGGTCTGTGATTAAAACAGAGCCAAAGGCTCACAGCTGAAATGGAAAGACTCTGAAGGCAGGGCAAATTCATATTAATGATCAGAATCATCAGTTGCTCACCAGGGATTAATTCATTTTGTGAATTATTTTATAGATAAACTGTAAAACAGATTATAAATGGTTAAATAGGTGTTACAGCAAAGCAAGTGAATTTTCTATGTCCACCTTAAGAACTAATTGGCAGGCAGTGTTGCAACATTTTCTCTGATGCTCTTTCCTTGTGTAATACACTGTGCATTTTCACCTGTGTTTGCCGATCTGTCATGTTCTCCAGCATTAATTTTACTTCAAACTGATGTTTCTGTAGCTGTTCAGTTGAGCCTGACATCTTTTACATGCAGGTTGCTTCAGATCTTCCCAACAATTTTTTTTATTGGTTGAATGATGCGAAGCATGCATTAAATCATATTATTTTTCTCTCTCTTTCTTTTTCAGTTCTTTATTCATCTTTATGAGTTGAACAGAAATAATTCCTACAGACCATCATCATAAATTCATAAATTTTGATTCATTCCAAGTAAATTTTTCAGCCTGTTCCTCCTGGGTTTTTGATTTTTCTCTCCACAGTAGAGAGTTGAAGGTTTAACTGTATAATTCAGAAGAAATTGAAGTATTCCATTCTTCTTCCATATTCAGGTCTGCAAGTTTATCTCAAATAGTTTTCTACAAAATCTATTGTGTCTCTGAATTCTGACTGATTCTTTGGTTTGTAGCTAGTACAATGTCATGGCGTGTTGATATACCTGCAGTTACTGATTCAGCAATGTCAACCATGTAGAGCATCTGTAAGTTCCTGGCAGCTTGATTGTACCTGCATTCCAGCACTATTGATCCTTTGCATGGAATTGGTGAATTGTGGTATGCTTAAAGTTTAACGTTCAAAGATTTTGTCATGTCTATACCTTTCAATGTCTGTATATGTTTTTTAGAATTTGCAGGGAGAGTATTTTGTCACTTGTCCCTTTGCCTGTCTTGACAATTATCAAATAGTAATCTATTTCCTGAAGGCGATCATTTGAAATTTTTCAGATATGTTGGCTGATGTGATGACATTATGCTTTCCCTGGGATTGACAGCACTCATTGTCTCCTTGTTTACATTGTCAGATTCGGGTCTGTCAACTTTTTCAGGTACACACATTTGGTGGGAAATCAATATTGGTATTGTGGCTTAAAGCCAACCCTGGAGCACGGTCAGTTAGGGTCTGAGCACACTGCGCTGCCTCTATCAATAATCTTTTCTGCTACACGCCTTACAAAATTGATTGAAATGTAGGCATTTAGTGGAGCATGTAAATCTGCTACACTTATCTGTTCTGCCTTTACACCTCCAGGGCAACAGTAATCTGATTGGCAATTAATTGTTCTCTGAAACCACTCCATTTAAGAGCAATTCGGGACGAGCAAGAATTGCTGGCATGGGCAATGGTGCAGACATCCCAATGAAGGATCTTAGACCCTCATAATGCGCTGTTCAAAAACTCTCACTGCCCTGTCTCCCTGACCCTCTCACTGCCCCCTGATCCTCTCACTGCTTCCTAACCCTCTCACAGCCCTGTCCCCTGTCCCTCTCACTGCCCCCTGACCCTCTCACTGGCCTCTCACTGCCATGTCCCCCTGACCCTCTCACTGCCCCCTGACCCTCTCACTGCCCTGACCCTGACACTCTCACTGCTTCCTAACCCTCTCACTGACTCCTGACCCCCTCACTGCACCCTGACCCTCTCACAGCCCTGTCTCCCATCCCTCTCACTGCCCCCTGACCCACTCACTGCCCCCTGACCCCTGACCCTCTCACTGCCTTGTCCCCGTCCCTCTCACTGCCCCTCACCCTCTCACTGCCCTGTCTCCCTGACCCTCTCACTGCCCCCTGACCCTCTCACTGACCCTCTCACAGTCCCCTGACCTTCTCATTCACCCCTGACCCTCTCACAGACCCCTGACCCTCTCACTGCCATGTCCCCAACTCTCTTATAGCCCCCTGACCCTCTCACTGCCCTCGTGACCCTCTCACTGCCCCCTGACACCTGACTCTCTCAATGCCCTGTCCCCCTGATCCTCTCACTGCCCCCTGACCCTCTCACTGCCCTGACCCTCTCACTGTCCCCTGACCCTCTCATAGCCTTGTCCCCCTGACCCTCCCACTGCCCCTGACCCTCTCACTGCCCCCTGACCCCTGACCCTCTCACTGCCCCTGACCCTCTCACTGCCCACAACCCTCTCACTACCCTGCCCCCTGACCCCCTCACTGCCCCCTGACCCTCTCACTGCCCTGACCCTCTCACTGTCCCCTGACCCTCTCATAGCCTTGTCCCCCTGACCCTCCCACTGCCCCTGACCCTCTCATTGCCCCCTGACCCTCTGAGTTGAAACTTTATTGCTGGAACAGCACAGCAGGTCAGGCAGCATTCCTGAAGAAGGGCCTGTGCCCGAAACGTCGAATCTCCTGTTCTCTGGATGCTGCCTGACCTGCTGTGCTGTTCCAGCAATAAAGTTTCAACTTTGATCTCCAGCATCTGCAGACCTCACTTTCTCCCTGACCCTCTGACCCTCTCACTGCCCACTGACCCTTTCACTGCCTTGTCCCCCTGACCCTCTCACTGCCCCTGACCATCTCACTGCCCACAACCCTCTCACTACCCTGCCCCCTGACCCCCTCACTGCCCTCTGACCCTCTCACTGTTTCCCTGACCCTCTCACTGCCCCCTGACCCTCCTGACCCTCTCATTGCCACCTGACCCTCTCAATGCCCCCTGACCCTCTTACTGCCTTGTCCCCCTGACCTTCTCACTGCCCCTGACCCTCTCACTGCCCCCGATCCTCTCACTGCCTTGCCCCCTGACCCTCTCAATGCCCCCTGACTCCCTGACCCTCTCACTGCCCCCTGACCCTCTCACGGACCCCAGACCCTCTCACTGCCCAGTCCCCAACTCTCTTATAACCCCCTGACCCTCTCACTGCCCCCGTGACTCTCTCACTGTCCCCCGACCCTCTCACTGTCCCCTGACTCCCTGATCCTCTCACTGCCCTCTGACCCTCTCACTATCCCCTGACCCTCTCACTGCTCCCTGTCCCCCTGACCCTCTCACTGCCCCCTGACCCTCTCACTGCCCCCTGACCTTCTCACTGCCCCCTGTCCTCCTGACCCTCTCACTGCCCCCTGACCTTCTCATTGCCCCCTGACCCCCTGACCCTCTCACTACTCCCTGACCCTCTCACTGCCCCGACCTTCTCACTGCCCCCTGACCCTCTCACTGCCCCTGACCTTCTCACTGCCCCCTGATCCTCTCACTGCCCCCTGACCTTCTCACTGCCCCCTGTCCTCTGACCATCTCACTGCCCCCCGACCCTCTCACTGCATCCTGACCTTCTCACTGCCCCCTGACCCCTGACCCTCTCACTATCCCCTGACCCTCTCACTGCTCCCTGTCCCCCTGACCCTCTCACTGCCCCCTGACCCTCTCACTGCCCCCTGACCTTCTCACTGCCCCCTGTCCTCCTGACCCTCTCACTGCCCCCTGACCCTCTCACTGCCCCCTGACCCCCTGACCCTCTCATTGCCCCCTGACCCTCTCACTGCCCCTGACCTTCTCACTGCCTCCCTGTCCTCTGACCCTCTCACTGCCCCCTGACCCTCTCACTGCCCCCTGACCCTCTCACTGCCCCTGTCCCCCTGACCCTCTCACTGCCCTCTCACCCTCTCACTGCCCGCTGACCCTCTCACTGCCCCTGTCCCCCTGACCCTCTCACTGTCCCCCGACCCTCTCACTGCCCCCTGACCCTCTCACTGCCCCCGACCCTCTCACTATCCCCTGACCTTCTCACTGCCCCCTGACCCCCTGACCCTCTCACTGCCCCTGACCCTCTCACTGCCCCCTGACCTTCTCACTGCCCCCTGTCCTCTGACCCTCTCACTGCCCCCTGACCCCCTGAGCCTCTCACTGCCCCCTGACCCTCTCACTGTCCCCTGACCCTCTCACTGCCCCCTGTCCCCCTGACCCTCTCACTGTCCCCCGACCCTCTCACTGCCCCCTGACCCCCTGACCCTCTCACTGCCCCGTGACCCTCTCACTATCCCCTGACCCTCTCACTGCCCCCTGTCCCCTGACCCTCTCACTGTCCCCTGACCCTCTCACTGCCCCCTGACCTTCTCACTGCCCCCTGTCCTCCTGACCCTCTCACTGCCCCTGACCCTCTCACTGACCCCTGACCCTCTGACCCTCTCACTGCCCCCGACCCTCTCACTGCCCTGCCCCCGACCCTCTCAATGCCCCCTGACTCCCTGACCCGCTCACTGCCTCCTGACACTCTCACTGCCCTGCCCCCTGACCCTCTCACTGCTCCCTGACCCTCTCACTATCTCCTGACCCTCTCACTGCCCCCTGTCCCCCTGACCCTCTCACTGCCCCCTGACCCTCTCACTGCCCCCTCACCTTCTCACTGCTCCCTGTCCCCCTGACTGTCTCACCGCCCCCTGACCCCCTGACCCTCTCACTGCCCCCTGACCATCTCACTGACCCCTGACCCCCTGACCCTCTCACTGCCCGTGACCCTCTCACTTCCTCCTGACCCTCTCCTGCTCTGCCCCCTGACCCTCTCACTGCCCCTTGACTCTCTCACTGCCCCTGACCCTCTCACTGCCCTGCCCCTGACCCTCTCACTACCCTGTCCCCCTGACTCTCTCTTCGCCCTTTGCCCTCTCTGCCTCATCTGCCACCGTGTTTATTAACTCACTGATCGCTTCATTTCCAGCTCCACTCACCATCTCCTTCGTCTGACCTGCCCATCAGATATCCTTTCCCTCAGTCATGCCGCACACCCTTGGCCCAAAATCCCCGTCTCCCCCATCCAGTGACCAGATCTCAGGCTTAGTGAAGGTATGGACATCTCACAGCTCACAATGAGAGATCATTTCCAATCTTCCCCTGCTGCTGAAAGTCTCAGCAGTGGGCCTGTCAGTGAGCTTGATAGAATGTCTTAGTGTATTGAGGCTAATGGGCAATCTGTTCAACAGGTCTGTCTTTGCCCATGCAAAGAGCCATATTTGATATCATATATAAACTGATGTAAACCGATTTGATATCATATATAAACTGGTGCCTGTAAACAGGAAAGTGTCTTGAAGTGTGTATACTTCAATGCAAGAAGTATACGAAATAAGGTAGGTGAACTTGCAGCGTGGGTTGGTACCTGGGATTTCGATGTTGTGGCTATTTCGGAGACATGGGTAGAACAGGGACAGGATTGGCTGTTGCAGGTTCCAGGGTTTAAATGTTTTAGTCGGGTCAGAGGTGGGGGTAAAAGAGGGGGAGGTGTGGCATTGCTTGTCAAAGATAGTATTACAGCGGTGGAAAGGACGATGGATGAAGACTCGCCATCTGAGGTAGTTTGGGCTGAGGTTAGGAATAGGAAAGGTGAGGACACCATGTTAGGAGTTTTCTACAGGCCTCCTAATAGTCCTAGAGATGTAGAAGAAAGGATTGCGAGGATGATTCAGGAGAAGAGTGAAAGTAATAGGGTGTTGTTATGGGGGACTTTAACTTTCCAGATATTGACTGGGAAAGCTATAGCTCAAGTTCGTTAGATGGGTCGGTGTTTGTCCAATGTGTGCAGGAGGGTTTCCTGACACAATATGTAGACAGGCCAACAAGAGGTGAGGCCATACTGGATTTGGTCCAGGTGTTAGAATTGGAGGTAGGTGAGCACTTTGGGGACAGTGACCACAATTCAGTGATTTTTACTCAAGTGATGGAGAGGGATAAGTGTGCACTGCAGGGCAAGAGTTATAGCTGGGGGCAGGGAAATTATGATGCGGTGAGGCACGACTTAGGATGCGTGGCTTGGAAAAGTAGGCTTCAAGGCATGGGCACAATTGATATGTGGAGCTTGTTCAAGGAGCAACTATTGAGTATCCTTGATAAGTATGTACCTGTCAGGCAGGGAGGAAAGGGTCTTGTGAGGGAGCCGTGGTTTAATAAGGAATTGGAATCCCTTGTTAAATGGAATAGGGCAGCCTATGTAAAGATAAGGCGTGAAGGTTCAATTGGGGCAATTGAGAGTTATAAGGTAGCCAGGAAGGATCTGAAGAGAGAGCTAATAGCAGCAAGGAGGGGACATGAAAAGTCCTTAGTTGGTAGGATTAGGGAAAACCCTAAAGCTTTCTATAGGTATGTCAGGAATAAAAGAATGACTAGGGTAGGAGTAGGTCCAGTCAAGGATAGTAGTGGGAAGTTGCGTGTGGAGGATGAAGAGATTGGGGAGACACTGAATGAATACTTTTCGTCAGTATTCACTCAGGAACAGGACATTGTTGCTGATGTGAATATTGAGTCACAATTAATTAGAATGGACGGCTTTGAGGTATGTAGGGAAGAGATGTTGGAAATTCTGGAAAGGGTGAAAATAGTTAAGTCCCCTGGGCCTGTTGGCATTTATCCTAGGATTCTCTGGGAAGCAAGGGAGGAGATTGCAGAGCCATTGGCCTTGATTTTATGTCCTCGTTGTCTACAGGAACAGTGCCAGAAGACAGGAGGATAGCAAATATGGTTCCCTTGTTCAAGAAGGGGAGTAGGGATAACCCTAGTAACTATAGGCCGGTGAGTTTCACTTCTGTTGTGGGCAAAGTCTTAGAGAGAATTATAAGGGATAGGATTTATGAACATCTGGATAGGAATAATATGATCAAGGATAGTCAGCATGGTTTTGTGAAGGGCAGGTCATGCCTCACAAACCTTATTGAATTCTTTGAGAAGGTGACTAAGGAGGTAGACGAGGGCAAAGCGGTAGATGTGGTGTATATGGATTTTAGTAAGGTGTTTGATAAGGTTCCCCATGGTAGGCTACTGCAAAAAATACGGAGGTATGGCATTGAGGGTGAGTTGGAGGTTTGGATTAGGAATTGGCTGGCTGGAAGAAGACAGAGGGTAGTAGTTGATGGTAAAGGTTCATCTTGGAGTGCAGTTACTAGTGGTGTTCCGCAAGGATCTGTTTTGGCACCATTGCTGTTTGTCATTTTTATAAATGACCTGGAGGAGGGGCTAGAAGGTTGGGTGAGCAAGTTTGCGGATGATACGAAAGTTGGTGGAGTTGTTGACAGTGAGGAAGGATGTGTCAGGTTACAGCGGGATATGGATAAGTTGCAGAGCTGGGCAGAAAGGTGGCAAATGGAGTTCAATGTAGGTAAGTGTGAGGTGATTCACTTTGGTAAGAGTAACAAAAAGATGGGGTACTGGACTAATGGTCGGATACTTGGTAGTGTGGATGAGCAGAGGGATCTTGGTGTCCATGTACACAGATCTCTGAAAGTTGCCACCCAGGTAAATAGTGTGGTGAAGAAGGCATATGGCATACTGGCTTTTATTGGTAGAGGAATTGAGTTCCGGAGCCCTGAGGTCATGATGCAGTTGTATAAGACTCTGGTGCGGCCGCATCTGGAGTATTGTGTGCAGTTTTGGTCGCCATACTATAGGAAGGATGTGGAGGCACTGGAACGGGTGCAGAGGAGGTTTACCAGGATGTTGCCTGGTATGGTAGGAAGATCGTATGAGGAAAGGCTGAGGCACTTGGGGCTGTTTTCATTGGAGAAAAGAAGGTTTAGGGGTGACTTGATAGAGGTGTACAAGATTTAGGGGTTTAGATAGGGTTGACCATGAGAACTTTTTTCCACGTATGGAGTCAGCTATTACGAGGGGGCATAGCTTTAAATTAAGGGGTGGTAGATATAGGACAGATGTTAGGGGTAGATTCTTTACTCAGCGAGTCGTGAGTTCATGGAATGCCCTGCCAGTAACACTGGTGGACTCTCCCTCTTTATGGGCATTTAAACGGGCATTGGATAGGCATATGGAGGATAGTGGGCTAGTGTAGGTTAGGTGGGCTTGGATCGGCGCAACATCGAGGGCCGAAGGGCCTGTACGGCGCTATATTTTTCTATGTTTTTCTATGTTCTATGTAAATTGAGCTATTTTACAGTCCACAAGGAGTTGAAGAATATTACTGAGTGATAATGTGCAGGCTCAGGGACAGTGTATGTGCGGATATCTCAGTGCATGTAGCTCTATTAGCTTAAAGCACAAGATGAAGCACTCTGGCTTTCCAGATGCCATTCTCCAGCTTTCCCATCCCTTGAGTTGCACAATTTTGTTACCTGATGTATAGGCTGTTGTATTTTGAGAACTTCTGTTTGTTACAATTTGTCATAATGACCTGCTCTCTGCCTTAAACTGAGTTCTTTTGACTTCTTACTTCACTTGTATCAACTCCTTTCTGTTTCTTAAATGTTCTGTATGTCTTCCTGATCATCCTTTTCAATCTTTCTTGTCTCATTTGCTTTTCCAGTCTACTGTAATCTTATATTTTTCTTCTGTCTCCATGGAGATACAAAGATAAGCTGCTTCCTTTGTCCCTAGGCAGCAAAGAAAATCTCAGGGAGTCGGATCTGTAAATCTTTTCTTTAACAAGAATGGAACATTTTCCTTTTAATGCATCCATAAAGACACACACAGCATTGACACGTCAAAGGGGCCAATTTAACAAGTTCAGCTCTGAGGAATGGTAAAGGCATAGCCACAGTATTTATATGGCTAGTTTGTTCTGTTTCTGATCCCAAGACAATTACCAGAGTCTGAATACCTTGAATTTAAAAGTAGTACAAAGGCATTTAAATGCTTTATTGACCTCACTCCTCTTGACCTCTGAATCCCCTCTGTCTCCACAAACTTTCTATCCCCATATATTTTGTTTCTGTTGTGCCTTTCCTCTCTTCTCTTCTCTTCTCTTCTCCTCTCCTCTCCTCTCTTTTCTCTTCATCATTGAATACCATGCCTTCATACTCTTCAATCAGAAGTTCTAGAGTTCGTCGTTCCTCTTGAACATAGAAAAGTACAGCACAGAGTAGGCCCTTTGGACCAGTATCTTTTGCTGAGATTTAATCCTAATGTAAAATATAGTAACTTAACCTATGCACCCCTCAACTCACTGCTATCCATGTGCATGTCCAGCAGTCGCTTAAATGTCCCCAATGACTCTGCTTCCACCACCACAGCTGGCAACACATTCCATGCATTCACAACTCTCTGCATAAAGAACCTACCTCTGATGTCTCCTTTATACCTTCCTCCTAATATCTTCAAACTATGACTTCTCATTCCCTCTGCACCTCCAATTTTCCAACTCCCTAAAGATCCATCATAAACTTCACCTCTTTAACCAAGTACACACTCCTTTTTAAATCTCCATAATTTTCTCTTTAACTTCTTTGATTTGGCATCCACCATTGGATGATGCCGTCTTTCCACAACCTGGGCTGTTTTACAATGCTAAAGGTACTATATTTGCACAAGTTTTTGTTTGAATTGATAGCCCGCTGTATTGGAATTTCATTGCTAATGTCCAATTGATAGAGCTGCTTGCCAACTTTAAGGTGATACAATAGAGCATGCACTATGTTTGGCTTGCAAGGGGTGGGGGGGGGGCTCTTTGAACATATGAGTGGCGGCTATTTGGTTTCAAAGGTAGATTTGTGCACTGCATTGAAGTTGATGCATTCACGTTTGCTTATGCTGAGGTGTGATGTTTTGCACTGCAAAACCTCTGTTGAGAAATTAATTAACTTCAAGAATCCTGCTTCCAGCTGTGATGAAATGGCTGGTATTTAATTTGCAATGATCAGAAAAATTCCTACTGGAAATTCCTTTGAGCTCCATGGTGATTTTAAATTTGCAGTGGAAAGCTCGTTTCTTGAGGGCACAATCAGACACATGTCATCATAACTTCCATGTTAAATATGCACCTGTCCAAGCTCACCTGCATTTACTGACTGAGACCATCCGTCCTGGTAAGAATGTTAGCAATTTCACTGTTTACAAAAGGACTATTACAGGATTGTACATCCTTTTGAAAACAACACATGGATAATATTTACCACAGGGACAATACTTCATTCAGGCAAGCATTACACGTTTACGCTAACAGATCCAAATATTAGTCGATAAAAGAGGGAGACCTTGCTTGCAAATGGGCAAGAGCAAATTACTTGTGGAAAGAGAACATTAGCTTCATAAGCATAAAGCGTTTCCCAAATGCAATGTTTCTGTGAGTGCAGTATGTTATAAATGACATGCAGGACAAACTTTTGAATCTAGCAAACACCCCTTGACAAAGTGATTACTAACCTCTGGGACGGAGCTCCTAATAAATCAAACAATGCTACCCTTCTTGCAACAGCATTCATTTAGCTGGTCATGAAAAAAGTCTCAAATGTTGTGCCCTTCACCAGTTTCTATTTTGTCCCTCTAAATTGTTTCTTGTTTCACTTTTGTCTGATATTTCTTCTCCTCAGTCTTATAAGAGCACATTTGTTCAAAAGCCTGGCCCTGCAACATTCTCCAAAGAATGTGGACAATAGACAATAGACAAGAGACAATAGGTGCAGGAGTCAGCCATTCTGCCCTTCGAGCCAGCACCACTATTCATTATGATCATGGCTGATCATCCTCAATCAGTATTTTGTTCCTGCCTTATCCCCATAACCCGTGATTCCACTATCCTTAAGAGCTCTATCCAACTCTTTCTTGAAAGTATCCAAAGACATGGCCTCCACAGCCTGCTGGGGCAGAGCATTCCACACACCCACCACTCTCTGGGTGAAGACATTTCTCCTCAACTCTGTTCTAAGTGGCCTACCCCTTATTTTTAAACTATATCCTTTGGTTCGGGACTCACCCATCAGCAGAAACATGTTTCCTGTCTCCAGAGTGTCCAATCCTTTAATAATCTTATACGTCTCAATCAGATCCCCCCTCAGCCTTCTAAACTCAAGGGTATACAAGCCCAGTCACTCCAATCTTTCAACATAAGATAGTCCCGCCATTCCGGGAATTGACTTCGTGAACCTACACTGCACTCCCTCAATAGCCAGAATGTCTTTCCTCAAATTTGGAGACCAAAATTGTGCACAATATTCCAGGTGTGGTCTCACCCGGGGCCTGTACAGCTGCAGAAGGACCTCTTTGCTTCTATACTCAATTCCTCTTGTTCTGAAGGCCAGCATGCTATTAGCTTTCTTCACTGCCTGCTGTAACTGCATGCTTACTTTCATTGACTGACGTACAAGAACACCTAGATCTCGTTGTACTGTTCCTTTACCTAACTTGACTCCATTTAGGTAGTAATCTGCCTTCCTGTTCTTGCTACCAAAGTGGATAACCACACATTTATCCACATTAAACTGCATCTGCCAGGCATCCGTCCACTCACCTAGCCTGTCCAGGTCACCCTGTAATCTCCTAACATCCTCCTCACATTTCACCTTGCCATCCAGCTTTGTGTCATCAGCAAATTTGCTAATATTACTTTTACTACCTTCATCTATATCATTAATGTACATTGTAAAAAGTTGCGGTCCCAGCACTGATCCCTGCGGCACACCACTGGTCACCACCTGCCATTCCAAAAGGGAGCCATTTATCACTACTCTTTGTTTCCTGTCAGTCAACCAGTTTTCAATCCATGTCAGTATTTTGCCCCTAATACCATGTGCCCTAATTTTGCTCACTAACCTCCTTTGTGGGAGTTTATCAAAGGCTTTCTGAAAGTCCAGGTATACTACATTCATTGGATCTCCCTTGTCCATCTTCAGAGTTACATCCTCAAAAAATTCCAGAAGATTAGTCAAGCATGATTTCCCCTTCATAAATCCATGCTGACTCTGACCTATCCCGTTACTGCTATCCAGATGTGTCATAATTTCGTCCTTTATAATTGACTCCAGCATTTTTCCCACCACTGAGGTCAGACTAACTGGCCTATAATTCTCTGTTTTCTCTCTCCCTCCTTTCTTAAAAAGTGGGACAACATTAGCCACCTCCAATCCACAGGAACTGATCCTGAATCTATATAACATTGGAAAATGATCATCAATGCATCCACGATTTCTAGAGCCACCTCCTTCAGTACCCTGTGATGTAGACCATCAGGTCCTGTTAGGCCTTCAGACCTAACAGTCTCTCCAACACCATTTCCTGCCTAAAATAAATTCCCTTCAGTTCAGGTCCTTCAGCCACTATTACATCTGGGAGATTGTTCATGTCTTCCCCAGTGAAGACAGATCTAAAGTACCAATTCAACTGTTCTGCCATTTCTTTGTTCCCCATAATAAATTCACCCGTTTCTGTTTTCAAGGGCACAATTTTAGTCTTAACCTTTTTTTTTCTTTTCACAAATCTAAAAATGCCTTTACTATCCTCCTTTATATTTTTGGCCAGTTTACCTTCATACCTTATTTTTTCTTTGCATATTTCCTTTTCAGTTATCCTCTGTTGTTCTTTAAAAGCTTCCCAGTCCTCCAATTTCTCACTCAGCTTTGCTATGTTATGCTTTTTCCCTTTTGTTTTAATATGGTCCTTAACTTCCCTCGTCAGCCACGTCTTCCTTTTTGGAATGAACTGATCCTGTCTTCTGCATTATACCCAGAAATACCTGCCTTTGTTGTTCCACTGCCATCCCTGCTAGGGTATTGCACCATTGAACTTTGGCCAGCTCCTCCCTCATAGCTCCATAGTTCCCCTTACTCAACTGAAATATTGTCACTTCCGATTCTACCCTCTCCCTTTCAAACTGCAGATTAAAGCTTATTGTATTGTGGTCACTACCTCCTAATGGCTCCTTTACTTTGAGGTCCCTGATCAAATCCAGTTTGTTGCACAACACCAGATCCAGAATTGCCTTCTCCCTGGTAGGCTCCAGCACAAGCTGTTCTAAGAATCCATCTCGGAGGCACTCCACAAACTCTCTTTCTTGGGGTCCAGTACCATCCTGATTCTCCCAGTCTACCTGCATGTTGAAATCCCCCATAACAACTGTAGTAATATCTTTGCGACAGGCCAATTTCAGCTCCTTATTCAACTTACACACTACATCCAGGCTACTGTAGATAACTCCCATTAGGGTCTTTCTAACCTTAGAATTTCTCAGCTCTATCCATACTGACTCTACATCCCCTGATTCTAGGTCCCCCCTGTGCAAGGGACTGAGTATCATTCCTTACCAACAGGGCCACCCCAGCCCCTCTGCCAGTCAGTCTGTCCTTACGATAGCATGCATAGCCTTGAATATTCATTTCCCAAGCCCTGAACACTTGAAGCCACATCTCAGTTATCCCCACAACATAGTAACTGCCAATTTCCAAATGACCCTCAAGCTCATCCACCTTATTTCTAATGCGTCATGCATTCATATATAATATTTTTAATTTGTTACTCCCCTCACCCTTCCTATCAATCCCTATTTCACTTGACCTTATGGCATGATCCTTTTTTAAGTTTTCTGCTCCATTGATTCTGTTGTCTTTCTTGACTTCTCTTGTTCTAACTTTCGCTTCAACTTCCTTCTTAAACTTCCAGTTTGTCTCCTCCCCCCCGCTATTTAGTTTAAATGCAGCTGTGTTGCAGTGGCAAACCTACCTGCCAGAATACTGGTCCCCCACCTATTAAGGTGCAACCTGTCCCTCTTGTATAATTCATCCTTACCGCTAAACATACCTCAGTGCTCCAAGAATTTAAATCCTTGCTTCCTGCACCAGATCCCCAGCCACACATTTATGTCCATTATCTCCCTGTTCCTGTCCTCTCCAGCCTGAGGAACTGGAAGCAAACCAGAGATAACCTCCCTAGATGTCCTGCTTTTCGGCCTTTTTCCGAGTTCTCCGAAGTCCCGCTGTAGAATGTCCCTCCTTTTCTTCCAAGAGATTCAACCTGTTCCTGATAGGTACTTCCCCTGGGGTCTCTTGCACATGTCTCATCTCTGCCTTCCTCATCGTCTTCTCCCTTCTACTCTCTTCTGGTATGCTCGGTGTAATAACCTCACTGAAGGTCCTGTCCAGAAAGATCTCGTTCTCTCGGATGAGCCTGAGGACATCTAGTTCTTTCTTCAGTGCTGCAATATGCTCTGTAAGAAGCTGAACGTGTACACACTTTCCACAGTTATACGAGCCAGCTACACCAGAATCCCTGACCTCCCACATCATGCACGCAGTACACTGAATCAGCTTGGCAGTCATGTCTTCACCCTCTTCAACTGTGGCGAATCACTTCTCTTAACTTCTTTGTCGAAGACTCCTGAGCCAAAGATTCACTCTTTCCTCAACAGAAACTTCCCTCGAGTGAGCCCTTACTCTGGAGCTTGCAGCCAGAGGATCTCTCATAAGGTGGTGATGATGCAGGAGAGTCACACTCACTTGTCTTCCAAGGAATGCTGTGCAGATGAGTGAAAGCCATTCACTTGGTACTCTGTGCAGAGGTGGAGGTCAGAACTCCACACGATGCTCTCCAGCAGCCCTACAATACAACAACTTGATCCAATGGGGCAAGTGAGGGATGGTTCCTCAACATCAGGTCTCCATGCAGGTCATGTCTGTGACTGTGGACTGGTACCATCCATACAGAGGACATCACTTATCCTTGAATTCTCTGCTCCAAACAACGGGAGGATGCACTGGGGCTATGGTGTATTTGCCCTTGACCAGTTACAAAGACATTTCAGTGAGGTGGTCATCAGTGTTTGCTCCTGACTGTATCCTGAGCATCTGAGCTGGTGGAAGGTGCAGGAGACAGCCTTGCTGGTGCAACTTCTGAGGGTTCTATGGCTTCTTCCTCAGAATTGTTGTGGAGATGGTGTCTCCTGGGGTTGCTTTCTCAAAGATGGAGAGTGTGCAGGTACCACTGCTCCTTGCAGGATGGAAGAGAGTGAATATGTTGTGAAATGTGGAGTGGGGTGGGGTCGAAGGTCTTACATTTTAAGAGTATGTTTACAGTGGTGGTAATTAGAGAGCAGCACAACAATTCTTATTTGGTTGGCAGGACATGGGGCTTACAATCACTACCTGAATTGTCTGTATCCTGTCGCTCTAAGGCAGTGGTCCTCTCCTCGGAGGGCTGAGGAGATGGACGCAGGGCATCTCACCACCCGCCTTGACTCTTTCTGCCCTGTTATGGGCCATTTTCTCCTGAGGCAAAGGGAGTGATTGAGTGAGAAGGAAATGATTGGCACAGCTATTTGTACAGGTACAGTTGGAAGAAAAGTTTGTGCGGTGTGTTGGGGTAGGTGAGAGTGAGTGAGGGAGGGTGTTGCATGAAATAGTCATAGTGGTAAAGGATGAGCCATGGCGGAAGGTAGGTGCAACAGCAGAGATAGAGTGAGGGTGAGGTATCAGAGAGAAGTTGATCATCACAGAGAGTAGAATGTTATGAAGCTTCTTGTAGCATTGCTGAACATTTTGCCCGGACTTTTAACATGGCATTGACCCAACTGGCAACTTGATATTAGGCTGGCACAGTTTGGTGCCATGGTCTTCTCTGTCAGTCCTGTGAAAAGAAAATAACCCCTTTCCTCTACGTGATCCTATCCACTGAGACTTCCAGGTCCCTATCGGCAGGGTGGGGAACTAATTTCCCTTTCTCATCCTTCTCGATGAGAATTCTTCACACACAAAACTGTGAGGGGCAGGTCCTGACTAACAGTGTTTAACCTGGTACACAGCCTTATTTTTAATATGGCACAAGAGCCTGGGATTCCAGGTGGTCCTGTCAGTGGCGAGTACCTCAAATGCTGGTGAGCAGAAAATAATGGAAGCAGGACACTTTTGAACTGTGATGCATAGATAATAGGCCAAGCTGCAGGCAATAATGTGAGAAATGTCACTTGAGCTCAGAGAGAGAAACCCTGCATGAAACTCCTCAAATATGATCCTTAGCCAATTTCTCATAAAACTCAATCCCGCCATGCACGTCAGAAGCCACATTGGTATCTATCTTTTCCATTGAGTATGTATCGAACACCTTGCATGTCAAAGAGAAATGTTTTATTGAAATTGTTTTTGAGTTTTGTATTTCTATTTCTGTAAATAAGGGGTTAAGTCAAAATGAAGACTTTGCAGGTCAAATTGTAGTTGTCATAATCATTGTTGACTGACATTTGACTAAGATGCCAAATGTTCAATTCTGATACCAAGATCCTTGGGATTTGTTCTGTATTTTGTATTGTTGAATGGCAGCTCCTTTCAAGTTTAGGAGGCATTTATTAATGACATCTGAAAAGCACAGACAAGAAAAAGTCGGGTTAGCCTTGGTCCATCCAGACATGATGCAACCTATGTGCAAGTCAAGCTACTGTATTTGAAAAATTCAATTGCACCCTTAGTTTATTGCTAGCTTGCCATAATCATGTGACCTCCAGCTCTGCTGTAAATGCCATTGTGTGCAATTCATAGCAGCTATTAAATACACATCACTTGGATCATGGTGCAGAAAGTGAGCTAAAAATGTGTAACAATTCAGAGGCGTAAGAGAGCCAGCTACTGAAGGTAACAGCAAGGAAGAACTTTGAATTACTGGGTAAGTTAAAAAAACTTTCACTGTTGTTGTGGAATCAAAAGAATATGAGTCAGGAAGTGACGTTTCAGCATTATAAAACTGTTGTTAGACTGCTGTTAGAATATTGCATTCAATTGTGGTTGCCACATTACAGGAAGGATGTAGAGAGGATGCAGAACAGGTTTACCAGCATGTTGTCTGGAGTGGAGGGTACAAGCTATTTGGAGAGACTGGACAAACCAGACCTGTTTTCTCTGGAGTGGCGATGGCTGAGGGGAGACCTGATAGAAGTTTATAAAATTATGAGGTGCATAGATTGGGTTAACATTCTGAACCTTTTTTCCAGAGTTGAAATGTCTAATACGAGGGAACATGCATTGAAGGTCAGAGGGGGAAATTTCAAAGGGGATGTGTGAGGGGCAAGTTTATTACACAGAGAATGGTAGATACCTGAAATGCGCTGTCAAGTTGGAAGTGGAGGTAGATATGATTGGGGCATTTAAGGGGCTTTTAGATAAGCACATGAATAAGCAACAAATGGAGAATATGGACCATGGGCAGGCAGAAGGGATTAATTAAATTTGGCATCATATTCAACACAACATTGTGGGCTGAAGGGCCTGTTTCTGTGATGTCCTGTTCTATATTCTGTGAGATATTTTTCCCCACTCTCAGTGGCAAAACCAAAAAACAGAAACTGAATTAATTAAAGAGCCTGAACATATAAGAATCACAGACCTGCTAATCAGTGCTGATGAAAGTGTCTTACAAGTCACATCACTGCCTAGATCTCACTGAGAGTCAGAAAAGTCAGACACGAGAGATTGTACAGGCTTTGAAGACACACTTTGAACTTCATGTTAATGATATTATGAATGGTATTTGTTTAACATCAGAGCTCAATCAGAAGCTAACGATCAGTAGTTGTCCATACTGATAGAGCCAACTGAACATTATGACTTTAGACAAGTGCAAGATGATCTCATTAGGGATAGGACTGCCTCAGATATAAGGGATCCTAACATAAGAACACATCTGCTAAAAGATGAGAAACTTACTCATAAGAAAACTTTCAATGAGGTTGTCAAAACTCAACCACAGCATGTTATTGGCAAGATGCTGAGAAATGTTTCAGGCTTAAAAAGAACAACAGATTGTGGAAAAGGAAGAAATATTTGCAAAAATTCCAAATGAGAGACCAAGACCAGAGGACAGGATGTAAATATTGCAGAAGATGCCATACAAAAGCAAGGGAAGAATATCTATTACAGGGAAAACAAGGAAACTGCAAGAATCTGGATCACGTTGGCTAGATAAACAAAACAATCTTATCAAGACATAAAACAAAAATGCTGGGGAAACTCAATTGGTTTGGCAGCATATGTGTGAAAGCAAATGGAATTAATGTCTTGAGTCCAGTATGACTCTACTTCAGATCAACTGTTTGAGAATTTATCAGATGAACTGAAACTGCACAAGACAAAAGGATGCAGTTGAAGATGTCTGGGGTCAAGTATATGTATTGAAGTTGAAAGAACTTCACTCAGATCCTGTAGAAGTCAGAGCTGTAACACAGATTCAGCAATCAACAGATTTGAAAGCACTACTTAGCCAACTTCCTGCCTAATTTATCAGCAGTAGTCGTCGGCCACTGAAGTTGAAACAATTTTCACTGAAAGTTTAAAAATTAATGTTGACAATGCCAGTGCTGTGGTACAATGATGTCAATGATTAAAGTTATTTTGCAATGTGATGCCAGTAAGACACGATTTGGAGCAACTCTTATGTAACCAGGACAATGAGCTGCACTTGCATTTAGGATATTAACGCAAACTGAGCATTAATAGTTACAGAAAGAGTCCTGGACATTGTCTTTGGTTGTGAGCATTCTTAATCAATAGCTGTTCGAGAGAGATGAAGTGATATTGAAGTCCAGTCACTGGACTTCAAACCACTAGCCACTTCAAAGCATTTTTCACAAATTGCTTCCATCTACTCCAAAGCATTTGTGAAGAATGTTGCTTAATTTCTAGAGCTATCAACTGAATATGACATACATACAAGCATGGAAAATGGATGTACATCAACAAAATGCTGTGGAGACCAGCACTCCCTATGAACTAAGTTTGAGGAATGTCAAACAGAGCATGAAATATTCTAGGTCAACAGCTCAACATGCTTTGGACGTCATCAAACCAGCACAGACATTGAATGCAAATGATAAGCATCTCACTCCAATCTAGCAAGCTGTGCGATAAGATGCAACTCTGTAAGTGTTACAGGTAGCAGTGAAGAAAGGAAGGCCTTAAAAACTTTAAGGAAGCAATTATTACTGTGAGAGAGTATTGGGTATATAGAAATGGAATTATTGTACAAGAAATCATCTTGGACTAAGGAAATAGATTCATTATCTCTAAGTAGATGAAAAGAAAGCAATTCTAAAGAATATAAAAGTCATCAAGGAATTGAGTCTAGTCTGAAAAGGCAGGAAAAGCACTGTACTGGCCACAGATGAGCAATGAGATTAAGGACCACATGAGCCATTATAGTTCTTGTACTTGTAACAAGTGCCAAGCTAAGCAAGATAAAGAGCCACTTACGGCACATGAAATTCTACATCAGTGCCACACAAGAACAAGCCCCTCAGCTCACCATGTCTATGCCAATCATGATGCTAAACTAATTCAAACTACCGGCTCATGGTTCATAATCCTCTGTTCCCTGCCTGTTCATGTATCTGTTCAAATGTCTCTTAAACCTTGCTGATGTATCTGCTTCTACGACCTCCCCTTTCAGCACATTCCAGGCAATTACCACTGTCCTGTATTAAAAAAAACTTACCTCTCACATCTTTAAACTTTCCCCTTCTCACCTTAACACTACGCTCCCTAATATTTGACATTTTCATCCTGGGAAAAGTACTCTGACTGTCCATCCTATCCATGTCCCTCATAAGTTAATATACTTCTCTCAGGTCACCCCTCAGCCTCCAATGCTCTAGCAAAAACAATTCAAGTTTGTCCAAACTGTCCTTATAGTTAATACACTCTAATCCAGGTAACATCCTGGTAAATCTCTTTTGCACCCTCTCCAATACATCTGTATCCTTCTTACAGAAATAAAATGTGGCCTAACTTAAGTTTTATACAGCTGCATCATTACTTGCTAACTTAACAGCCTAACCAATGACGTCAGACATGCTGTATACCTTCTTTACCCTCTTATCCAATTTTGTTGCAACTTTCAGGAGATTATGGACTTGCACCCCAAGATCCCACTACATACCAATGCTCCTAATGGCCCTGCAATTTACCATATATTTTCCTCTTGCATTTGACCTCCCAAAATGCACCAATTCACACTTGTCCAGATTAAACTCCATCTGCCATTTCTCCTCCCAACTTTCCAATTGATCTATATACTGATATATCTTTTGATAATCCTTGTCACTATCCACAACTCCGATAATTTATGTGTCATCTGTAAAATTACTAATCAGACCACCTACATTTTTAACCACATCATTTATATATATTACAAACAACAGAGATCCAAGCAATGATCCTTGCAGAACACCACAGGTCACAGACTTCCACTCAGAAAAACACCTATCCATAAGTAACCTCTGTTTTCTATGAGCAAATCACTTTTGTATCCAATTTACCAACTCACCATGGATGCCATGTGCCTAATCTTCTGGACCAGCCTACCATGAGGGATCCTGTCAAATGCTTTACTAAAATCCACAGAGACAATATCCTCATATATCATCTCCATCACTTCCTCAAAAATCTCTATCAAATTTGTGAGATCAAATCAAATTTCTCCCAAAAAAGCCATGCTATGATTTCCTGGATTATCCCTGTTGTCCTTCTTAAACAAAGGAAAAACATTGGTTATTCCCCAATCTTTTAAGACCTCACTTATTGCTACAGAGGATACAAAGGTATCTGTCAAGCCTTCAGTAATATCCTCCCTTGCTTCCCTCAGTATCCTGGGATAGATCCTGTCAGGCTCTGGGGATTTATATACCTTAATATTTTCCAAGATACCCAACACCTTCCCTTCTTAATACTGACATGTCCTAGAATATCAACATATTCCTCCCTAATCTTACCACTGTCCATATTCTTTTCCTTGGTGAATATCTATGCGATGTACTCATTAAAGATCTCACCCATTTCTTCTGGCTGCACACATAAATTCCTTCCTTTGTCCTTCAGAGAACCTACCCGTTACCTAGCTACTCTCTTGCTCCTAACGTACATATAAAATACCTTGGGAGTTTCCTAAATCCTAATTGGCAAGGATATTTTATGGCCCTCTTTTAACCCTCCTGATTCTTTGTTTAAGTTCATTCCTGTTATCTTTATATTCCTCAAGGGCTTTGTCTGAATTCAGTTTCCTAAACCGTACATATGCTTCCTTTCTTTTTGACTAATCTTTCAATATCTCTTGTCGTCCAGGGCTTCTTAACTCTTACCGTCTTTATCTTTCCTCTTCATAGGAACATGCTGGTCCTGGACTCTGAACAACTGACCTTCAAAAAACTCCCACATATCAGATGTGGATTTATCCTCAAACAGCCATCTCCAATCTAATTTATTTAGTTCATACTTAAAACTAGTGTAATTAGCCTTCTGAGCTGAAAATGTGTTGCTGGAAAAGCGCAGCAGGTCAGGCAGCATCCAAGGAACAGGAGAATCGACGTTTTGGGCATAAGCCCTTCTTCAGGAATTAGCCTTCTCCCAATTTAGCACTTTCACCCACGGACCAGTCTTATTTTTATCCATAACTATCTATAAAACTTATAAAATTGTGATCACTGTTCCCAAAATGCTCTCCTACTGAAACTTTGATCAGCTGGCCAGGTTCATTCCCAATACAAGGCCTCTTCTCTAGTTGGACTACCTACGTATTGCTTCAAGAAACCCTCCTAGATGCACTTAATAAAAATTCTGCCCGATTTAAGCACCTGGCACTAAGGAAGTCCCAGCAAGTGTTGGAGAAGTTAAGATGATCCATTAAAATAACCTTGATCAGGCTACATATCTATCTCTAGCTCCTGCTGGCTATTGGGAGACATATGTTATAACCCCATCATAGTGATTGCACCTTTCTTATTGCTGACTTTTACCAATATGGCCTCACTGGATGGATTCTCCAAGATGTCCTCTGTAAGTGCAGCTGTGACAGTCTCCTTAATCAGTAATGCATCTCCCCAACCCCTTTTACACCCCTCTGTTTCATGCCTGAAACATGCATACCTTGGAACATTGAGCTGTCATTCCTGCCCTTCTGGCAACCAAGTTTCTGTAATGGCTACAACGTCATAGTTATACATAATGATCTAAGTCTGAGCTCATCTGTCTTATCTGTTATACTCCTTGCATTAAAATGACTACACTTCAGACCGTCAGTCCCACTGTGTTCATTAGCTTGGACCCGCCTGTTCTTCCTATTAGACTTACTTGACCTAACGTTGACCACCTCAGTCATTCCATGTGCTGACCCATTTACTCTGGTTCCCTGCTCCCTGCCTCACTAGTTTAACCCTCCTGAGTGGCACTAGCAAATCTCCCTGCATGGATATTGGTTCAGGTGCAGCCCATACTTCTTGTAGAGGCCCCTCTTGTTCTGGAAGAGCTCCCAATGATCCAGATACCTGAAGTCTTTCCTCCTACACCAGCTGTTTGGCTACTCATTCAACTGTATTACCTTCCTATTTCTGGCCTCACTAATACATAGCACAGAGAGTAATCCCAAGGTCATACCCCAGAGGTCCTGCTTTTCAACTTTCTACCTAATTCCTAAGTTCCCTTTGCAGGATCTCATCATGTCTATTCCTTCTGAGGAGACCTCTTCACGCTCACAAGAACTGAATGTCTTGTCATTGTTGGCTACTGTTCTGATCACTGGGAGTTAAATTAGCTGATATTAACGACTTCTGGTGAGATTATAAAATGACTAAGACACAGTATAATTGGTATGGCATTGTCATGAGTGACTGATTCAGCCACTTCATAAAGATTGGGAAATTCAATGCCATTCATCATTTTCACACTTTCCTCAGTAAAATGAAAAGGTCAAGATGGCCTTGAAAATCATTAAAAAGATCATACAGAAATTGATCAGATCCAAAATAAACCTGTACAAGTCAACCCTCAAATGGAGAAATATGCCTAATGAAGGCATGGAAAGTAATCCGGTTCAATCACTAATTTCACCTTGGTAGTGTTCCAATCACTATACTCAAACTATTCTTCTATTGGTGAAAAAGCTGTTGAAACCAAAAATAGTAACCAACATGAGTGACAAAATCTAGGTGAAATGACAGCAGAGCCAAGTTTTATTTTGGTAAATGTACCAAGCTATTGCAAGAACTGAGCATAGAAAGCCAGTCAGAGTGAAAACATTCAACATTTTCAACAACCATCAGTCCATGTGGGACCTCTTTAGAATAGTTGTCAGCCCCATCATTTGCAGCAGCTATGACATATAGATATATCATTGCAGCCACAGATACCCACATACAACTGGAGAAACATTGTGCAGGCATTGGATCAGAAAAATGTGATCTTATCACTTGCATAGAGTACAGAATGACAATAAATCCCAGAAATCCACTGCTCCTCAGCAACAGGAACAAGACAAGAACAACAGTTACCATGGCAATGACATGTGCCATGGGAACAGCACTCCTTGGAGCACAGACATCAATGCAGGAATGATAGCAGAGAAACAGCCAACAGCAACATGCACACACATCATTGGGAGCCTGTATAATTTAAAGACTGCAGATTCAATGCTTACACAGATAATAGTGGAACCGACTAGAGCTCACAACTGTTTTATTAATGAATGATACTTTTCTTAGTTACATGCATATTGAGTAATTTGCGTAGCTTCTAATTGTAAATAATATTGCTTGCAGTTTTTTTTATTCTTATGAAATAGAGAATGTTTGGAGAAACATTGTTATACCCTTAGGATACTGGCAGGTTTCTCATAGTTAAGCCACCTCTGTCTCAGCTGGAAGCATCTTTGTATGCATGTGGTGGCAGCTAGATGGGATGTCATTAAGAACAGAAAATAAAAAGAACAAATAGTATTAAGCACACATTTTGGGCAGTTCCTCTCCCCACCCCATAGGAAATCAAGCAATCTTGAAAGGGTCTCTTAACTGATAATACAAGTCACTTCCAGCTTCAATTACTTGATTGAATGTGAGAGTCAGGACTGCCTTTCATGATCTCACTGAATATTGAACAGGATCAGAGAGGAGAATTAATGAGAACACAGATCATAATCTCATTGTTCAACATGTGTTGCCTGTACCACTGGGGCTGCTGCTATTCTTTTTTTCATCATCAATGCATAAATGAACCTGGGTCCTTGGTGGATTTTCCCCCAGACTCCTGTGTTCCTGCTGCATCTCGTGAAAGGTAACACTGGGCCTGAAGTGGTAATGGTTTTGAAATTCCTCAAGGAATTGCAAATGACTGTCCTTAGTTATATTCATGAACCAGAATGCGCACTTCATTCACAGTCTCCTTATCTACCCTACACTTCCTCGTGTGATACCGAGGTTGCTATTACAACAGGCGTCTAACATGTGGGAGGGGGCAAGGGTTTTCCTCTAAGATGTCTACTTGAGTCAAGCAAAGATTATGGGTAAAAGGGATAATGAGACTTGCTGTACTTACTTGGATTTTGCTCCACCTTGCCCCCATCTCCCATGGCAATTGGATTTTGGGACCGTCTTCCCCTCAATTCTGTCCCTTGAAATACTGATTGAAGGTTCTAGTCTCCATTAAGATTGTATGTGGGGCCTTTGTTTGTGCCCCTTTATTGTTCCTTCCTAGACCTTCAATTTCTTTAATAGTGTCATAGAGATGTACAGCACGGAAACAGACCTTTTGGTCCAACCCATCCATACTGACCAGATATCCCAACCCAATCTAGTCCCACCTGCCAGCACCCGGCCCATATCCCTCCAAACCCTTCCTATTCATACACCCATCCAAATGCTTCTTAAATGTTGCAATTGTACCAGCCCCCGCCACTTCCTCTGGCAGCTCATTCCATACACGTACAACCCTCTGTGTGAAAAAGTTGGCCATAGGTCTCTTTTATATCTTTCCCCTCTCACCCTAAACCAATGCCTTCTAGTTCTGGACTCCCCAACCCCAGAGAAAAGACTTTGCCTATTTGCCCTATCTATGCCCCTCATAATTTTGTAAAACTCTATAAGGTCACCCCTCAGCCTCCGACGGTCCAGGGAAAACAGCCCCAGCCTGTTAAGCCTCTCCCTATAACTCAAATCTCCAACTCTGGCAACATCCTTGTAAATCTTTTCTGAACCCTTTCAAGTTTCACAACATCTTTCTGATAGGAAGGAGACCAGAATTGTATGCAATATTCCAACAGTGGCCTAACCAATGTCCTGTACAGCCACAACATGACCTCCCAACTCCTATACTCAATACTCTGACCGATAAAAGAAAGCATACCTTCTTTACTATCCTATCTACCTGTGACTCCACTTTCAAGGAGCTATGAACCTGCATTCCAAGGTCTCTATGTTCAGGACCTTACCATTAAGTGTATAAGTCCCGCTAAGATTTGCTTTCCCAAAATGCAGCACCTCACATTTATCTGAATTAAACTCCATCTGCCACTTCTCAGCCCATTGGCCCATTTGGTCAAGATCCTTTTGTAATCTGCGGTAACCCTCTTAGCTGTCCACTACACCAACAATTTTGGTGTCATCTGCAAACTTACTAACTGTACCTCTTCTGCTCGCATCCAAATCATTTATGTAAATGACAAAAAGTAGAGGTCCCAGCACCGATCCTTGTGACACACCACTGGTCACAGGCCTCCAGTCTGAAAAACAACTCTCCACCACCACCCTCTGTCTTCTACCTTTGAGCCAGTTCTTTATCCAAATGTATTCCGTGAGATCTCCCCATGGGGAACCTTGTCGAACGCCTTAATGAAGTCCATATAGACCACACCTACCACTCTGCCCTCATCAATCTTCTTTGTTACTTCTTCAAAAAACTCAATCAAGTTTGTGAGGCATGATTTCCCACGCACAAAGCCATGTTGACTATCCCGAATCAGTCCTTGCCTTTCCAAATACATGAACATCCTGTCCCTCAGGATTCCCTCCAAAAACTTGCCCACCACCAACATCAGGCTCACTGGTCCATAGTTCCCTGGCTTGTCTTTACCATCCTTCTTAAACAGTGGCACCATGTTAGCCAACCTCCCGTCTTCCGGCACCTCACCTGTGACTATCGATGATACAAATATCTCAGCAAGATGCTCAGCAATCACTTCTCTGGCTTCTCACAGAGTTCTAGGGTATACCAGATCAGGTCCTGGAGATTTATCCACCTTTAACCGTTTCAAGACATTCAAGATATCCTCTACTTGAGGGAGCCTGTGTACTTAATGAACCATGACCCAGTAGGATGGGTCAGAGCTGAGATCAAGTAGGAAATGGCAACAAGCCTTGACCAACCTGAACTCTGCCCCAGCAAGGAGCATTCTGCCTTCCTGAATGAGCTGATATACACTGCAACATTTCTCCTTTGTCCTCTGTGCTTCTAGACTACCTTCTCAGCTTTCTTTAGTTAATGCACTGTGCTGCAGCCACTAATGACCAGTGATCAATGCGAAATAATTTCGAGGAAGAACTGCTGTGTCCTAGTCACTTTATCAGCACTCCAAATGTTCCATTCATTCTGTTCACTACAGGTATAAAAGTAATTACTTTTCAACCTTTTTTTATATTGCATATTTATTGTATGAAATATACATGACTTCTAATAACCGCTTAACCCACCTATTATGGTTAAAATAATGAAATACAATCCTGGATGTGTTAGTAGAGCAAGGTAATGTTAAGGGATACAGTGGGAAGATACAAGTGAGTTCAAGGTCAATGATTGAATTGAAATCAATTAAATCAACAATCTCAACAAAGTTGCTGCACTGTGTAATGTGCTGCCTCAGAGGGATTTTGGAAACAGATTCAATAGTAGCTTTCTAAAAAGATTCAGATACATGCTTGAAAAAAAAGACTACGGGTAAAAAGTAGGAGAATGCGAATAATTGAACAAGTCTTTCAAAGAGCTAACACAAGCATGGAAGGCTGATGTGCACTTCATATCCTCTACTATTGATTGAGAACCTTAGTGCAAAAATGGAATTGTCCTATTCCTGGAACCTCTTCAGTCCCATTATACGTGGAATGCCCTGCCTTCAACAGAAGTGTACTCGTCAGCATTAAGGGCAGTTAAATGGTCATTGGATAAGCATATGGATGATAATGGAATAGTGAAGGTTAGATGGGTTTTAGATTGGTTTCACAGGGTGGTGCAACATCCAGGTCCAAAGAGCCTGCACTGTGCTGTAATGTTCTATATTCTATGTTCGAAATCTGAGCTGATATGCTGTCTTCCAACACACAATGCATAAAATTGTTTCCTTTATGTCAGTAAAAAAATTGGGTTATTTACAAAAACAAAAGAGGGCATGGATAATAAAATGCACATTACAAAGTTGTACGCTATTTATTTCCTTTTATGACTCCGACATGTCCCTAATCCCTAGCCTCTGGTGTTCAGTTTCCGATAATCTCTCACTTGCACTAGAGGCTGATCTGCCTGCTGTGCATTTATTTATAACACAAACATATTTTTTTCAATTCTTTGTTCTGTCCAATCTTCTTTTTAATGGGTCATAATGTCCAGAGAGGATCTTTTTGTGGTGCAGTGCTACCTCTAAACTAGACACTTTAGTTCAAGTTCCACTCAGGGATTGATGGCCAAGGAAGGGTGCACAGGCTGAGTATCAACTTCTACGTTCCTCCAGCACACATTAACAGCAGATGGAAAGAGCAGGAGAGATTCCTGGTCAACCATGTGATCGGATGTTGGAGAAATTATAACTTTAGCAATCACTATCTACAACTCCTGGCTCCAACATGCTTGCAAAGTGTATGTTGCCAGAGCAATTCAGGCTTCCTGGGGAGTCAGTTGTCTTAGTAGCCTAAACAGTTGGCATGGATCAGATTGGTGCCAATAGCGTGGGGTTCAATCCCTTTCTGGCTGCCACGCAGCAAAAATGCCTAATAAAAGCATGGTGACATGGTGACTCAGTGGTTAGCACTGCAGCCTCATAGCACCAGGGACTCAGGTTTAACTGCAGCCTGTCTCTGTGGAGTTTGCATGTTCTCCCTGTATCTGCATGGATTTCCTCCAGGTGTGCCAGTTATCTGCCACAGTCCAAAGATGAATCAAAAAGCGTGATGCTGGAAAAGTCTTCTTATGCCCGAAAGGTTGACTCACCTGCTCCTCGGATGCTTCTGACCTGCTGTGCTTTTCCAGTGCCATACTTTTCAAATCTGATCTCCAGCATCTGCAGTCCTCACTTTCTCACAGTCCAAAGATGTGAGGGTTAGGTGGATTAGCCATGCTAACTCATCCTGTTATGTCCAAGAATCTGCATGCTGAGTGGGTCAGCCATGGTAAATTCAGGATTGCAGTGATAAACCATGAGGTGTGTCTAATGGGGTGTTCTTCGGAGGGTCCGTGCAGACTCAATGGCCAAATGGCCTCTTTCTGCGCTGTAGGGATTCTATTGTATTCTATTCTTTGAGTCCATGAGCAGCTTCAATAACTTCTAATTGGAACTGGATTGGCAACTATCAAGCATAGTATCAATAGATGGTCTGATAATTGACTAGAAACATGACAATGGATGTGGTTTAAAATATAGATGAGACTGTACATAAAAAAAACCTCATTGCCTGTAAAGTGCTTTTGGATATCCTGAGATCACAAAATGTTGTATATGAATGAAAATTCCTTCTTTCAGATATGATCTGTGATGGTGGAACATATTTGGGGGGAACAGGTAACTTTGATCTTAGGTTCCCAAAGTTTCAAACCAAGTCATTTAATGTTTGTTTCTATTCCAGATTAATTGACAGAGATTTATTGTCATTATTAATGAACAGTTCCATGGTCAGGTGATAGAACTATTAGAATGGCAAATAGCAAACAAAATGGACCTTGCCCTTCCTTTGTCTTGTAATTCTTATGTGAGGGATGTTTGCTTGATTATCTTTGGTGAACAGGGATCAGAAAAAAAGAAATCTCCAGGTGGTACCTCATGAAAGGCTTTCCTACATTTTCTCAACTGAAGTATAATCACAGCTTTTACATAAACAAAGGGACAGCAAGGTTCCACAGTAAATTAGTGACTTGTTAATCTATGGTGTTGACAGAAGGAGGGATCTTAGGCAAGATATCAGAAATTCCTGTGTTTTTTTAAAAAGAAGCTCTGCATACTTATACCTCTACCCAAGATGCCAGACAGTAATTTGAATTAAATCGGATCCGAAAGTCTGCTCCTCCAAAAAGGAACTTGTGAATGTGAATTATCAATTACATAAATGCAAGTTCCTTCGTTTTTTTTCTTTTTTTCAGACTGGAGTTAAAAAAGCTTAATTCAAACACTCAGATCAAAATGCTGTAAATGCCCTGCAAAAGGTGATATTTGTTGGCTGTTATTCAAGCAATCCTACATGGGAATAACTGGGCCCATATCAGGTTGGTAACTGAATAGTTACACAGATCTTTGACAGAAGCACTTTAGTCAAAACTCTCGGTTCCTAAATGTTTGATGACAATTACAAATAATCTATTTTATAGAGGTTGGCTGAGGGATAAATATTGGTCAAAGCACTAGAGAGAATTCCTGTGTTCTCTTTTGATTAGTGCAATGAGAGCTTTTATAGTGACTGTAGAACAGAGGGAGTACCGGTTTATTTGATTTCATTTCTGACGCTGCAACATTCAATACAGCATTGGACTAATCTAGCATAGTTTAAGTTATCTAGTTTAATTTAATGATTAGGAGAAAGTGAGGACTGCAGATGCTGGAGATCAGAGCTTAAAAATGTGTTGCTGGAAAAGCGTAGCAGGTCAGGCGGCACCAAAGGAGCAGGAGAATCGATGTTTCGGGCATAAGCCCTTCTTCAGGAATCATTCCTGAAGAAGGGCTTATGCCTGAAATGTCGATTCTCCTGTTATTTTAATGATTAGCCTGGGCTTTATGGTCATTGCAGGAATAGGGCATGAATCTTCAACCTTTATAAAGAATAAAGAAGACAATCTCATTGCCTAATACTATCTGCTTTAAAGTTTTCTAATAATCTCCCAATGGTACTTCATGAGAGGCTTTCCGAAAGACACCTGTTCTACATCCACTATATTTTCCCATAGACAGAGGAACCTTGATTATCCGAAGGACACAGGCAGGGAGTATTTCATTCAGTTAATCGAATGCTGGATAGTCAAATGCCGGATAACATAATTAGCCAAGCATCGGGACCTTGCAAACTTGTTTGGATAATCCGAAATTCGGTTAATCGAATGCCAGATAATCCAGGTTCCTCTGTACAGTATCTGTTAACTCCTAAAAGAATACTGAGACTTGTCAACTATGATTGTTCTTTTTGAAATGCATGCTAGCCATTTCTATTTTCTCTTCATTTAGATGTCTGGTGATTTTATCGTTAATTAAAGGTTGTAAAATTTTACCCACCACAGATGTTAACCTAAATGGTCTGCAATTACCCAGATTAGCTCTGCCTCCCTTTTTCAAGATATTGCACTTCTCCAGTCCACCAGTATACATCCTGATTGAATAGAGCCCTGAAATGTAATTCTAGAGCATCGACAATACTATCCCTCAGGATATATTCTATCAGGCCCATTTTTTTCTTCCTTTAGCCTAACTAAATTATATAAAATGTTCCTTTTATCCATCATAATATCACTCATCTGTTCTCAGCCACTTCAGGAATCACTTCTTCTGTAATGTCTTTTTTTGTAAAGAGCTGTGTAAAGTACTTCTTCAATACCTTTGCCAGTTTTTTTAATCTACAAATCGAGAATGCTCTCAACTCAGGAATCCCATGTAATTCTTAGCTATTCTCTTTTCACTGAAATACTGTAAAATACCTGAATATTCCTTTTGATACTTCTGAATTTTCTTTCATGCTCCATTTTCCCTAATCTTACCCTCAACCTCCTCTCCTTTTTTTATATATTCTACTGCAGTTTTCATAATTCATAAAACCTATAGTCCTTATAGGGCCTCTTTTTAATTGTTTTTCCAATCTCATTATATAACCTGGCAGCCAAAAGCTACTATCAGTTTCTTTTCTTTAATGGAATAAATTTATTCAGATATCTTTGGTGTTCCTCTTGCTTTGCTTGCCGTAACTTCAATCAGATTTCAATGGTAACCTCAGCTCTCACAAACATGAGTGGGGTTTCTGTCCACAGAAATGATGGCAGCAGAGGGATGAAGCTCTGAGGAAATCTACCCTCATTTTGTATCTTTGAAATTTGTTTAACATTTCATGGTTAAGACACCTTGGAAACTGAAATCACAAGACCAGATAATAGTTTCTTTAAACTCCAGTTTGATGTGCATTCAATTTAAGCACTCCGTACAAAAGTATAAATCACAACTCTTCATTCAAAAGCAGCACAAGAAGGTGGGCATATTTTAAAGTTAACTTTTTAATCACTGATGTGTGATCTTTAAGTGACAAGAAATCATCACTCAATGTACAAAGTCTTAAAATTAAGTTGGATTTTCCTTCTCTTCATGGTGCTGTTGAATGCTTTGCATTTTTCCTAGTCAATTCTTTATAAAATCCCCCTCTTAAATTGCACACAGCTTTGAAGATTTGTTGTCACTGACATCAAAGTCATGCGTTGGAAATTTCTGCACATGCATAATATCCATTTTATAGTTTGCCCCTTTGGCTATTTACTGTCTTCAAAAGAAAAAGGTGCGTTTGCACCTAACTGAATATTATTTAATTTGGATTTGTTCTTTCTGTGAATGATATTCCATTCATATTTCATTTGTACTTTCAGGAGCTACAGAAATGTCCTTGCATTGAATTTAAAAGAAAGAATGATGAAAATTAATTGGGATAGGCTTGGCGTTTTTAAAAAAATCCATAGCATATTCAGTGTTTCAAACAGGACAATCATATTTTGGTTTTGCTAACATCTTTAACTTTTCAATTTTTGATTAGGGAAATCACCAAATGTTATGCGCAGGAAGCAGAAGAGAGCAAGGCAGAAACTGATATGTTAAATTAAATATAAGCAATGTTCCTGTTAACACAAGAGGATCTGTAATGCATTCATTGCACTCAGTCTCATTATTGACGACTGCTGGAACATATTGCATCTTCGAAGGCCAATTACCGTCCATCTTCATTGTCATTTTATGAAAATTGCTGGTTTTTTTTAACTCTTAGATCAGC
Source organism: Chiloscyllium plagiosum (assembly GCF_037043375.1). Lineage (NCBI taxonomy): Eukaryota > Metazoa > Chordata > Chondrichthyes > Orectolobiformes > Hemiscylliidae > Chiloscyllium > Chiloscyllium plagiosum. The sequence goes on along the minus strand of NW_028270162.1, from coordinate 25,545,661 downwards.
CAGCATAGCTGCACGGGGTGTTTTTCAAATTGAGCATATTTTTTGGTACAAGGATATAAATGGACATGTAATGACATCTTAATCCTGCCAATAATGGAAGAATCTTCATTGTCAGGCAAGGGTCTCACACACTACCTGTATGCTGAAACATTGGCAGTCAAGAAGACCAGACCCTGTGCTCATCAAATACTTAAGTGAACAACAGCAGGGCTTCCTCCCTACTTAGGGACTTGAGGTAGGGTGTCCTGGCACTTGGAGTTTTCTGGCTAATCAGATTCCAGCACTCCAATGCCTCACTGAGGAAGATGTGGATGCTGTTGGCTTAGCACCCCTAGGTCTTGTAAGATAGTGGACTGATCAGAGCCAAAAATAGGCATTGATTGTTTGGAGGGAGGGGGTTCTTGGGAGGTTGGGTCTCACAGAGCAGGAATCATGTGGTGAATTTTGCCATGGTGGTCAGAAAAGCATGGGTTCGCTGTCAGCAGTTATTCCCACCCCATTTCTCTTTCCTCCATATTACAGACATTATTCCTGATAAAGCCTCCTCCCCACCAATTAACAGCCATCCAGCACTGGTTCACCTGTTGAGTGAGCTGCCTGCAAATTGCCCTGCCTGAAATGTGAGATATTGCATTTTGGTACAACCACAAGGAAAAGACTTATACAATTAATGGGAGGATATCAGGTAGTGTTGTAGAACAGAGAGACCTAGGGGTTCAGGTATGTAATCCTTTGAAATTTGCATCACATATAAATAGAGTGGTTAAAAAAGTATTTAACATGTTGCTTTCATTGCTCAGTCCTTTTGAGTATAGGAATAGGAACGTTATGTTGATGCTGTACAGGACATTAGTGAGGCCTCTTCTGAAGTCTTGTCGTCCAGTTCTGGTCGTCCAGTTATAGGAAGGATATTACTAATCTAGAGAGAGTTCAGAAGAGATTTACCAGAATGTTGCTGAATACACAGAGGGTGGTTTGCATGTGGAATAAACTTCCTGGGAAATGATGGATGTAGGCACAGATACAATGTTTAAAAGATGTTAGGATATGTACATGAATAGGAAAGTTTTGGGGGGATATGGGTCAAGAGCAGACAAGTGGGACTGGTTTAGTTTGGGATTATGTTCGGCATGGACTGGTTGATCTGAAGGGTCTGTTTCCATGCTGTCGGACTCTATGAAGCTCCCTGGGCAGGAGGATGCCCTTAAGCATCCTTAAGTGATTGTTAATTGGCCACTTCAGCATCTTATGTGGAGTTGGGGCATGAAGGTTCATCAAGAGTCTTCTCACCCAGTACTTACTTAAATGGAGGTAGGAAGGCATCAGGCAGAGATCCTGATAAAAACCTGCCTCATTTTCCAGGATTTCTACCTCCTTTCTCACCTGCTGCAGGACCAGAAGCCACCGATTGACTTTTGCTATCTTCAATGAAAATAATAAAAATTTATTAAAGGTTACCTGAATGCAGTTTTGTACATAATGAGCCACGAGCTGCTTAGAGCTCAGTACACTATAGCAGGAGGGCGATTGACCTATATAGCATTTCATTGAGTAAGCACTTTGAAAGTTTTTTGGATTCACTTTCCTCAGAAGACTTAATAATTAGGTTCATC